>NC_134688.1:232401632-232774132 GCF_050947455.1 Rhinoderma darwinii
AAAAGATTATTTTCAGCCTTGTCCCAAATCACTGTTTAATCAAATCATTTTATTGCAAAATTTGTCTTTAAATAGAAAAATATAAAGCGAGCAGACAGGAAAATGTAGAGTCTCAATGTTAAAATAATAGTGTTTTCCACCCGAGAAAAGCTGTCAGCAAAAAGCTACAGGACATTTAACACTATTAGAAACTGCCTTCCAGATGATTGTAAAACCGGATGGTAAAATAAGCACTGAATGTTCAGAGCACATTTCTGGCACTGCTTATCCTCCTGAATATCAAACCAAAGTATTATATTCATAAAATGGGAATTGTGTGTACTCTCGTATGTGCTCTACTCTGTACCTGCCTTGTTACTGTTTAGAGTATGGCTTCTTAATCTTTTTCTTCTGGGATCTCACCAGCCAGAACATGTTGACAGCTTGGCCTCACCAGGGGTTAGAGTTAATGCTAAAATTATAAATAGTAATTTATATATCTTTCATTTGTCTCCTGAACCCACTAAAACATTAAGGCCCTGTTCACATGGAGTTTTTTTTTTCCTGAAGGAATTCTGACAGATTTTTCTGCCTGCAAATTTTTTGCAGGCGGTTGAGCACCGCGGGCAATAGACGCTGCAAGAAACGCTTTTTCTGCCATCTATTGATTTCAATGGGAAGTCAGAGGAGGAGCCGCGGCAAAAAAAGAGCATGCTGCTTTTTTTTTTGCTGCGAGCAGCTAAAAATCGCCACGGAAAAAAACGCCTCTACCTCCCATTGAAATTAATGGTAGGCGGTTTCGGACATTTTTTGCTGCTGATTCCGACGTGGTTTCTGCGTCAAAATCAGCGTAAAACTGCGTGAACTGGGCCTTACAGGAGGAAATCAGAGATTGTTGCAGCCAGAGCAAGGCCTTAGTATCAGGAGAGATCAGCTTAGGAGCACCCCTGAAAACTGCCTCCTCCGCTGTGCCTCACCAACTTCTGGGGGCGCCTCAGTTTGAGAAGCACTGGTTTAGAGGAACACAATTACATATTTGATTGTAATGATGACTAATAAACATGTCTTCCTAATCTTTATAGCTTACAGATAGCATCTGTCAACAATGTATTATGTGATAAGTATATGCATGTTCAGTATGTGAATTTCACGTGGCTATTTCTGATAACTAATAAATGTGTACTGATCCAAGATACACAGTATTAGAATGCCTTTGTACATTTATATTAACTTGGATGACTCAACTATATTTATAATATATATATATATATATATATATATATATATATATATATATGAAAAGAAAATTAGATTTGTATACAGCAACTATAACCTGGTATTTCATATGAAATTAAAGTTTGTGGCATATGGCAGAATTATTTAAAGAGGCTCTGTCACCAGATTTTGCAACCCCTATCTCCTATTGCAGCAGATCGGCGCTGCAATGTAGATAACAGTAACGTTGTTTTTTTTTTAAAAAACGAGCATTTTTGGCCAAGTTATGACCATTTTTATATTTATGCAAATGAGGCTTTCTAAAGTACAACTGGGCGTGTTTAACGTTATGTCCAAGTGGGCGTGTATTGTGTGTGTACATCTGGGCGTTTTTACTTGTTTTACTAGCTGGGCGTTGTGACTAGAAGTGTATGATGCTGACGAATCAGCATCATCCCCTTCTCTTCGTTACCACCCAGCTTCTGGCAGTGCACAGACACACAGCGTGTCCTCACGAGATCACGCTGTGACGTCACTCACTTCCTCCCACAGGAACTTCATCCCGTCGGACGAGCGAGGACACGCTGTGTGTCTGAACTGCCAGAAGCTGGGTGGTAACGAAGAGAAGTGGATGATGCCGATTCGTCAGCATCATACACTTCTATTCACAACTCCCAGCTAGTAAAAGAAGTAAAAACGCCCAGATGTACACACACAATACACGCCCACTTGGACATAACGTTAAACACGCCCAGTTGTACTTAAGAAAGGCTCATTTGCATAAATATAAAAATGGTCATAACTTGGGCAAAAACGCTCGTTTTTGAAAAAAACAAAACGTTACTGTAATCTACATTGCAGCGCCGATCTGCTGCAATAGGATATAGGGGTTTGAAAATCTGGTGACAGAGGCTCTGTCACCACATTATAAGTGTCCTATCTCCTACATAAGGAGATGGGCGCTGTAATGTAGGTGACAGTAATGCTTTTTATTTAAAAAAACGATCTATTTTCACAACGTTAGGAGCAATTTTGGTTTATGCTAATGAGTTGCTTAATGCCCAAGTGGGCGTATTTTTACTTTCGACCAAGTGGGCGTTGTACAGAGGAGTGTATGACGCTGACCAATCGGCATCGTGCACTCCTCTCCATTCATTTAGACAGCAGAATCGCGTTCTTACTAGAACATGATCTGCAGCCACATACACAGCGATTCTGCTTGATTAACGTTAATCCAGTGTCCTGATAATGAATAGACATGACCATCCAGCCTGGACGTCATGTGTATTCAGAATCCTGACACTTCTGAATCTTTTCTGTGAGATTCCAGCAACGGAAACGAAATCTCGCGAGATCACTGAGGTAAACGAGATTTCGTTTCCGTTGCTGAAATCTCAGAGAAAAGAGTCAGAAGTGTCAGGATTCTGAATACACATGACGTCCAGGCTGGATGGTCATGTGTATTCATTATCAGGACACTTGATTAACGTTAATCAAGCAGAATCGCTGTGTATGTGGCTGCAGATCATGTTCTAGTAAGAACGCGATTCTGCTGTCAAAATTAATGGTGAGGAGTGCACGATGCCGATTGGTCAGCGTCATACACTCCTCTGTACAACACCCACTTGGTCAAAAGTAAAAATACGCCCACTTGGGCATTAAGCAACTCATTAGCATAAACCAAAATCGCTCCTAACGTTGTGAAAATAGATCGTTTTTTTTAAATAAAAAGCATTACTGTCACCTACATTATAGCGCCCATCTCCTTATGTAGGAGATAGGACACTTATAATGTGGTGACAGAGCCTCTTTAAATGACAAAATACAGTGCCTCACAGGGGCACTATACGGCAGTGCCAGTGCTTGGAGTGCCTATTGGTCCATAAATCAGACAATTCAGGACTCCGTGTTCCACCATACAGGGTCTCTGCTCCTGGATCTAAAACAACAAGGTCAGTATTATTTCAAGTAGTATATAGACACCCAGGTTGACTGTATGGGAAAATTTAACCAATAATATTTCATATGGAAATGTTATTCTGTGCTTTTGGTTCCGAATATGCACTCCCAACCTCATTTACAGAAATATACAGTGCCTACCAAAAGTTCCGGAACACCCTTAAAACTTTTGAACGGCTCGAGGTAGAGGGTTGAAATTTGGTGGGATTTAATGGGGTCATAAAATCTACTAGTTAACACCAAAATAAACCACCCCCACCCCCTTGGGGGTGGTGGGGTGGGCGGGTACAGCAAAATCTTAATGCCGCAATCTATTTTGAGATTTTTTTTTCCGCTGAGATATTTAACGTTAAAGTTATCATCTTCATTATCGGCTACCGCCGGTGTTGGCATTACCCAAAATGTACCGCGCGGGTAAAATCCTAAATGTGTGTGGACGTGTGTGCGTGTGAGCTTGGGAATGTCACATCAAGGTGACTTTAAATGACGTATTATTACAATCAGCCTCGGCGATACAAAATGGACCTTGTCTACGATTGTAACATGATTTCTTGTGTACACATTTCGGTAGTCGCTTGTGAATTTCAGCGAGCGCTAATTCGGAGAGTAATTTTCATTTTTGTACATTTCCATTGTCATATCACAAAATGCATCTGACCGAAATGGAAAGGATCACTTTATTAATGATGAGGGGGTATGGCGAGGAAAAAATAAGATCCTA
Organism: Rhinoderma darwinii; assembly: GCF_050947455.1. Classification (NCBI taxonomy): domain Eukaryota; kingdom Metazoa; phylum Chordata; class Amphibia; order Anura; family Rhinodermatidae; genus Rhinoderma; species Rhinoderma darwinii. The sequence continues at coordinate 232,405,507 of NC_134688.1, forward strand.
TCGAGAGTGATTCTTTCCGTTTTGGTTAAATGCATTTTGTGCAAATACAATGCACTCTCCAAAGTTAATATCTCTGCGAAAAAAATCATATCTCAAAATCGATTGGGGCATTGCTTATGTATTGAAAAGAGCTTTCAAATGAGCCCCCACTCGACCCCCCGTGCCATTTAAGATTTTGCTGCTCTCCGCCCACCCCACCGCCCCTCAGGGGGTGGGGTGTTTTTTTTTGTGTTAACTGGTAGATTTTATGACCCAATTAAATCGCACCAAATTTCAACCCTCTACCTCGAGCCGTTCAAAAGTTATGAGTGTGTCCCGGAAATTTTGGTGGGCACTGTATATAAACACATGGTAAACCCTGTGAATGAAACATCAAAACACATAGGGACATTTATCTATAGTATGATAACCATATAACTTTACAAAATGAGAACAAGTCTTAGGGTCAATGCACATGATGCGTATTACGTGTGGTTTAGCCATGCGTATTTGCGTGTGGCAAAACCACAGCATAATACAGTACCAGCATAGACAGTGAAATTCCAGGAAATCTCATGTACACGCTGCGTTATTTTCCTGCACGTAAATTGACCTGCGGTGCGTATTTTTAAATCTGCAGCATGTCAATTTATCTTGCGTTTCTGCTTGCGAACTCTATCTGCCTAGCGCAGAGGTAAATCGAACAAGAACCCGCAGCATGAAAACGCTGCGATTTATGCGCCAAAACGTAAAAACAGCACCGAAAAATGCATAAAAAATGCACCTTCAAATACTACGTAATGAATTTGCTGTGTCATAATACACTAGACTAGCTCTTCTCACGATTTCTCATGGCTGCTATAATTGTGTCTTAGTATAGTTTGGAGAGTTTCTAAACAGAGCAACAATAACTGCCCACATAGTGCTTTCACTCAGCGGTTTGTCTAACAAATAAATTTCATTGGGAAGAAACTGGGCATGCTGTCTTACTGCAAACAGTACTAAAAGCAGTCTGTCCTCCCAGTGGTTGGACCCCCACAATCAATATCTTAGCATATACAGCGTACTATCACTTGGTCATAAAATATTGTGCAACTTTGGACTATGAGCGATGATCACAGGGATCAATGCTATAGGAGCTGGTAATTTTTACAGACTATATTGGTGACTCAATATATAAGTGGTCTATTAGATGATTTCAGCAATCCCATTTTATTAGAAGGGAACCCCAATGATAAGATAGTCACATGGTGTTCCACTGCTGGGACCCTTGGCAATCTGCTGTAATTTTTGGGGAACCCAGCAGCAAGTGTTCAGTTCTCGTTTCAATGGGCTGTCTGTTTAATGCATGGATATGCAAGGTCCTCCACAGCTAGAGACACCCTTTGTGGTTGCTCTCCACTCCGGCTAATATAGTAGGGTCCTGAATAGCGGACCAGAGTTTTTTTTACATAATCGTCATTTATCACCTATATACAAGATAGGGGAAAAATGTCCAAGTGTTGGGCCCCCGAGCGTTCCCAACTCTCATATGTGAAAGGAGCAGTACTGCGCATGCGTTGCCACCACTCCACTTACTTTCTATGATTCTGCCGGAGAAAGCCGACCGCAATCTCTGGCAGCCCCATAGAATGTGAATAGATAAGTAATAAAAGATTATGGGAAAACTCCTTTAACTCATAATTTCCTAAAAGGGTATTTGAAAATGGGTTATCTAAACCAGACAACCTCTTTATATCCAAGTTGGCATGGTTCAGGAAATAAATGGTCAAAGTGTCAAATATGGACTATAAAATATATTTGTTACATCAGATAGATAAGATCGGTCATAATCAACTCAAATTCTGCGTCATCTATGACTCTACTAATATTGTTATTTCTTTCCTGTTTTCAGGTATACGTCCTCAGTTAAATACGACTCTGACAGGCATTTCATTGACAATATATACATGCCGGTAGGACTGGGAGTCTCTTCGTGTAGTCAGTCTGTGATCTGCATTCCAAACTGTACATGGCGCAACTACAGAGCTGAAGTTCACTTTGAACCAAAGAACAAGCCTCAGAGATTCATGAGCACCACAATTGTCTACCCAAAGCACACAAAAACAGTGTACACTACTACTTTGGATTACAACTGCAAGAAATGTATGAGGCGCTTTCTCTCCAGTGTAGAGCTTGAGTCAGCTGAACATGTGGGCAACGAATGCTTTATGGATGAATACTGAGCACTTGTATGCCCACTCCTCTGCCTTACAGAACTAGAAAGAGCATGGAGCCTCTGAACAACTTCAAACTGGCAGAACCTACACAAATTCTTAGGCTCTAAGATGACAAAAAGTATATATGAAAGTCTTTCAAGCAGAAATCTGATAGACATACTGTACAAGTTCCAAAACCTGATTTAGGTAACTGGTTTTTCCCGCATAATGACTGATAATATTTTTTTGTACACCTACTCATAATACTGTGTAAATGCTTGGGACATTTATATGATTGTGAACGTATAAACTATACTTTGATCTCTAAAATCAAAGGCTCTTCAGCAAGGCACAAACAATGGATTTCACACGTCATCTGCACCATAGAAATGTATTGGTCACTACAATAAAAGAAAATATTGAAAAGTATTTGGTTTGCTCAATCCCACATCTTCGATTTTTATATGGACTGTCATAGGAGCAAGAAATGTCTATAGGAACAAGGAACATCTAGGTCTTGGCTTTTGAATAACATTATGTTAACTCCATAGAAGATTGTATAATTATACGACCAAAAAGCTTTATAACTGGTTCATGTATGTTGCTTGTAATTGTAAACTTTGAACAATTTTCTATACATGCACATAACATGTCCAATAGCCCCAGAGGCACCTTCTATGGACCTTCTGTGATCATTTTTATTTGGTTATTGGGTATATTGCACATCCCTCTGATTTACATGAATATTAAAGTACTTCAATTCATCTGTGTTTGATTTACATCGGTGTTTATCTGATGAAATGAGATGGTAAGTGTACAATGTTGGGAGTGTGAGCAGAGCAATCCTGAATTAACCCCTTCAGGACCGAGCCTATTTTGGCCTTCCGGAAACAGACCCATTTTTCAAATCTGACGTGTCACTTTATGTGGTAATAACTTTGGGATGTTTGTATATACCTAAGTGATTCTGAGATTGTTTTTTTGTGATACATTGTACTTTATCTTAGTGGTAGATTTTGGTAGATATGTTTACTCTTTTTTTTAAAAAAAAAAAGAAAATCTGAAATGTAAAGAAAATTTGGAAAAAATTGCATTTTCCTGCATTTGAAATCCTCTGCATTCAAAATGGATAATACAACACAAACTAGTAAATAAATAAGGTTTACCATATATCTTCTTTATGTAGGACCATTTTTTTAATTTTATTTTTAAGGATGTTATAAGGCTTATAAATTTACGAGCAGTTTTTCAAATATTCCACAAATTTGCAAAACACTTTTTTAGGCACCGCTTTAATTTTGAAGTGGCTTTGATTCTAGTAGACGTCACAGGGCGAGTGGTGGAGCATGGATCTGATGGCATCCTGCTCAACCATTGCATTCATCTGTATCTGCATGCTGAGGACCCAGGTACAGTGGAAGCCAGAACATGTCGCAGGCCTCCTGGAACATTGGGATATCACCCGGAATCCGGGAAGGGTTACTGGAAGAGATGCAGTAATCGCCGGACTTCTAAAGGTTTGAGAATGTTGGCAGAGTAGTAGAAAATAAAATCTGCTTCTGTCAAAATCATGTGGAGCTCTTGAGGTTTTGGCGCTCCCTTCAGTAGGCAAGTAGAATTTCAGTTTTACTACATATGCTGCTGGTGAAAATAAAGAAACAGTGGGCTCTGCTTTATTTCTGTTGCACACGAAGAATCCTGTTTTCCATTAATACTAATGCTTGATTTGTACGTTATCAAAAATAGGCTTCTTACATTTAGGATGTAGAACTTCATACTTAACCCCTTCTCGATATTTCACGTAACAGTACACCATGGCCGGGGGGAGTACGGAGCAGGCTCATGGGGGCTGATCCTGCTGCATACTCTGAGATAGCTCCGGTCCCGGCCGTTTAACCACTTAGATGCCATAGTCCGTAGCAACAGCGGCATTTAAGACATTAGAAAGAGAGGAGCCCCATCTGTCATTCCATCGCCCCCTCGGGACTCGATCGTGGGTTGCCGATGCTTGTCTGAGCAGCCTTGGGGCCTAAAGAAGTCCCCCAGGTCTGCCATCTTTAGACTTTAATTCCACCCCACGAAAATGTTTCTTTTTCCGTTTTCCAGCTTATTAAACGGTACATCAAATGGTGCCATTAAAAAACTAAAACTCGTCACGCGAAAAACAAGCCCTCATGTGGCTATGTCTACAAAAAAATATATAAAAAATGAATGGCTTTTGAAAGGCTAAAAAGAAAAAATAGAAAATGAAAAATAAAATAAAAAAATAAGTCTGCAGCAGCAAGGAGTCAAATGCTTCGAACACCATTGCGGACACTTTTATTTCATTGCATTGGCTGTATTATGTGCTAAAAAAACAAAACACTTCTTACAGTTAGTTGTTATTACAAATTTCTACATAACAGACTGTAGAATGCTGTTCACTGTCAAATATGTCAGACGGTTTGTCTGACTTCTCATTTTATAGACCTTTTTTTTTTTTTTTTCCTCTTAAGAACTTATGACCAAGTCAAAGTTGCACAAAGTTGTGTTGTACATTAAATGTGTACACCAGTTAAACTGCCAACATACATGCTAAATTTGTCCATATTCTTCCATTGCCAGATGGAGGCCAGAGAATGTCAGTCAGTATACCACAATAAAAAATATATTAACTAGCATAGTAGACTACGCTATTGCATCCTGTGTTGACAGCGAGGGACAATGTTCCAGTAAAGGTGTCCGTGGCTTTTATCTTCTCTCACCTGCAGTCTTCATCAATTTAGTACAGTATTCCAAATTGATGGAGGAAAGATTTAAACAGGTGGTGTCCCCAGACAGACCATCGGGAGCTCCCCCACCCTGAATTCTGTTGTTCCATTCGGGGACCGGCTGCTTTTTCTGTGCCCAGGAAGCTCCAATGACGTTACTGTCCATATATGGGCAGTGACGTCACTGGTGTTTCCAGGACAATTACCATGAGGACAATTATGGGATGGGCTGAAGGTGGGGCTGGAAGCTGCTGTTATTGTTATCGTGCGAGAGAACTTCTACCTGCTGCCGGGTGCCCCTCTTCCTACCTCTCCCTCCCTCTCTCTCTTCTCTGAATATCTTTGATCTGGGTGCTAGTAATTAGTCTGCTATGAGTACGGCCCACCACATACCACCAGAAGAGCCTGACAGAGGAAGAGGAGCCATCAACGCTGTGGTCCTGGGCAGTGTAAGTACTTATTCCTTCTCCTGCAGTAAGAACTCTTGTGCCGTTAGAATCACATCATTATGCAGCGTTATAGTGTGCTCACTGCTGCGGATGGAATTAACTTCTGTCTGTGATGGTCACTTTTCTGGGGGGCTGATGGTCATTACTGTGAGGGGGGGCTGATGGTAATTTTACTATGAGTGGGGGCTGATGGTCATTTTACTATGAGTGGGGGCTGATGGTCATTTTACTGTGAGTGGGGGGCTAATGGCCTTTGAGTGGTTTTCACCTCTGACCTCCCATTGATATTAATAGGAGGCAGAAAAAAACCTGCGGCGCTCGTTTGGAGTGCTGTTTTGCCTGCAGTTTTTGCATCAGCTTCAACGGCTTAAAAATAGAATGTGGGCAAAAAACACTACAAAGAAGCATGAAAAAAAAAGCGTCAGACAACGCTGTCAATTCAAAATCTGCCCGATCATTTCTGCCTTACAAAAAATGCAGTGTGTAAGGCAGAGTGTACACTCCCCCAAGAGTGTAGTGCTTGTTTTTAGCTGTTTTCTGTCTTTTTGTAAACAATTTTTGGTAGGGGTGCCCTAAGGAAAAAATTTTTTCCAGGGGTGCCTTGTGCCTGAAAAGGTTGAGAAACTCTGCTTTAGAAGATCGTTAAAGAGATGAGAGAATCGAGCTAGAGAAAAAGCGGTCAAACAGACTGACGGATTTCACTGTGAACGGCATTCTGTAGCCTGCAATGAAATAGAGCGCATGCAGACTGTAGAAGCCGATAAGAGCAACATTTTTAATACCAACCAATTGTAAAAGTGTTTTTTTTAGCACAAAATACAGACAATGCAATAAGAAAACATAAAGGTTACCAAAGCTGTCTATAGCCTAACGTTTTTATTCTGGAATTCGCTGTACAGGACACAGCACTGGGACACTACGGACATTGCACCTTTATGTCGTTCACAGAAATAAAGCCAAGGTGTTGGGCTGCCACCTTTTCTCTATGACCTCTTTCTGTCTTTTTGTTAAGACCAATGCCAGCCATATGTGGGATAGTGTCCTGTGGGGTCATATGTCTATTTAACATTAAATAGGCTCTGTCACCACATTATAAGTGCCCTATCTCCTACATAAGGAAATGGGCTATATAATGTAGATGACAGTAGTGTTTTTTTATTTAGAAAAACGATCTATTTTTACCACGTTATTTAACCTGTCATTTACAGCGTGATCTCGCGAGATTACGCTTGCTCTGCTGTAAGTACCACAGAAACGTTAGCGAAGTGTCGGGATTGTGAATAGACATCCCGTCCTGGCTGGAAGGAATGTCTATTCACTGTCTAAACACTTAAGTAACGTTAATGTGTTAGTATAAGACAGCACATTCTAGCAGGATCCCTATGCGCTGAGTAAATGAATGGAGAGAAGTGCATGACGCTGATTGGTCAACGTCATACACTCCTCTGTACAACGGGCACTTGGTCTAAAATAAAAACACGGCCAGTTGGGCATTAAGAAAGTCATTTGCATAAAGCTGAAATCGCTAATAACGTGGTAAAAATAGATAGTTTTTCTAAATAAAAAGCACTGCTGTCACCTACATTATAGTGCCCATCTCCTTATGTAGGAGATAGGGCACTTATAATGTGGCGACAGAGCCTCTTTAAATTACTGCCGGTGAATATGAAATGCACAGGCGTCTGTTAGAGCATATATTAGGTAGACTAACAATGACTAATACTGGACAGTTCTGTGGGCCTTTGTTGGGCCCCATGCTGCCAATTAAGAAATGTCAGCCCTGGCGATCACAATGCTGCGGCTGACAGGGAGATGATACAGCTGTCCTCCAGCTGGTCATCGTCATGTACATGTAAGTTGGGGACCCTTCCCGTGACAGTCATGTACATGATTCAGCAGCAAAGGGTTGATGTAGACATCCATGATCCTGAGCTTTTGACCCAATACCCAATAATAATTTAGACTCTAGCAGACCCTCCGATACCCGACATCTGGGGCTTTCTAGAAGCAGTGACTAAAACAAAATGCTGGTCAGAGCTGCTTACCTGATCTGTATGTGAAGTTGCTGCTGCATGCTTTACTACTATTTCAGTCGCCTATGACACAGACACGCTCTGCCTCTGCCGGTGTTTTATTCCTCTAAAACATTGCTGGCAGGGCCAGAATTTACTGGCTTGGTGGCAACACTACCCACACAAAGAAATCTAGGCGTATGCATTAGGGTGTTCCTGGGCACACCAGAAACAACTCGTGCGTATGTTTGTGCTCTCATACAATTATCACGGGAGGGATCCTGATACAACCCCGATGGCATGCGGAATAAATAATAAGGTGAGCGGGACACCCTCCCTGCTTATAACTAGATAAAAACAATGCAGTATTGTAAGCAAGCAAAACACGAAAGGTGCACAAGACAAGGACATCCATGTGCCCTGACCATACATATCTGTCTTTATCTGATTCTAACATGATCTCCGCCACTACCCCTAGATGGGGAATTCACCAATTCATGAACTCGCATAGTGAAGAAGAATGAAGAGCAACATCTCAAATGTATGAACACAAAAGTTTTTTTGTACTGATTATATACTTTCCTAGAAGTGTTCTAGATTCTCTTATATTTCACAGTGGAAAACAGGACAGTCCACGACAACGACATATATAGATGTTACAGCCAGTGTCTGTACTACTGAAAGCATTCTTGGAAATGAGAAGTACAGACGTCTGAATTTTGCTGTTCAGGTTTTGTCCTGTTATGAGATTAATCTTAAATGAAGAGTAAGAATTGTCCAGTTTTACCACTGACACATGGGATAAAATTAAATGTCATCCTAATGTTATGTTCACATACGGCAGATTCATTGCAGAAATTTCTATGACTGAAAATATCCTCCATACATCTGAATGGGGTTGTTTATACAGGATGAGGGTGGATCTTTACAAACTCTACTAACATACATGGGTCAGATTTTGGTGCCAAAATTGTTGCAACAAAAATCTGTGTGAACTTCCCCTAAGACCCCAATCACATGGCAGAGCCAAAGGCATGGAGCCTGTATGACAGTGAACGAAGGCCGTAACACTCCCTATTACAGAGCCATATAGCCTCTGTGTGCGAAATACAGGCTCTGTCAGGTGCGATATGTACGGAGGTATTCTGCTCTAGAAACAGTTCTACTCGGGAGAATCTCTGTACATAAGGCACATGATGGAGAAGGACACAATTTCTTTCATGTGGAATCCAACAGAATAAATCTCCATATGTCGCCATGTGAGATGCGAGGTATAAGGAGGTACAGTAAAGACCCCATGCACTAGAATGGGAGCCCCATTACAGCCGTGTACAAAACGGAGCCATAATAAGACCATGAGCTTGAGGCCTGACACTTGATATAAATGTCCAGGGACTTAATATTTTACATTCTACTTACCTACTAGGTTATATGAAATTTGCCTAGAAACAAATGAGGATTAGAAACTGTTGAACTTGGTTTCTGGAAGAGACAGATATGACCGGTCCTCTATACAAGAGGCCTATGATCCCATTAGTCCGCAGTACATAATATTGGATAACTCCTAAAGATGAACTGTAAGGTTATGTCACAGCACATATATAATCTCTAATCTGTATGATAGAAGCTCATATACAGTTAGGTCCAGAATTATTTGGACAGTGACACAATCTTCATGATTTGGACTCTGCATGCCACCACATTGGATTTGAAATTAAACTACTGAGATGCCTTTGAAGTGTAGACTTTCATGTTCAATTTAAGGGGTTGAACAAAAATATCCTGTGAAACGTTTAGGAATTGCAACCATTTTTCTACACATCCTCCTCATTTCAGGGGCTCAAAAGTAATTGGACAAATTAACATTACCATAAATAAAATGTTTTTTTTAATACTTTGTAGCGAATCCTTTGCAGGCAATGACTGCCTGAAGTCTGGAACGCATGGACATCACCAAACGCTGGGTGATGCTTTGCCCGGCCTTTACTGCAGCGGTCTTCAGTTGTTGCTTTTTTGTGGGTCTTTCTACCTTAAGTTTTGTCTTAAGCAAGTGAAATGCAGCTCGATCGGGTTGGGATCTGGTGATTGACTTGGCCATTGCAGAATATTCCACTTCTTTGCCTTAAAAAACTCCTGGGTTGCTTTCCCAGTATGTTTTGCGGTCATTGTCCATCTGTACTGTGAAGTGACGTCCAATCAACCTTGCTGCATTTGGTTGAATCTGAGCAGGAAGTATATTCCTGGACCCTTCAGAATTCATCCGGCTGCTTCTGTCTTCAGTCACATCATCAATAAACACTAGTGACCCAGTGCCTTTGGCAGCCATGCATGCCCATGCCATCACACTGTCTCCACCATGTTTTACAGAGGTTGTGGTATGCTTTGGATCATGAGCCGTTCCAAGCCTTCTCCATACTTTCTTCCACCCATCATTCTGGTACAGGTTGATCTTAGTTTTATCTGTCTAAAGAATGCTGTTCCAGAACTGGGTGGCTTCTTTACATGTTGTTTGGCAAAGTCTAATCTGGCCTTTCTATTTTTGAGGCTGATTAATGGTTTGCACCTTGTGGTGAACCTCTGTATTTGACCTCTGTATTTGCTCTCATGAAGTTTTCTCTTTATGGTAGACTTAGTTACTGATACACTTACTTCCAGGAGAGTGTTCTTTACTTGGGTAGATGTTGTGAAGGGGTTTTACCTTCACCATGGAAAGGATTCTGCGATCATCCACCACTGTTGTCTTCCATGGACGTCCAGGCCTTTTGGAGATCACGAGATCACCACTGTGCTCTTTTTTTCCAGAATGTACCAAACTGTTGATTTGGCCACTCCTAACATGTGTGCTATCTCTCTGATGGATTTCTTCATTTTTTTCAGCCTAATGATGGTCTGTTTCACTTGCATTGAGAGCTCCTTTGACCTCATGTTGTGGGTTCACAGTAACAGCTTCCAAATGCAAATGCCACACCTGGAATCAACTCCAGACCTTTAACCTGCTTAATTGATGATGGATTAACGAGGGAATAGCCTATACAGCCAATTAAATTGCTTTTGAGATAATTGTCCAATTATCTTTGGTCCTTTGAAAAAGAGGCAGCTACATATTAAAGAGCTGTAATTCTTCAACTCTTCCTCAAATTAGGATGTGAATACCCTCAAATTAAAGCTGAGAGTCTGCACTTTAAGCCCATATTGGTTATATACAGTGAAGGAAATAAGTATTTGATCCCTTGCTGATTTTGTAAGTTTGCCCACTGTCAAAGACATGAACAGTCTAGAATTTTAAGGCTAGGTTAATTTTACCAGTGAGAGACAGATTATATATATAAAAAAAAGAAAATCACATTGTCAAAACTATATATATTTATTTGCATTGTGCACAGAGAAATAAGTATTTGATCCCCTACCAACCATTAAGAGTTCAAGCTCCTCCAGACCAGTTACACGCTCCAAATCAACTTGGTGCCTGCATTAAAGACAGCGGTCTTAAATGGTCACCTGTATAAAAGACTCCTGTCCACAGACTCAATTAATCAGTCTGACTCTAACCTCTACAACATGGGCAAGACCAAAGAGCTTTCTAAGGATGTCAGGGACAAGATCATAGACCTGCACAAGGCTGGAATGGGCTACAAAACCATAAGTAAGACGCTGGGTGAGAAGGAGACAACTGTTGGTGCAATAGTAAGAAAATGGAAGACATACAAAATGACTGTCAATCGACATCGATCTGGGGCTCCATGCAAAATCTCACCTCGTTGGGGTATCCTTGATCCTGAGGAAGGTGAGAGCTCAGCCGAAAACTACACGGGGGGAACTTGTTAGTGATCTCAAGGCAGCTGGGACCACAGTCACCAAGAAAACCATTGGTAACACATTACGCCGTAATGGATTAAAATCCTGCAGTGCCCGCAATGTCCCCCTGCTCAAGAAGGCACATGTACACGCCCGTCTGAAGTTTGCAAATGAACATCTGGATGATTCTGAGAGTGATTGGGAGAAGGTGCTGTGGTCAGATGAGACTAAAATTGAGCTCTTTGGCATTAACTCAACTCGCTGTATTTGGAGGAAGAGAAATGCTGCCTATGACCCAAAGAACACCGTCCCCACTGTCAAGCATGGAGGTGGAAACATTATGTTTTGGGGGTGTTTCTCTGCTAATGGCACAGGACTACTACACCGCATCAATGGGAGAATGGATGGAGCTATGTACCGTCAAATCCTTAGTGACAAATGGCTCGTGGCTGGGTCTTCCAGCACGACAATGACCCGAAACATACAGCCAAGGCAACAAAGGAGTGGCTTAAAAAGAAGCACATTAAGGTCATGGAGTGGCCTAGCCAGTCTCCAGACCTTAATCCCATCGAAAACTTATGGAGGGAGCTAAAGATCCGAGTTGCCAAGCGACAGCCTCGAAATCTTAATGATTTACAGATGATCTGCAAAGAGGAGTGAGCCAAAATTCCATCTAACATGTGTGCAAACCTCATCATCAACTACAAAAAAGTCTGACTGCTGTGCTTGCCAACAAGGGTTTTGCCACCAAGTATTAAGTCTTGTTTGTCAAAGGGATCAAATACTTATTTCTCTGTGCACAATGCAAATAAATATATACAATTTTGACAATGTGATTTTCTGTTTTTTTTAAATATAATCTATCTCTCACTGGTAAAATTAACCTAGCCTAAAAATTCTAGACTGTTCATGTCTTTGACAGTGGGCAAACTTACAAAATCAGCAAGGGATCAAATACTTATTTCCTTCACTGTATATACAGCACTAGCACCAAGCTCAGTACATATATACATCCCCAGAACCAAGCTCAGTACATATATACAACGACAGAACCAAGCTCAGTACATGTATATAACTCCAGAACCAAGCTCAATATATATATATATATATATATATATATATATATATATATATATACTGTACTGTTCAAACGTTAAGGGTCACTTAGAAATTGCCTTACTTTTGAAAGCAAAGCACAGTTTTTTTCAATGAAGATAACATTAAATTATTCAAAAATACACTCTATACATTGCTAATGTGCTAAATGACTATTCTAGCTGCAAACGTCAGGTTTTTAATGCAATATAGGTGTATAGAGGCCCATTTCCAGCAACCATCACTCCAGTTTTCTATTGGTACATTGTGTTTGCTAACTGTGCTAGAAGGCTAATGGATGATTAGAAAACACTTGAAAACCCTTGTGCAATTATGTTAGCACCGCTGTGAACAGTTTTGCTGTTTAGAGGAGCTATAAAACTGACCTTCCTTTGAGCTAGTTGAGAATCTGGAGCATTACATTTGTGGGTTCGATTAAACTCTCAAAATGGCTAGAAAAAGAGAGCTTTCATGTGAAACTAGACAGTCTATTCTTGTTCTTAGAAATGAAGTCTATTCCATGCGAGAAATTGCCAAGAAACTGAAGATTTCCTACAACGGTGTGTACTACTCTCTTCAGAGGACAGCACAAACAGGCTCTAACCAGAGTAGAAAGAGAAGTGGGAGGCCCTGCTGCACAACTGAGCAAGAAGACATTTACATTAGAGTCTCTAGTTTGAGAAATAGACGCCTCACAGGTCCTCAACTGGCAGCTTCATTAAATAGTACCCGCAAAACGCCAGTGTCAACGTCTACAGTGAAGAGGCGACTCCGGGATGCTGGCCTTCAGGGCAGAGTGGCAAAGAAAAAGCCATATCTGAGACTGGCTAATAAAAGGAAAAGATTAATATGGGCAAAAGCACACAGTCATTGGACAGAGGAAGATTGGAAAAAAGTGTTATGGACAGACGAATCGAAGTTTGAGGTGTTTGGATCACACAGAAGAACATTTGTGAGACGCAGAACAACTGAAAAGATGCTGGAAGAGTGCCTGACGCCATCTGTCAAGCATGGTGGAGGTAATGTGATGGTCTGGGGTTGCTTTGGTGCTGGTAAAGTGGGAGATTTGTACAAGGTAAAAGGGATTTTGAATAAGGAAGGCTATCACTTCATTTTGCAACGCCATGCCATACCCTGTGGACAGCGCTTAATTGGAGCCAATTTCATCCTACAACAGGACAATGACCCAAAGCACACCTCCAAATTATGCAAGAACTATTTAGGGAAGAAGCAGGCAGCTGGTATTCTATCTGTAATGGAGTGGCCAGCGCAGTCACCAGATCTCAACCCCATAGAGCTGTTGTGGGAGCAGCTTGACCGTATGGTACGCAAGAAGTGCCCATCAAGCCAATCCAACTTGTGGGAGGGGCTTCTGGAAGCATGGGATGAAAATTCTCCCGATTACCTCAGCAAATTAACAGCTAGAATGTCAAAGGTCTGCAATGCTGTAATTGCTGCAAATGGAACATTCTTTGACGAAAGCAAAGTTTGAAGGAGAAAATTATTATATCAAATAAAAATCATTATTTCTAACCTTGTCAATGTCTTGACTATATTTTCTAGTCATTTTGCAACTCATTTGATAAATATAAGTGTGAGTTTTCATGGAAAACACAAAATTGTCTAGGTAACCCCAAACTTTTGAACGGTATTATGCAAATGTTATTTTTCGCTGATTTTCCTAAATAGTCGATGCAAATGACAGTCAGTATAATCTTCAAGCCATCAACCGTTGGAGTATAATGCGAATTTTATTGAACACATCTCCTAATGATAACCGATTTTTTTTTTAGAAGTAAAAAACTCAAAATGCACTGTTTCAAATTATTATGCACAACAGAGATCAAAACATTTTAAAGGTTGTAAAGGGAACTAAAATGGTAATTTGTTGAATTTGCAGGATCAGGAGGTCATATTTACAGAAATCAAAAGCTCTTTCAATCAAAAAAAACTTAGCAGGCCAAGTTCCATGTTAACAGAGGACCCCTTCTTTGATATCACCTTCACAATTCTTGCATCCATTGAATTTGTGAGTATTCTGCATGAATATCTTTGCAAGATGTCAGAATAGCCTCCCAGAGCTTCTGTTTTGATGTGAACTGCCTCCCACCCCCATAGATATATTGCTTGAGGATGATCCAAAGCTTCTCAATAGGGTTGAGGTCAGGGGAACATGGGGGCCACAGCATGAGTTTCTCTCCTTTTATGCCCATAGCAGCCAATGACACAGAGGTATTATTTGCAGCATGAGATGGTGCATTGTCATGCATGAAGATAATTTTGCTACGGAAGGCACGGTTCTTCTTTTTGTACAACGGAAGAAAGTGGTCAGTGATAAACTCTACGTACTTTGCAGAGGTCATTTTCACACCGTCAGGGACCCTAAAGGGGCCTACCAGCTCTCTACCCATGATTCCAGCCCAAAACATGACTCTGCCATCTCCTTGCTGACGTCGCAGCCTTGTTGGGACATGGTGGCCATTCACCAACCATCCACTACTCCATCCATCTGGACCATCCAGGGTTGCACGGCACTCATCAGTAAACAACACAGTTTGAAAATTAGTCTTCATGTATTTCTGAGTCCACTGCAACTGTTTCTGCTTAGGGGTGGCCGAATAATAGCTTTATGCACACTTTCAAACCTCTGGAGGATCCTACACCTTGAGGTTCTTGGAACTCCAGAGGCACCAGCGGCTTCAAATACCTGTTTGCTGCTTTGCAATGGCATTTTAGCAGCTGCTCTCCTAACCCTATTAATTTGTCTGGCAGAAACCTTCCTCATTATGCCTTTTTCTGAACGAACCCGTCTGTGCTCTGAATCAGCCACAAATCTTTTCACAGTACGATGATCACGCTTAAGTTTTCTTGAAATATCCAATGTTTTCATACCTTGTCCAAGGTATTGCACTATTTCACGCTTTTCAGCAGCAGAGAGATCCTTTTTCTTTCCCATATTGCTTGAAACCTGTGGCCTGCATAATAATGTGGAACGTCCTTCTAAAGTAGTTTTCCTTTGATTGGGCACACCTGGCAAACTAATTATCACAGGTGTCTGAGATTGATTACAATGATCCAAAGAGCCCTAAGACACAATACCATCCATGAGTTTAATTGAAAAACGAATAATTAAATGTTTATGACACTTAAATCCAATGTGCATAATAATTTGGAACACGGTGTATATATACAGCACCAGAACAAAGCTCAGTCCATATATACAGCACCAGAACAAATACAGTTCAGTACAGAGATCATTTGCAAATTCAGTTTAACCCTGCTGTATAAATTTGTACGACATAAAACGACAACTCCCAGTATAGCCTGAACAATGGTTAGGATACACTGGGAGTTGCTGTTTAACAAAAAAGAATACTACCATCCGTCATCTCGCTGCTGATCATACAGTGACTACAGTACTGATCAGTCACAGGGAGAATAAACTTTTACATTGAGTGACTCACAGGTGATGTCTCAAGTTCTTTTTCATTCTTTTTCTCTTTTCTTCTCCATCCGGTCCAGACCTCTTTGATGACTTCTCTCGGGCACGGCCCATTTATGCAGTTCACAGCTCAGATGTCTTTGGCTCCTCACTTTTTCAACATTTCCGCACCTGTAAACAAATATTAAATTCTCATGATGCTACACTCTATGCTTCTAAATATAATAGTATCATACAATGAATATAATAGTACTATACACTGTACTCCTGAATATAATAGTATTATACACTGCGCCCCTGAATATAATAGTACTATATACTGTACTCCTGAATGTAATATTACTACACACTGCGCTCCTGAATATAATAGTACTATACACTGTGCCCCTGAATATAATAGTACTATACACTGCGCCCCTGAATATATATATATATGTGTGTGTGTGTGTGTGTGTGTGTGTGTGTGTGTGTGTGTGTGTGTGTGTGTGTGTGCATGTCTGTGTATATGTGTGTATAGGAGACAGCATATCTATAGCACTACGACCCTATACACTATGGATAGGATTAGATACAGTGGCTCAGCACAGTATCACACATGATAGGATTAGATACAGTAACTCAACAGACAGTATCACATTATAGGATTAGATACAGTAGCTCAACAGACAGTATCACACATGATAGGATTAGATACAGTGGCTCAGCAGACAGTATTACACATGATAGGATTAGATGTAGGGACCAGCTCGCTGACATTGCGGTTCCAACGCTGGACCCAGAAAAGGTAAGTATAAGAATTGCTTTGCTTTTTTATGTGTTAGTAATTATTTTGTGTGTTTGTGTTATTTTACAGGTTCTGTTGTTGGACTACGTTGGATTCGAAGACTACTTCAATGACAGCGTTTTTTCATTCTCAATAAAATGGTTAATGAGGGTTGTGTTCGTTTTTTTATTTCAATAAAATATTTTTTCTATGTCCTTGTATTTTTTTAAACTTTATTATTACCACCTTATTAATAGCTGCTGGCTGATTGACAACATCCATTACTAAGGCGAGGCTTAACTCTAACCCCCATTACCCCGGTACCCACCCCCACCAGTGGTACAGGGAAGAGCCAGGTACAAACCAGTACCCGACTATCTATAGTGATCTGTAGTGATGATCGTGTACTGGGTCAGCCACAGGCTGGTAATATCAGCCTGGGAAAGGACAAAAACAGTGACCCTTCCCCCCCTGGCAATGCTAGGCTGCTGCTGTTGTATCTGGTGGGGTCCCCCCCCCATTTTTCATAACCAGCCAGATACAAGAAAGCAGCAGCAGGTTAACATTACCAGGGGGAAGGGCCAAAGTTTTTGGCCTTTCCCACCCCAATAATACCAGACTGCGGCCGCCCCATTACCCGACCATCACTACAGATGGTCAGGTACTGGATCGTACCTGGCTTTTCCCGACACCCCTGGTGGGTACCGGGCTAATAATGGGGGTTAGTAATAGCCTCTTCACTGGCTAACACTAAGCCTCGCCTTAGTAATGGACGCTGTCAATCAGCCGGCGGCCATTACTAAGGCGATATTAATAAAGTTTAAAAAACAAACAACTTCTCAAAAACTCGGCTTTTTCTCTATCAGTGTATCTATCTAACCATTCATTTAACCGGGGTTTTGTCCTTTTGCATTTGTGCGAAAGGACTGCGCCTTATCACGCCCCTCGAACCTCCTTCCTGTACACGCTACCTGTGGGTGACCCGCCCCACACTTAGGGAATTTGTATGTAAGTTTAAACAATCATGTGCTGCTACAATTTCTCTCATTATATCCCCAACATACTAACCTGCTCCTGCCTGCTACACCCCCCCCCCCCAAATTTTGCTGCCCACGCTAGCTGACTCAAACCGGTCCCTTCCCATCAATATGGACCATAGATCCAAATCTTTCTGGCCAAGATACACCACCTTCTTACCCACCATCTTTTTCCTGAAGGCTTTATCATAATCAACCCAACCTGTGCCCCCATAAAATGCTTGCACATCCACTATAAGGTCCATGTACTTTAGCAAATTGGCGCACTGATCATGTTTTACCTCCACTATCACACATCAATAAACCAAAAACACCCTAATCTATTCCACCAAGTATCTCCTCCTTTCTGTTTGGGTCTGCCCCTCTTTCTTCACCGCTATCGCCTCCCTAGCTCAAAAATGTAAACGTATTTCCCCTTCTTAATCTTTTTTCAACAACTTCTGGGGGAGGTGAGAGTAAGTGGGTGACAGTGAGCATGCACATGTATTCTGCCCCTTAATTGTCATTACTTTATCCACTAACCGCTCCCTGTTCCCCGCCCCTTCCCCCGACCCTCGCCTAACCTTTCTTCTTCTAGACTTTCCCTGCATAGCTTTTAAACATCTGCGAAAAACGTTAAACATTTTACCTACCCCTTTACCCCCTCCTCCCCCCGACTCCCATTCGTCTGTATCAGACTCAGACTCACCCAGTCCATGGACTCACGCCTCCTCCGCTTGCACAGCTCGATTCTCCCCTGTTGCCACCCCGCTGCTTGCTTGGTCACTATCCCACTCCACCGTATTTCCATCTGCTACTGTTCCATTTCTTGCCTGCTCAATTAGACCTGGGGCAGCTCGTTGGGCATACTGTGGCCAAACTACCCACCTTGGGGAATGGGACCAAGCTTATATGACCTAGTAACAGGCCCTCTCTAATCGGTTCCCGACCGCTGGCTGTGTATTTACGGTCGGCGGTTAGGGTCCTTAAAACCCGCGCCATAGACTATTTGTAGTTTTAGCTTGCTGCCTCAGCGATCAGGCAGCTGAATGTCGGGTCTCCGGCTGTCAATGACTGCCGGGAACCCTGAGGAGAGGATAGAAGTAGCTTTCGCTGCTTCTATCTTCTCTTATCTCTTCTACACAGCGCTCAATGAGCGTTGTGTATATGAATAGAGGCAGTGGCAGGGGCGTGGCCAACAGCTAATGGCGCCGGTTGCATAATCCCGGAGCTCCATACCCTGTCACACAGCAACAGTTGCAAATACCACTCACAGGTGCCAACCTATGGGGAAAAAGAGACCCCAAGGGTCTTGACTCACTCCTGCAGTGCCTCATCTGGTCGCTCCTGCTCCATCGACGTTGATTGGCTACTTTTTGCGGAGACAGTCCACTCCACTCCCCCACCTACATCAGCCGCCATCTTTGGCCTCCTCGTGCCAGCAGACGGAGGAGCTTTCCCTGCAGATAGATGTCATCGCTTCCCAGCCTCAGGGTAAGTCACAGGGTCTGAAGGCTCCAGCGATTCCCCCTGGCTCCCCTATATTGGCCAGTGCTTCGCCCGACAGTCAGGGGAGAGACAGACCTCACTTGGATGGGGCTGCAGCCGCCATGCCACGTGGTGCATCACTGCCAGAGGGGGACCCTGCCCTTATGCTGACTATTCCACAAATGTCATAGTCCCCGGACCAGGTAGCTCCTCTATTCTTGGCTGCACCTAAACCCCAGAGGTCCTCAGCCCAGCATAGGGAGATACCGTGTTCCACCTACAGATCTTCCCAGCGGCTGGTGGTGGGGGATTATTTAGGGGCACACCGTATTTAACCCCATATGCTCAGATCCCTCCCGTGTATGCCTCAGATTCGGATCAGGATGATCCTGTTTCGCCACCTCGGATATGCCTCAAATGTGGAGGGAATGCTTTTCACAATTGCCTACTAAAGAGGACTTCAAAAGTATGATACAGGAGGTGAAGGAAACATTTTTGTTCAGAATTGGGGTGGTTTCTCAGCATATGCACCAAATTGCTACAAGGGTGGAGACTTTGGAGGACTACCATGATGCTACTAGGCGCCATGTTTCTGTTCTACAATCTACTATGTCCTCCCAGCTTGCGTCCATTAGAGACATGCAATTACATCTAGAGGATCTGGATAACAGAGGACGTCATCACAACATACGGATAAGGGGTATACCTGAGCCCTCAGAAGCAGAGGGCCTTCATCTTATGCTAGAGACTATCTTTAACGACATTTTGGGTGCACCCCCTTCTCATAAGATACCGCTTGACAGAGCACATTGGGCATTGAAACCGAAATCAATCACATCTCAACCCAGAGATATTATTTGTTGCGTTCAAGATTTCCGTACTAAAGAGTACATTATGCTCAAAGCCAGACAGCGTAAAAACTTAGCTTATGGAGGCGCCCCGATCCAGTTGTTTCCAGATCTCTCCTGGATTACACTACAGAAAAGACGACTGCTTCCTCTCCTTGCTACTGCAAAGGATTTGCCTGACACAGCTTCTGTGTTGACGCCCGTGGTTAATCAGCCTGCATCTGTTCCTAGGTCTGCTAGAGTGACTCGATCTGCTACCACTCAGGCTGGTAGGCTGAGGAGTGGGAGAGCCTATCGCAGCCTGGCCAGACGGTTCTAGCTCCCGCCCTTGGTCTACTTATACCTTCATTTGCTACTTGTCCTTTGTCTGTGATTCTCCTGTTTCCTGGATCTGCTGTTCCTGCTGTTACCATTGACCTCTGCTTCATATTGACCCTGGCTTGACTGACTATTCTCCTGCTCTGCATTTGTTACCACGTACACTCCTGGTTTGACTCGGCTCGTCCACTACTCTGTTGCTCATGGTGTTGCCGTGGGCAACTGCCCCACTTCCCTTTCTTCTGTGTACCCTTGTTTTGTTTGTCTGTCGTGCACATATTGAGCGTAGGGACCATCACCCAGTTGTACGCCGTCACCTAGGACGGGCTGTGCAAGTAGGCAGGGACTGAGTGGCGGGTAGATTAGGGCTCACCTGTCTGTCTCCCTATCCTGACATTACGTAATCACAGGCCCATATACCTTTTCTACCCTGGTCCCTGACACACTATGGACCCCCTTGAGGCCCTGGCTCAGCAAATGCAGGGTCTCTCCCTGCAGGTCCAAGACCTGTCTCAGAGGTGCAACCAGCGTGATGCTACCCAGGTAGTGCCCTCCACCCCACCTTTTGAACCCCACCTCAAGTTGCGTGACCGCTTCTCAGGGGACCGGAAGACTTTTTCCTCCTTTTGGGAAAGTTGTAGGATCTATTTCCGTTTAAGGCCCCACTCCTCAGGTTCTGAGAGCCAACGAGTGGGTATAATTATGTCCCGGCTCCAGGACGGCCCCCAGGAATGGGCCTTCTCCTTGGCCCCTGATGCCCCTGAACTCTCTTCTGTTGACCTTTTTTTTCGGCTCTCGGACTCAACTATGACGAGACTGACAAGACTGCCTTTGCCGAGAGTCAGCTGGTGACCTTACGTCAGGGTAAGAGACCCGTTGAGGAGTACTGTTCTGACTTTAGGAAGTGGTGTGTAGCTTCTCGGTGGAATGACCCTGCCTTGAGGTGCCAGTTTAGATTACATAGTTACATAGTTACATAGTTTGTACGGTTGAAAAAAGACACATGTCCATCAAGTTCAACCAAGGGATGGGAAAGGGGAAGTGGGATGGGAAAGGGGAAGTAAACAATTTCTACACATAGGAGCTAATATTTTTTTGTTCTAGGAAATTATCTAAGCCTTTGTTAAAGCCATCTACTGTCCCTGCTGTGACCAGCTCCAGCGGTAGGCTATTCCATAAATTCACCGTTCTCACAGTAAAGAAGGCTTGTCGCCTCTGTAGGTTGAACCTTTCTTTTTCCAGACGGAGGGAGTGCCCCCTTGTTTTTTGAGGGGGTTTTACATGGAACAGGATTTCACCATATTTTTTGTATGTGCCATTCATATATTTATATAAGTTAAAGAGTACATTGGGTCAGATTGGGTCTGTCCAACGCTCTGAAAGACCTGTTAGTTAGTTATCCCTCTTCTGACTCTCTAGATCAGGTTATGGCTTTAGCGGTACGTCTTGACCGACATTTCAGGGAACGACGACTTGAACGTTTTTGTGCCTTCTCCTCTGGCTACCCTATGATGGCTCCCGAGGTTCCGTTGCTTCGTTCTTCCACGGAAAACTCAGATGAACCAATGCAACTCGGGGCCTCCGTGTCTCCCCAACAACGTAGAGAGTTCCGCAGGAAGAATGGTCTCTGCTTCTACTGTGGGGATGACAAGCATCAAATGAACGACTTTCCCAGGTGTAAGAATAAGAAGCCGGAAAACTTCGGGGAGGTCACTTGGGTGCACAGGTATTTCCCGTATACATGAAACCTGATAAGATCTTGCTTCCCTTTCAGGTCTCTTTTTATGGTAGGTCTGCCACGGGCAGTGCCTTCGTGGATTTAGGGTCTTCTGCCAATATTATGTCTGTGGAATTTGCTATGTCTCTAGCTATGCCATTGATTGATTTGCCTAAACCTGTCCCGGTAGTGGGTATCGACTCCACTCCACTTGCTAATGGTTATTTTATGCAGCATACCCCTGTTTTTGAACTCATTGTGGGCTCCATTCACTTGGAGCAGTGTTCTGTGTTGGTGATGCAGGGATTATCGTCCGATTTGGTTTTAGGCCTTCCTTGGTTGCAGATGCATAATCCCACGTTTAACTGGAATACTGGGGATCTTACTAAATGGGGTAATGAATGCATGACGTCCTGCTTTTCTATTAATTTGCTTTCTCTCGCTGAGGAGGTGAACACTCTACCTGAGTTTATTCAGGATTTCGCTAATGTCTTTTCTAAAAAAGCTTCAGAAGAGTTACCTCCTCATAGAGAGTACGATTGCGCAATCGATTTGGTACCAGGAACTAAGCTCCCTTTCGGTAGGATATTTAATCTCTCTTGTCCCGAACGTGAAGCCATGAGAGAATATATCCAGGAAAGCCTGGCCAAGGGTTACATTCGCCCCTCTACTTCTCCCGTAGGTGCTGGCTTCTTCTTTGTAGGGAAGAAGGGTGGTGGTCTTAGGCCGTGCATCGATTACCGAAACTTGAATAAGGTCACTGTAAGGAACCAATATCCCCTTCCTCTGATTCCTGATCTTTTCAATCAGGTTCAGGGGGCCCAATGGTTCTCTAAGTTTGATCTTCGGGGGGCTTACAACCTTATCCGAATTACAACCTTATCCGAATCAGAGAAGGGGATGAGTGGAAGACTGCGTTTAACACGCCCGAAGGTCATTTCGAATACCTCGTCATGCCCTTTGGGTTGTGTAATGCTACCGCAGTCTTCTAGAATTTCATAAATGAGATTTTAAGAGACTAACTGGGCGTACTTCTTGTAGTATACCTTGATGATATTACTTGTGTTTTCCAAGGACTGGTCCTCCCACATTGAGCATGTCAAGAAGGTGCTCCAGGCCCTTCGGGAAAACAAACTCTTTGCTAAAACCGAAAAATGTGTGTTTGGGTGCAGGAGATACCATTTTTGGGTCAAATCCTCACTCCTAATGAATTCCGCATGGACCCTGCCAAGGTTCAGGCTGTGGCTGAATGGGTCCGACCTGCCTCCCTGAAGGCTTTACAGTGCTTCTTGTGGTTTGCTAATTATTATAGGAGATTTATTGCTAACTTCTCGGTCATCGCTAAGCCTCTTACGGACCTTACTCGCAAAGGTGCCGATCTCCTCCACTGGCCTCCGGAGGCGGTCCAGGCTTTTGAGGTCCTTAAGAGGTGCTTTATCTCTGCCCCAGTGCTGATTCAGCCTAACCAGATGGAGCCATTCATCGTGGAGGTTGATGCCTCCGAGGTGGGAGTGGGTGCTGTCTTGTCCCAGGGTACTAGGTCTCTCACACATCTCCGTCCCTGTGTCTACTTCTCCAGGAAGTTCTCCCCCACGGAGTGTAACTATGAGGTTGGCAACCGCGAACTCTTAGCCATTAAATGGGCATTTGAAGAGTGGCGCCACTTCCTGGAGGGGGCTAGGCACCAGGTAACGGTCCTTAACGACCACAAGAATCTGATTTTCATAGAATCTGCCCGGAGGCTAAACCCGAGACAAGCTCGATGGGCGTTGTTTTTTTACTAGAGTCAACTTTGTGGTCACCTATAGGGCTGGGTCTAAAAATATTATAGCTGATCCGCTGACGCGTAGCTTCATGGCCAGCCCTCCTCCGGAGGAGGATCCTTCTTGTGTTTTGCCTCCAGGGGTAATCATATCTTCTTTTGATTTTGACTTAGTCTCTGAAATTGTGGCTGATCAAGGTTCAGCTCCCGAGACCCTTCCTGAGAACAAGCTGTTTGTTCCCCTGCAATTCCGGCTAAGGTTACTCAGGGAGAATCATGACTATCTGGCCATCCAGGCATCCTGGGTACCAAGCACCTCATTTCTAGAACCTATTGGTGGCCTGGGTTGCTTAAAGACGTTAAGGCCTACGTCACCGCTTGTGAAATTTGTGCTAGGTCCAAGACTCCCAGGTCCCGACCAGCGGGCTTACTATGTTCTTTGCCCATTCCCCAGAGACCTTGGACCCATATCTCCATGGATTTTATCACTGATCTGCCTCCATCCCAAGGCAAGTCGGTGGTGTGGGTTGTAGTAGACTGCTTCAGTAAGATGCGCCACTTTGTGCCCCTCAATAAACTACCCAATGCTAAGACGTTAGCTACCTTGTTTGTCAAACACATCCTGCGTCTCCATGGGGTTCCTGTCAATATTGTTTCTGACAGAGGGGTACAATTTGTTTCATTGTTTTGGAGAGCGTTCTGTAAGAAGTTGGAGATTGATCTGTCCTTCTCCTCGGCCTTCCATCCTGAAACTAATGGCCAAACTGAGAGGACTAATCAGTCTCTAGAACAATATTTAAGGTGTTTTATCTCTGACTGCCAAGATGATTGGGTCTCCTTTATTCCCATCACTGAATTTTCCCTCAATAACCGGGTCAGTAACTCGTCAGGGGTCTCCGCCTTTTTCTGTAATTTTGGATTTAATCCACGGTTCTCCTCAGTTTCACTTGGTGGTTCCAACAATCCCAAGGTAGATGTCGTTCATCGGGAACTGTGCACAGTCTGGGCCCAGGTTCAGAAGAACCTTGAGGCGTCCCAGAGCATACAAAAATTTGCTCCCCGGTATATAGGGCCGTATAAGGTCATTGAGGTCCTTAACCCTGTCTCCTTCCGGCTGGAGTTACCCCCGTCTTTTGAAATACACAATGTGCTCCATGCCTCCCTCCTTAAACGCTTTTCCCCGTCCTTGGCTACCTCGAAGAAACCTCCGGTCCCTGTTCTCACCCCTGAAGGGGTAGAATTCGAGGTGGCCAAGGTTGTGGACAACAGGATGGTCCAAGGCTCCCTCCAGTATCTGGTCCATTGGAGAGGATACGGGCCTGAGGAGAGGACTTGGGTACGCACCCGGGATGTTCACGCTGGGTTATTGCTCAGGAAGTTCCATCTTCGGTTCCCCAACAAGCCAGGTCCACCTAGGAAGGGTCCAGTGGCCCCTGATAAAAGGGGGGGTACTGTAAAGGATTTGCCTGACACAGCTTCTGTGTCGACGCCCATGGTTAATCAGCCTGCATCTGTTCCTAGGTCTGCTATAGTGACTCGATCTGCTACCACTCAGGCTGGTAGGCTGAGGAGTGGGAGAGCCTATCGCAGCCTGGCCAGACGGTTCTAGCTCCCGCCCTTGGTCTACTTATACCTTCATTTGCTGCTTGTCCTTTGCCTGTGATTCTCCTGTTTCCTGGCTCTGCTGTTCCTGCTGTTACCATTGACCTCTGCTTCATATTGACCCTGGCTTGACTGACTATTCTCCTGCTCTGCATTTGTTACCACGTACACTCCTGGTTTAACTCGGCTCGTCCACTACTCTGTTGCTCACGGTGTTGCCGTGGGCAACTGCCCCACATCCCTTGCTTCTGTGTACCCTTGTCTTGTTTGTTTGTCGTGCACATATTGAGCGTAGGGACCGTCGCCCAGTTGTACGCCGTCGCCTAGGACGGGCTGTGCAAGTAGACTAGGACTGAGTGGCGGGTAGAGTAGGGCTCACTGGTCTGTCTCCCTATCCTGACATTACAGCTACCTTGTGTGACCATAATATCTACAGATGGGGTTTCCCATTCTCCCTTACTGCTCGAAGAGATGGTGCCTCTGCAACCTTGCGATACCCGGGGGATTTGCCTCACTTCTGTGATACCCTTGGTATACCTACACCCAAGATGCAGAATTGGGAGACTCCTCTGCCACCTTCTCCTCTGCCTCCAGTCTGGCAATCTGTCAAAAACAAGCGGAGACTCTCTCCACGACAATCACCAAGTCGCAGATCCCCGAGACCTGATCCGAGTTGATGGACGCTATGCTGTTTAATGGCACCTGTGTGATTTATGTGAAGGATTCTGGTCATTTTATGCCAGATGTTCTCTTCACCAGCTGAACTGTTTTAGGCTGATTTAACCCCTTCCCTCTTTAGCCACTTTTGACCTTCCTGACCGAGCCTCATTTTTCAAATCTGACATGTGTCACTTTATGTGGTAATAACTCCGGAATGCTTTCACCTATCCAAGCGATTCTGAGAGAGATTGTTTTCTCATGACACATTGGACTTTAAGTTACTGGCAAAATTTGCTCGATACGTTCAGTATTTAATTGTGAAAAACACCAACATTTAGCGAAAAATTGCAAAAATTAGCATTTTTCTCAATTTAAATGTATCTGCTTGTAAGACAGGCAGTTATACCACACAAAATTGTTGCTAATTAACATCCCCCATATGTCTATTTTAGATTGGCATCGTTTTTTGAACATCCTTTTATTTTTCTATGACGTTACAAGGCTTAGAACTTTAGCAGCAATTTCTCACATTTTCAAGAAAATTTCAAAAGGCCATTTTTACAGGGGCCAGTTCAGTTGTGAAGTGGCTTTGAGGGCCTTATATGTTAGAAACCCCCAAAAAGTCACCCCATTTTAAAAACTTCACCCCTCAAAGTATTCAAAACAGCATTTAGAAAATGTCTTAACCCTTTACACATGTCACAGGAATTAAAGCAAAGTAGAGGTGAAATTTACAAATTTCATATTTTTTTGCAGAAATAAATTTTTAGTACAATTTTTTTTATAACACAGAAGGTTTTACCAGAGAAATGCAACTCAATATTTGTTGCCCAGTTTCTGCAGTTTTAGGAAATATCCCACATGTGGCCGTAGCGTGCTACTGGACTGAAGCACCGGCCTCAGAAGCAAAGGAACACCTAGTGGATTTTGGGGCCTTATTTTTGTTAGAATAAATTTTAGGCACCATGTCAGGTTTGAAGGGCTCTTGCGGTGCCAAAACAGTAAAAATCCCCCAAAAGTGACCCCATCTGGGAAACTACACACCTCAAGGAAATTATCTAGGGGTACAGTGAGCATTTTGACCGCACAGGTTTTTTACAGAAATTATTGGAAGTAGGCCGTGAAAATTAAAATCAACATTTCTTCAAAGAAAATGTAGGTTTAGCGATTTTTTTCTCATTTCCACAAGAACTAAAGGAGAAAAAGCACCGTAAAATTTGTAAAGCAATTTCTCCCGAGTAAAACAATACCCCACATGTGGTAATAAACGGTTGTTTGGAGACACGGCAGGGCTGAGAAGGGAAAGAACGCTATTTGGCTTTTGGAGCTCAAGTTTAGCAGGAATGGTTTGCGGAGGCCATGTCACATTTACAAAGCCCCTGAGGGGACAAAACAGTGGAAACCCCCCACAATTGACCCCATTTTGGAAACTACACCCATTGAGGAAATTATCTAGGGGTATAGTGAGCGTTTTGACCAAACAGGTTTTTTGCATAAATTATTGGAAATAGGCCCTGAAAATGACAATCTAAATTTTTTCAAAGAAAATGTAGGTTTAGCTAATTTTTTCTCATTTCCACAAGGACTGAAGGAGAAAAAGCACCGTAAAATTTGTAAACCAATCTCTCCCGAGTAAAACAATACCTCACATGTGGTAATAAACGGTTGTTTGGAGACACGGCAGGGCTGAGAAGGGAAAGAGCGCTATTTGGCTTTTGGAGCTCAAGTTTAGCAGGAATGGTTTGCGGAGGCCATGTCACATTTACGAAGTCCCTGAGGAGACAAAACAGTGGAAACCCCCCACAAGTGACCCCATTTTGGAGACTACACCCATTGAGGAAATTATCTAGGGGTATAGTGAGCGATTTGACCCAACAGGTTTTTTGCAGAAATTATTGGAAGTAGGCCCTGAAAATAAAAATCAACATTTTTTCAAAGAAAATGTAGGTTTAGCTTATTTTTACTCATTTCCACAAGGACTGAAGGAGAAAAAGTACCACAAAATTTGTAAAGCAATTTCTCCCGAGTAAAACAATGCCCCACATGTGGTAATAAACGGCTGTTTGGAGACACAGCTTGGCTTAGAAGGGAAAGAGCGCTATTTGGCTTTTGGAGATCACATTGAGCAGGAATGGTTTGCGGCGGCCATGTCACATTTGCAAAGCCCCTGAGGGGAAAAAACAATGAAAACGCCCAAAAAGTGACACCATTTAGGAAACTACACCTCTTGAGGAATTCATCTAGGAGCGTAGTGAGCATTTTGACCCCACAGATGTTTCATAGAATTGATTAGAATTGGGCAGTGAAAATAAAAACAATCCTTTTTCTTCAATAAGACGTAGCTTTAGCGCAAATTTTTTCATTTTCGCAACAAATAAAGGAAAAAAAAGAACCCAACATTTGTAAAGCAATTTCTACCGAGTACGGCAATACCCCATATGTGGTCATAAACTGCTGTTTGGGCACACGGCAGGGCTCAGAAGGGAAGGACCGCCATTTGGAGTGCAGATGTTGCTGGATTGGTTTCTGGGCGCCTGTGGGCCCAAAACAGTGGAAACCCCCCAGAAGTGACCCAATTTTGGAAACTACACCCCTCAATGCATTTACCTAGGGGTGTAGTGAGCATGTTAACCCTGCAGGTGTTTTGTAGAAATTAGTGTGAACTCGATGTTGCAGAGTGAAAATGGGATTTTTTCCACAGATATGTGGACAATATGTGGTGCCCGGCTTGTGCCACCATAACAAGACAGCTCTCTAATTATTATGCTGGGTTTCCTGGTTTTAGAAACACCCTACATGTGGCCCTAATCTCTTGCCTGGACAGTCGACCAGGCTCAGGAGTGAAAGCGTACCATGTAAAATTGAGGCCTAATTTGGCGATTTACAAAGTATTGGTTCACAACTGCAGAGGCTCAGATGTAAAATAATAAAAATAAACCCCTGGGAAGTGACCCCATTATGGAAACTGCACCCCTCAAGGCATTTATTAAGGGGTGTAGTGAGCATTTTCACCCCACAGGTCTTTTCCATAAATGAATGCGCTGTGGATGGTGCAAATTAAAAATTTATATTTTTCCCTAGATATGCCATTCAGTGGCAAATATGTTGTGCCCAGCTTATGCCACTGAAGACACACACCCCAAAAATTGCTAAAAGGGTTCTCCCGGGTATGACGGTGCCATATATGTGGAAGGAAACTGCTGTTTGGGCACGCTGTAGGGTTCAGATGGGAGGAAATGCCATTTGGCTTTTGGAGCGTGGATTTTGCTTGGTAGTAGTTTTGTTTGGAGTCTTAGGGTATGTTCACACGGCCTATTTACGGACGTAATTCGGGCGTTTTTGCCCCGAATTACGTCTGAAAATAGCGCCTCAATAGCGCTGACAAACATCTGCCCATTGAAAGCAATGGGCAGACGTTTGTCTGTTCACACGAGGCGTATATTTACGCGCCGCTGTCAAATGACGGCGCGCAAATAGACGCCCGCGTCAAAGAAGTGACCTGTCACTTCTTTGGCCGTAATTGGAGCCGCTATTCATTGACTCCAATGAATAGCAGCGCTAATTACGGCCGTAATTGACGCGGCGTTCAAGCGCCTGCACATGCCGTTACGGCTGAAATTACGGGGATGTTTTCAGGCTGAAACATCCCCGTAATTTCAGCCGTTACGGACCCCCGCCGTGTGAACATACCCTTACTGGTGTTTCCGTTTATAATGTAGGGCATATGTAAGCCGGGCGGAGTATATAAGGGGCATAGTCAGGTGGTATAATAATGGGGTAAAAAAAAACAATAAAATAATCCATAGATGTGTGTTACGCTGTGAAGCAATCCTTTCTGCACAGGCCGGTGTCGCACTGATATATGGCGTCCTTTATTATCCCCCTTTTGATCCACACTCCGCGCCTTTGTAGTTTGGGGAATTTTGCTAGGAAGTGTTGTCCTGGTATAATACGGGAACCGTCGCTTCCAGCGGATATGTTTGGGCCCTCCCTTTCCTGGTTCCCTAATTTTAGGTCCTTGATAAATCGCCTCTTCAAACAGAAGAAATGTTCCCCTCGGGCACAACTGCATATTTTTTTATTTCCTGACTTATTGGAGCCATAACTAATTTTATTTTTCATAGACGTAGCGGTATGAGGGCTGGTTTGTTGCGGGATGAGCTGTAGTTATTATTGGTATCATTTTGGGATACATGCAACTTTTTGATCACCTTTTATCCTATTTTTTGGGATGCCAGGTAAACAAAAAAATGCAATTCTGGCACAGCTTTTTTCGTTTTTTTTTATACAGCGTTCACGACGCATTATAAACTACATGTTAACTTTATTCTGCGGGTCAGTACGATTCCGGCGATACCTAATTTATAGCACTTTTTTATGTTCTACAACTTTTTGCACAATAAAATTACTTTTGTAAAAAGAATGTATTTTTTCTGTCGCCAAGTTGTGAGAACCATAACTTTTTAATTTTTTTGTCGACGGAGGTGTATGAGGGCTTGTTTTTTGCGGGACGAGCTATAGTTTTTATAGGTACCATTTTTGGATACGTGCGACTTTTTGATCACTTTTTATTCTAATATTTGTAGGGCAAAGTGACTAAAAAACAGAAACTCTGGTAACGTTTTTTTCGTTTTTTTTTACGCTGTTCACCGCGTGCAATAAATAATATAATATTTTGATACCTCAGGTCGTTACGGTCGCGGCGATACCAAATACATATGGTTTATTATTATTTTTCAATAATAAAGGACTTGATAAGAGTAAAAGGGGGATTGTGTTTTATTTGATTACTTGAAACTTTTATTGTTTTCAAACTTTTATTATTTGCACTTTTTTTTACACTTTTTTATACTTTTTTTACACTTTTTCTCAAGTCCCACTAGGGGACTTGAAGGTCCAGTGGTCAGATTTTTTTTTTTCTAATACATTGCACTACCTATGTAGTGCAATGTATTAGATCTGTCAGTCATTCACTGACAGCAAGCCGATTAGGCTTCGCCTCCCGGCGGGGCCTAAATCGGCTTCCGTAATGGCAGAGCAGGAGACCATTGTGTCTCCTGTTGCCATAACAGCAGTCGCCAGTCCTGATTGCCTGTCAGGGCTGGCGATCTGCTAGTAACCGCTACGATGCAGCAATCGCTTTCGATTGCTGCATCGAAGGGGTTAATGGCAGGAATCGGAGCTAGCTCCGGTTCCTGCCGTTACAGGTGGATGTCAGCTGTACAGTACAGCTGACTTCCACCGCTGATGACGCCGGATCAGCTCCTGACCCGGCGCCATCTTGCCGGCAGCTACGGAAGCCGATCAGGCTCCGCCGCCGGGCGGATCTTGACATGCATCGGTGCTAGGTATTAGGCCTCCGGTTGCCATTGCAGCCACCGGAACCCCGGCAATTTTATTACTGGGGTTCCGATGAGCTGCAAACACCTTAAGTGCAGCGATCGCGTTTGAGCGCTGCACTTAAGGGGTTAATGGCGGGGATCGAAGCTAATTTCGGTCCCCGCCGTTACAGCCGGATGTCAGCTGTAAGATACAGCTGAGATCCGGTGAAGATGGCACCGGCTCAGCTTCTGAGCCGGTCCCAAACATTCGGCGTACATGTACGGCAAGATGCGGGAAGTCAATGCTTTCCATGACGTACATGTACGGCAAATGTCGGGAAGGGGTTAAGCTTATATTTCTTGTTTCATCTTGTTTTTCTTTATTCCTTTAAAGTAAATTGTGGCAGGGTAGGATCGGCCAAAGACAACTTAGCTCACCAACCTCTTTCTTGGCCTTTGAGTAATTATACGTACTCTTGTATAAGTTTAAAGGATTTGCCAGACACAGGTTCTGTGTCGACGCCCGTGGGCAATCAGTCTGCACCTGCTCCTATGTCTGTGAGACTGACTCCATCTTCCACCACTCAGGATGGCAGGCTTAGGAGTGGGAGAGCCTATCACAGCCTGGCCAGACGGAGCTAGTTCCCACCCACTGTCTATTTATACCTGCCTTTCCTGTTCCTCCTTTGCCTGTGATTCTTCTATGCTTGTTTCCTGGCTTGCTGCTCCTGCTTGTACTACTTATCCTCTGCTTGTTATAGAC
This sequence comes from Rhinoderma darwinii, assembly GCF_050947455.1. Classification (NCBI taxonomy): domain Eukaryota; kingdom Metazoa; phylum Chordata; class Amphibia; order Anura; family Rhinodermatidae; genus Rhinoderma; species Rhinoderma darwinii. The sequence goes on from NC_134688.1 coordinate 232,437,485, forward strand.
CTTGGCTTTCTGACCACTCTCCTGCTCAGCGTTTTGTACCTCGCTCTCTCCTGGTTTGACTCGGCTCGTTCACCACTCTTGTTGCTCACGGTGTCTCCGTGGGCAGCTGCCCCGTTTCCCTACCTTCTGTGTACCCCTGTCTGTTTTGTCGGTCTTGCACTTACTGAGCGTAGGGACCGTCGCCCAGTTGTACCCCGTCGCTTAGGACGGGTCGTTGCAAGTAGGCAGGGACTGAGTGGCGGGTAGATTAGGGCTCACCTGTCTGTCTCCCTACCCTGTCATTACAATAAGGTTATTTGATTGCTGGGACCCGACCTCCTCCTTGATTTGGGTATTATTTTTGCAGTTCTCCCTCTGTTTTTGGAGAGAGTTGCAAAGTGTAATATTGTATTGCAAGCTTTTATTTGCTTTAAAAATGCCCACTCCAGGGTAACATACATTCTGTTCTTTAACTGATGTGCATTGATTTCATGTATTTTCTTTTGTTATTGCTGATATTTGTTTTGTTTCCCTGGTTTGTTTCTCTCCCAGTGTTTCTCCCTTCCTTTATACCTCTCTCCACGCTAATAGATGGGATGACTTTGTGTCTTCTGCAGATCTCCTTGGATGAAGGGTATCATAGAGAACTGTTTGCTATGAGACCTGACAGAAACCGGCCTCTACGTACCTGTGAGCTGTATACATTTGCACTTTCTACATTACTTATTTTTCTCCCCTACATCTATGACCATGGTTACATTTGTCACACTTAATGTAAAGGGCCTCAACTCCAATGTGAAGAGACGCTTACTTCTTAGAGAGCTGAAGTTGCTTGGAGCGGAGGTTGCCTTTCTACAGGAGACACATTTAGATTCTTCTGGTTCATTTCGTTTTGCTCGGGGGGTGTATCCTGTTGTGTACTCTGCCTCTTCCGGTCGTAAGAGGGAGGGGGTTGCTATTCTGATTTCCACTACGTGTCCCATACAGGTTCATACCTCACATTTAGATCCTGGGGGTAGATATGTTTTCTTAGAGGGGACTCTGTATGGCCAGCCCAATCTTTTATGTAATGTCTAATCTCCTAATACTGTGCAGATCCCATTCCTACGTAGAATTTTCTCCAAACTACAAAACCTCCCTAGGGGAGCATGGTTGGTAGGTGGGGACTTCAATATCCCGTTTTCCACGATTATGGACAGAGCTTCTCTTACGCACACCACTCCATCTCCCACCCTCGCGGGACTTTCTACTCGCTTCAGGCAGCTGATTAGTGAAAATCACCTCTATGATCTGTGGCGAGTTGATCATCCTGGCGATAGGTCTTATACTTTCTTTTCCCATACACATAACACTCACACACGCCTAGATTATTTCTTTGGTAATGTCCCTGCCCTCCGTTTACTTCAGACGGCGGTCATTGACCCCATCTCCTGGTTAGACCATGCGCCAGTCTCAGTAAATTTGCAGATAGGTAGACCCTCCACGAGAATATGTCATTGGCGTTTAAATGAAACTTTAATTAAATCCCCCACCTTTAGGGACGGCCTGGCCGCTCACATGCGTGAATTTTACGAACTTAATGAGGGCTCGGTTCCATCCATTTCCATTCTATGGGAGGCCCATAAGGCGGTGATGAGGGGGCATTGCATGGCTATGGTTTCCAGACTAAAATGGGACTCTAAGGCCAAAGGGGAGGCTCGCCTTTGGAAAATTACTAAACTGGAGGGGGAAATGGGGATTCAGACAACAGTGCCAACACTGCGGAAGTTGATAGAGGCTAGGGCGCAGCTTAAGGGTTTGAAAAATCACTTTTATACACGAAACAGAGATATTATGACAAGGGCAACAAAGCCCATTCGCTTCTAGCCTGTCTATTGAGGGATCAGTCGACTGCTCGCACTCCGCAGGCGGTTCGAGATAGCACAGGCCTCCTCCAACATCACCCAGACACGATAGCCATACACTTCCATGATTACTATAAATCCTTATATTATTTGCCAACCACATTACCCTCTAATCCTGACCGTTGGTGGGAAACGCTACAAACTTACCTCTCATCATGTAATCTCCATAGATTAAAAGACACAGAGCTTTCTTCTTTGAATGCCTTGATCTCTCCGGAGGAGTTGTCTGATATACTGAAGGACCTCCCTGGTGGTAAAGCCCCTGGGCCGGATGGCTTCACGTATGAGTATTATAAGACTTTCGAGGAGATCCTGGTTCCAAAGATGGTTTCCTTGTTTAACGCCTTCCTACAGGGTTCTCCCATCCCTCAAACGGTCCTGCATTCTCACATTACACTGATTCCTAAACCGGGTAAAGACCACACAGATTGCTCAAATTATAGACCCATAGCTCTTTTGAACTCTGATTTAACATTTTTTACTCGTCTCCTTGCAAATAGACAATGTCTGGCTCCCATCTTTGATTCATAAAGATCAGGTGGGCTTTGTGCCCCTTAGACAAGGGGGAGATAACACACGGAGCCTTCACAAGCAAGAGGAATCAGCGATCCTTCTTAGTCTGGATGTGGAGAAGGTGTTTGATCGCTTGGGATGGCCATTTATGTTTGAAACTATGAAGTCATTTGGGATTTTGGGTCCTTTCTTGACGGCTCTGCGTGGTCTTTACTCCAATCCAATGGTGGTGATTAAACTTCCACACTCCACCTATGCCCCGTTTCAGATTTGGAATGGTACGCGAAAGGGATGCCCCCTATCCCCTCTTTTATTTGTACTCTGTATTGAACCCATTGAAGCTCAAATACGGCAATCCATAGATATAGCAGGGGTCATGATACAAGATAGAGAGTTCAATGTCTCCTTATTTGCAGATGACGTTCTCTTGACTATCACTAAACCTCATACCTCCCTTCCTACCCTTACTACCGTTCTCCATAGATAAGGGCGGCTTTCAGGTTATAAAACGAATACCTCTAAAACGGAAGCGCTCCCTCTTAATGTCCCACAACAAGAACAATTGCTCCTCAAACACAACTACACCTACAGCTGGAAGGAGGCCTCCCTGACTTACTTGGGAGTCCTGCTCACTCCCTCTTACACATCGGTTTACAAGGCTAATTTCCCTCCTCTTTTTGTAGAACTGCGTAGACTTATGGCCAGGTGGGGTTCTCTCCCCATGTCCTTTTTTGGATGCATTGCAGCGGTAAAAATGACCCTGCTCCCAAAATTATTGTACTTCTTTGAGACCCTACTAGTGGCAGTACCTATGGGGGAACTGAAGGCAATGCAGTCTTCCATTATCAGGTTCATATGGCACTCTAGCAGACATAGAATCCCGAAATCTGTTTTATTGTCTGATCGATCTGCAGGGAGGTTGTCTGTTCCTGACATTGTGAAGTACTACTGGGCGTCCCATCTTCGCCGCAATCCAGGAGAAAACAGCTCCGTCGTTTCAGACGTAAATGCTCCTCCTCGCATTTTGCGAGGCGTCATTGACGCCCGTAATCTTGAGCTGTTCTTCATTGAATTCAATGAAAAACGGCTCAAATTACGTTTCAAAGAAGTGTCCTGCACTTCTTTGACGAGGCAGTCATTTTACGCGTCGTCGTTTGACAGCTGTCAAATGACGACGCGTAAATGACAGGTCGTCGGCAGAGTACGTCGGCAAACCCATTCAAATGAATGGGCAGATGTTTGCCGACATATTGGAGCCGTATTTTCAGACGTAAAACGAGGCATAATACGCCTCGTTTACGTCTGAAAATAGGTTGTGTGAACCCAGCCTATAAAGGTGTGACACTGTTTTTGGAAGAAAGCAGCCATGCTTTTCTAATTCTGGACTACCACTTTAACTGTGCTGCCAGCCAAAGCATATTAAACTAAAGTTATAAGGGTATGTGCACACACACTATTTACGTCCGTAATTGACGGACGTATTTCGGCCGCAAGTACCGGACCGAACTCCGTGCAGGGAGCCGGGCTCCTAGCATCATAGTTATGTACGATGCTAGGAGTCCCTGCCTCTCCATGGAACTACTGTCCCGTACTGAAAACATGATTACAGTACGGGACAGTTGTCCTGCAGCGAGGCAGGGACTCCTAGCATCGTACATAAGTATGATGCTAGGAGCCCGGCTCCCTGCACTGTGTTCGGCCCGGGACTTGCGGCCGAAATACGTCCGTCAATTACGGACGTAATTAGTGTGTGTGCACATACCCTAAGATGTAAACTTGAAATAAAGTGAGCAGGAGAAATACATTTAAAAGCCCCATCATGTCTTATGAAATATGTATAATAACACTCATTCGCGCAGAGTTCTCATGTTCCCTTCAGCTTCCCCTCTGCGCACCAATAACACACTGATAAGATGGCAGCTTCTGAGTGAATTCCATCTCCAGCACTGTTGTTAACTGGACAAATAGACAATCCATCAGTTATATCTGAAAGTGCAGGTCCACATTTTATTTCCTGCATACATGTGTAAAAATGTCTATTTGAGTCTCAGTAGTAGGCAACTTAATGAGAAATCCAGAATTATATTTTGAACAGATTTTGACATTTTCTTTGTGTTTTTTTTCTTTTTCTTCCCAATGAGAACATTCAGGTCTGACACAGTATTTACTCAAGAACGCCCTGAGGACAAATGAACAGCAAGATACTGTAGAAGTTGCCTAACTGTTTTAGCAGCATGCCTGTCCAGGTCAACAGAGGCACAAACAGAAGAGAAATGGTTTGGATCCTCAGAAAAGATCACATTATAAGGTATCGTGCACACTTCCTTCACCGTTTTAGCGGCCGTTTTTGACGTATCCGTGTGCCCGTTTTGTTGTCCTTATGGTTTGTGTGTTTCTGTTTCGGAGCGCCGAGCATGGTACTGTCCAAGGTGCTGAAAGAGCATGGTTGTTCAGCGCTAGTCACTGTACAGGGTGCTGATAGAGTTAAAGAGGCTCTGTCACCAGATTTTGCAACCCCTATCTGCTATTGCAGCAGATAGGCGCTGCAATGTAGATTACAGTAACGTTTTTATTTTTAAAAAACGAGCATTTTTGGCCAAGTTATGACCATTTTTGTAGTTATGCAAATGAGGCTTGCAAAAGTCCAAGTGGGTGTGTTTAAAAGTAAAAAAAAACACAGAAAAAGGCCATACTTACAAATGGACACAGCCAGGTCAGAAATAGTGTGTACGTCATGAGGCACAACGTGTATAGCCAGGTAGAAGCCTATTTGTGACGCCTTGATAATTCATAGAGCGGGTGTTTTTGTATATGTCCCTGTGTTTTTATCGGTTCTGTTTGTGCATCAGGAACGTTCTGTTCCAGTTTAGGAGTTAGGGACTCGCAAGTCTGGGGATCCTTGTCGTGGATTGCGAGCTTGCGTCCTTTTGGCCAGAATGATTACCAATACCCCAGGTATTTTTCATTATTATGTATATTCGCTTCTCTTGGACACAGCCGGGTCTTTGATGCTGGGAGAGCTTGGTGTGCTGTTGTTTGGCATAGCAAGCAGGGTAGCCCGCTCTATGAATTATCAAGGCGTCACAAATAGGCTTCTACCTGGCTATACACGTTGTGCCTCATGACGTACACACTATCCCTCCATGTTTCACTCACTTGCACCCCATTATCCATTTATTTCTATTGAGGCACTTCACTCATTACTGCCCCCTATATTTCACTTATAGTATTACACTTGCACACACACTATTCATTTATTATTTCTTACTACACATCCCATGCACCACACACCACTCCCCTCAAGACTAGTGGGAGTGGCTATTATTATTTAAAGCACCTGCTCGCCCTTTCATCAGCATTTCTGACCTGGCTGTGTCCATTTGTAAGTATGGCCTTTTTCGGTGTTTTTATCAGTTGTGTTTAAAAGTAAAAGTCCAAGTGGGCATGTATTATGTGCGTACATCGGGGAGTTTTTACTTATTTTACTAGCTGGGCGTTCTGACGAGAAGTATCATCCACTTCTCTTCAGAACGCCCAGCTTCTGCCAGATCATGCTGTGACGTCACTCACAGGTCCTGCATCGTGTCAGACGAGCGAGGACACATCGGCACCAGAGGCTTCAGTTGATTCTGCAGCAGCATCGGCGTTAGCAGGTAAGTCGATGTAGCTACTTACCTGCAAACGCCGATGCTGCTGCAGAATCAACTGTAGCCTCTGGTGCCGATGTGTCCTCGCTCGTCTGACACGATGCAGGACCTGTGAGTGACGTCACAGCGTGATCTGGCAGAAGCTGGGCGTTCTGAAGAGAAGTGGATGATACTTCTATACACAACGCCCAGCTAGTAAAAGTAGTAAAAACGCCCCGATGTACGCACATAATACACGCCCACTTGGACTTTTACTTTAAACACCCCCACTTGGACTTTTGCAAGCCTCATTTGCATAACTACAAAAATGGTCATAACTTGGCCAAAAATGCTCGTTTTTTAAAAATAAAAACGTTACTCTTATCTACATTGCAGCGCCTATCTGCTGCAATAGCAGATAGGGGTTGCAAAATCTGGTGACAGAGCCTCTTTAATGGGCTGCACTGATCGGCGGTAACTCTTTCAGCACCCCAGCCAGTGACTAGCGCTGAAGAATGACCATGCTCGGCGCTCGCAAAATACAATTTTAATGAAATTAAAAAATCAGTTCTTACCCAGAACTCCCTGCATTTTCCTCCTGTCCGGCGCCCTGGGATGACGTTTCATCCCATGTCACCGCTGCAGCCAATCACAGGCTGTAGTGGCGGCCACGCCAGACTGGATGACGTCAGAAAGCCGGCCTCCTGGGATGACGCTTCATCCCACCTGACCGCCTCTGCAGCCAATCACAGGCTGCAGCGGCCACATGGACTGCCACGTCATACAGGAAGGTCGGACTGAAGGAAGAAGATGGACTCGTCACCAAGACAACGACCGGGGTACGTATGAACTTCTTTTTATTTTATTTTTATTAGCAGCCTCTTCTCTCTATCAGTGCTGGATAGAGAGAAGTGGCTGCCGATTAGTGTAATATCTCTAATGTACTTCTGCCCGCCCGCTCGTTGCTAGGCAACGGCTCCGTCACACACGGACGGCACATGGTTGCCTTCCGTGTGCCTTCAGTTTTTTTTGACGGCCCCATTGACTTGCATGGGCCTCACGGTCACGGAATCTCAGACCAAAGTAGGACATGCTCTACTTTTGTCGGAACGGAGCAACGGGACCGTTAAAAAACTGAAGTGTGCATGGCCCCATTGAAATGAATGGGTCAGGGTGCTAGCCGTTAAAAAAACGGCTAGCACCCTGAAGAAAAAGACTGAAGTGGGCATGAAGCCTAAGATTTACTATCAATAAACAAATGCTATTAATACATTTCGCAACTTATCTGAATAAAACAGTGGTTTGAAAAAACATTTAGACTGCGCCGGCTATTTGTCATTCGAGTAATCCACCAAACCTTGTATTAATAATGTTCAGATTCTTGGGAAATTGTTTTGGACACAAGGATAGATGGCAGGATGTAAAGCAAGAAGAGTTGAGGGTTAGGATACATTCACCTGTTGCGTAAATACTGCAGAATTTCCATGCAGAAATTCAGGAGCCGTTTTGAATGAGAAATTGACATGCTTCAGTTTGAGAATCCACACGGCAGTTCAGTTTCCGCACGTCTTATCTGCAATTTCTTTTACGCAGCATGTGGATGACATTTGTTCAAACCTTATTCACTTTGCGGTTACTATAATACGCTGCGGATTTTCTGCATGGGAATTCCGGACAGAAATTTCGTAGTACTTATGCTATGAACTAAATAAAGAGAATACCGAAAACATCATAAATGACAAATGGCATAACAAATACACACAATATTTAATATAGTTATATATTATTTACTAAATATTTAAGTATTTATATTGAATTACTAATTGACTAACTAAGAAATCTGTGTTTTCTTCAAATTAATTCATTTATTCATGTTGTATCATATCATTTCAGACACTGGGAAACTAGATGCACTGACTGGTATTATATTATAAGGTTTTAAAATAAATGAATTGTCAAACAAGTTCATTATCATTGTTTAACCCTTTACAGCTGCAGTCAGTTTTGGCCTTTCTGACAAAGCCCTATTTTTCAAATTTGACGTGTCCATTTATGTGGGAATAACTTTTTGAGTTATCCAAGCAATTCTGAGTGTTTTGACATGACATATTATACTTTATGTTAGTGGTACATTTTGGTCGATTCATTCTGTCTTTATTTGTGAAAAACACCAACATTTATAGTAAATTTAGAAAAAAATTATTTTATATGGCATTGGTTATATTCTTCCAGCTTAATGTTGAATTTCTTTGAACGGTCTACTATATATATTGTATTACAATCTCTTTTTATTCAAAAATATTTTTGACACTTTTGATAAGACATTGTATAAAGACTTGTTGATATATTAGGCTATTATATTCACACACAGAAATAAATCTGAGAGCATTATATACAAAGCCAAAAATATTAATTAGATAATAGGGATCCATCTTAGACACCAAAAATACAAGTCATGTATTATCTCAGTTTTCCAGGACTTGAGAACACTTCTTAAGATATTAATAGTAATAACTCTTAGTTACTGCTAGGTGGACTAATTGTCCCACTTTTGCTTGTTCCCTTCTGTCTTTTAGATATATTATATAATAATTATTTTTTTTCAGGAGTGAAAAACTTGCAGACATTCCAAACTAGACTTTTTTCAAAGATAGAATAAAAGGCTAAACAAAGAGCCTAAGCATAACATGTGACCATGTTGAATTGATAAAATACTCTGATAAAGATGCTGCCTCTTTTCCTTTGTTTTAGCATAATTTGCATAATCCAGAATTTTACATTTGCACAATTTCACCGCATATAAAAGGAAGAATAATAGTTTGTATAACATAGTTGTAGAACATGTTTCTCTCGCACCAGAGGCAAGCATTGTCATATATGCTGCTCTATATTTCCAGATGTTCTCCATTTCTATTTATTTAATCTTTTCAAGATAACATTTATACAGATTTATATACCATTTTTTAATATGTTTTTAAGCACTGGCAGCTGTGTCATATGAGATCTCAGCTTTAGGTCACTTGTACATTCTTCAGCATTCTCTGTAGTGGATTTGTTTCTTCTGTCCACCTTGATACAGGGATCTTGCTTTCGACCTACAAGGAGTGGTTCTTCAAGACCTGCTGAAGGTGCAAAGTAAGATTTCTGGCCAGCTAACAAATAACGTTTCCTCCTGTTGATTTTATATTGGCGGATTCTCTCTTCTTCTGCTATAGGATCTTCAAGAACTCCTTCCCATCTCAAGCTCTCATTTACTGGACTTTCCTGGACTATTGTAGACAAACTGCCAGATTCAATCTCCTCGTTATTTAATTCATCTGATTTGTCCTTTGAGTCACTTAAAGTAGCTCTTTTTAGCTCCAACGATGGAGGAATGTTTGGCCAACTCTTAGTATTTTCACTGATGTGCTTTTCTGCAAAAGTAATATTAGAATATAAAATATAAACTTGATCATATTGATTAGTATATGCAATTAACACGTTCATACCTCATATAAACTGCTGGAAAATGCAATATATTATACAAACTACAACTGTTTGAAAAGTTAATTGGGGAAGATTTATGAACTAGTACAAATTAAAAATGTCATGTCTGCACTGATCTTTTTAGAATAACAACTAGAATCGGAATCTAAAAGTATGCCATTAATACGTTAGTGATCACCCATTAGTGTTTTTACGGTGACCACTAACGGGCTTTATTCCGATACAATTGCCTTTTTACGGCGCTGCATCAGAATAAATGAATAGAGCAGGGAACAGTTAAATCTCCCTGCTCCTCAGCTACCAGAGGAAGCTCAAACGGGCGAGATGTAAATAAGTATAGTTAATCCCTCAGATGCGGCACTCAATATGGAGCGCCGCATCTGAGTGATTTTGTATGGAGTGGGGGAGTTCCCTCTCTCACCCCACCATCACCTTGCGATAAGATCCCAGGGTATCGGTGTCTTCTATGGCAGCCGGGGGCCCAATAAAGGCCCCGAGGTCTGCCTCTAGTTAATGCCTGCTAGGATGCCTGTCTGTTTTACATGGACAGGCAAGAAATACACTGCAAAACAGAAGTATTGCAGTGTATTATAAAAGCGATCAGGTGATCGCACAGTAAAGTCCCCTAGTGGGAGTAGTAAAAAAAAAGTTTAATAAAGTTAATAATAAAAAAAATAAAAATCCAAAGTGGAAATTTTTTTAAAACCCACTTTTTTTCCCTTACAAAATGCTTTATTAAAAAAAACAAAAAAAATGTAAACAAAAGTTACACATATTTGGTATTGCCGCATCCGTAACGACCCCAACTATAAAAGTTATTACATTATTTAACCCGCTCGGTGAACGCCGTAAATAATAAAATAAAAAGCAATGCAAGAATTGCTGTTTTCTGTGAATCCTGCCCTAAAAATTTTTGGGATAAAAAAAGTGTTCAAAAAGTCGCATGTATTCCAAAATGGTACCAATAAGATCTACAAGTCGGCCCGCAAATAAAAGACCGCAAAATGTGTTTTTTACTGTGTAAAAGTAGTAAAACACACAGATATATATAAATTTGTGAATATACTCCAAGGAAGCAAAGAAAAATGGGGGTTTCCAGAAAAGCGCAGCTGATATCCAGAGGGTTTAAGATCAAAGTTATTTATTATTAATTGAATAAAAAAATAATTAAATAAAATCCATAAGTGATGAGGCTATCGCTTTTCAACACCAGTCTGGTGTCTTCATCAGGCCATTACAAACAGGGAAATAAGCACACTCATATATACACATAAAAAAAAACACTTTAAAAAAACCCTCGAAAAAGTGATGGGTCATGGGCACTCTGATGTCATACAGGTTCAAAGGTTTCAACTTTGACAGGCAGCTGAGAGGACCAATAGTGTGGCTGGCTGTCAGCAGGTGAAAGTGCAGTAATATACTTATATATTGTTCCAAACATAACACCAATCCTGAGTGTTTACAAAAGAAATAAGGTAATAATTTGTTGCCAAAAACGCTTCCTGTGCCATTGGTGTAATCAGTTATAATTCTTACTGATTATAATCACGGAGTTTATTACATATCATAGATTTATTTTATCAATTATATTCACTTTATTCTGTGTTCCCTCACAGTTCCATTACTGCAGCACTTTCCTATCTGGAAATGACCTTAGGTGAGGTGTACACAGTGGGGGTGGGGGATTTGTCTATGTCTGCCAAACCTCTATCCCCCTTTCCTCTGATTAACCAGCTCCATTATCTTTGAGTATTGGCTATATTCATCTCGTGATTGTCTATGAACTCCATCTACTATCCCCATGGTCGGGGCCGGCTCCAAGTTTATGTGGCATCTTGGGCAACACAGACTTAGTAGGCCCCTTTGCGGGGGAACTCACAGCTGCAGGAAAATTGCAGTTTGTGCCTCTATATAGAAGTTAGGCCTCGAGTTTGTGCCCCCATATAAAAGTTAGACCCCCAGTTTATGCCCCCATATATACAGTGCCCTCTGTAGATAACGCCACATAGCCCCCTGTAGATAATGCCATACCCCTTGTAGATAATGCCACACACACACCCCTGTAGATAATGCCGGCACACAGCCCCCTGTAGATAATGCCACACAAAGCCCCCTGTAGATAATGCCACACACAGCCCCCTGTAGGTAATGCCACACACAACCCCCTGTAGGTAATGCCACACACAACCCCCTGTAGGTAATGCCACACACAACCCCCTGTAGGTTATGCCAAACACAGCCCCCTGTAGGTAATGCCACACACAGCCCCCTGTAGATAATGCCACACACAGCCCCCTGTAGATAATGCCACACGGCTCCCTGTAGATAATGCCACACAGCCCCCTGTAGATAATGCCACACACTGCCCCCTGTTGATAATGCCACACACTGCCCCCTGTTGATAATGCCACACACTGCCCCCTGTTGATAATGCCACACACTGCCCCCTGTAGATAATGCCCTACACTGCCCCCTGTAGATAATGCCACACCCCTCTGTAGATGCTACATCAGGCCCCCTGTAGATCATGCCACACACAGCCCCCTATAATGTCACACACTGCCCCCTGCAGATAATGCCACACATTGCATCCTGTAGATATTACCACACACTGCTCCCTGTAGATATTGCCACACACTGCTCCCTGTAGATGCAAAGCACAGCCCCCTGTAGATAGTGCCACATCCCCCCTGTAGATAAAGCCACACACATCTCCTTGTAAATAGTGCCATTCACACTCCTCCCTGTAGATAGCACCATTGGAGCTACCTCTAACAGCGGAATCCCCGGCCAGAGCATTTGCGACGCTCTGGCTGGGGATTTCGGTCCCAGAGGAGCACTTGACGTCACAGTCTATACATGGACAGTGATGTCAGGGGCTATGCGGAATCCCCCGCAGGAGCGTCAGCATTGGAGCCATGACGGCAGCATAAGGAAGCACCCGGCGGCCGAGTGAGCCCACCAAAGGGCAACGGGTGCTGTTGCCTGCCCTAGGTCTGAGCATCTGACTGACTGCGGAAGGCTCTATGGGGAAGAGGTATACTGCAAGTGTGGGGGTCTGACTCTGACTGCTAAGGGGTCTGAGCACTGAGAAGTCATAGATGCTGAAACACCCCCTTGCAGATAATCCCCCATAGAGCCCTTTGCAGTCAGCGTGATGCTTAGACCGCCCCTTGCAAACAGCCAAAATTCCCCCTTGCAAACAGCCAAAATCCCCCCCTGCAAGCAAATCCCCCCCTTGCGAACAGTTTAAATCACCCTTTTGCTAACAGTCAAAATCACCCTTTTGCTAACAGCCAAAATCCCCCCTTGCTAACAGCCAAAATCCCCTCCCCCTTGCTAACAGCCAAAATCCCCCCCTTGCTAACAGCCAAAATCCCCCCCTTGCTAACAGCCAAAATCCCCCCTTGCTAACAGCCAAACCCCCCCTTGCTAACAGCCAAACCCCCCCTTGCTAACAGCCAAAATCCCCACCCCCCTGCAAACAGCCAAACCTCCCCCCCCCCCCCAATCCCTAGCGTCGGCCGGCGATGACTTTTTTTAAGCTAATAAGGGGCAGGGGAGGGCAGTAGGCTGAGTGCAGTGAGCGGCGCTCAATAGTTTTAAGACAGCACTCACCTCATTCTCAGCCCGGCTGCCTCTCCTCGGTGTCTTCTCTCTGGCGCTGCTGCTCCGCTTGTCACGTTGGGTGCGTGGACCCACTGGGCTGTACCGCCTAGACGGTATGGCAGCTGGCCAACAGGGCGCAGGTCACAGACTATAGTTCGTATAGTGTACCTGTGGCAGCTCGGACAGTAGCAATGACAGGCTCGGCTGGGACTTAGGCAGCAGGAAGACGTCAGGCGTGGTGTAGAAGGACAGGCGTGGAATAAAGTACAGCACGACTACAGCTCAGCATGGCACTTGACCAGGTAGCACGGGATACAGGATACAGGTATAGGAACGGGGAACACTAGGAAACACTAGGAGACCATTTGCTTAGACAAACTAAGGGTACGCCAACAACGCTCAGGCATGGGAGGAAGGGGCTGGGCCAGGGGCGTAACTAGGAAAGACTGGGCCCCATAGCAAACTTTTGACTGGGGCCCCCCCTCCCCTGGGTGTCACACAACCCCCCCCCCCTTGTAGATAGTGCCTTTTTTACAAACCCCCCCTTTTGATAACGCCATACAGCCCCCTTTGTAGATATCTACATAGGGGGCTGTATGGCGCTATCTACAGAGGGGGCTGTATGGCGTTATCTACAGGGGGGACTGTATGGCACTATCTACAGGGGGGACTGTATGGCACTATCTACATAGGGGGCTGTATGGCGCTATCTACAGAGGGGGCTGTATGGCGTTATCTACATAGGGGGCTGTATGGCGCTATCTACAGAGGGGGCTGTATGGCGCTATCTACAGGGGGGGCTGTATGGCACTATCTACATAGGGGGCTGTATGGCACTATCTACATAGGGGGCTGTATGGCGCTATCTACAGAGGGGGCTGTATGGCGTTATCTACAGGGGGCTGTATGGCACTATCTACATAGGGGGCTGTATGGCACTATCTACATAGGGGGCTGTATTGCGCTATCTACAGAGGGGGCTGTATGGCGTTATCTACAGAGGGGGCTGTATGGCGCTATCTACAGGGGGGAGCTGTATGGCATTATCTACAGAGGGGGCTGTATGGCGTTATCTACAGAGGGGGCTGTATGGCGTTATCTACAGAGGGGGCTGTATGGCGCTATCTACAGAGGGGGCTGTATGGCGTTATCTACAGGGGGCTGTATGGCGTTATCTACAGGGGGGCTGTATGGCGCTATTTACAGGGGGGCTGTATGGCGCTATCTACAGGGGGCTGTATGGCGCTATCTACAGGGGGCTGTATGGCGCTATCTACAGGGGGCTGTATGGCGCTATCTACAGGGGGGCTGTATGGCGCTATCTACAGGGGGGCTGTATGGCGCTATCTACAGAGGGGGCTGTATGGCGTTATCTACAGGGGGGCTGTATGGCACTATCCACATAGGGGGCCGTATGGCACTATCTACATAGGGGGCCGTATGGCGCTATCTACAGAGGGGGCTGTATGGCGTTATCTACAGGGGGCTGTATGGCGTTATCTACAGAGGGGGCTGTATGGCGTTATCTACAGGGGGGCTGTATGGCGTTATCTACATGGGGGGCTGTATGGCGTTATCTACAGGGGGGCTGTATGGCGTTATCTACGGGGGGGCTGTATAGCGTTCCCTACAGGGGGGCTGTATGGCGCTATCTACAGGGGGGGCTGTATGGCGTTCCCAACAGGGGGGCTGTATGGCGCTATCTACAGGGGGAGCTGTATGGCAGTATCTACAGGGTGGTTGTATGGCGCTATCTACAGAGGGGGCTGTATGGCGTTATCTACAGGGGGGCTGTATGGCACTATCTACATAGGGGGCTGTATGGCGCTATCTACAGGGGGGCTGTATGGCGCTATCTACAGGGGGGCTGTATGGTGTTATCTACGGGGGGGCTGTATGGCGTTATCTACAGAGGGGACAATATGGCGTTATCTAGAGGGGGGGCTGTATGGCGTTCCCTACAGAGGGGGCTGTCTGGCATTATCTACAGGGGGCACTGTATGGCGTTCCCTACACTGGGGGTCTGTAGGGAATGCCATACAGCCCCCCCTGTAGGGAACGCCATACAGCCCCCCCTGTAGGGAATGCCATACAGCGTCGTCGTCCCCGTAGGGAACGCCATACAGCGTCGCCCCCCCCCCTTGTAGGGAACGCCATACAGCGTCGTCGTCCCCCTTGTAGGGAACGCTATTACAGCGCCGTCCACACCCCCTGTAGGGAACGCCATACAGCCCCCCCCCCTGTAGGGAACGCCATACAGCGTCCCCCCTCCCAAAAAAACGCGACCTACAGTGTGTCCTAATAAACGACATGCATCCCCTATCCATAGGAGAAAGTCCCCTGAAGTTCTCCATGACTAACCTCTGACTTCCGGCGTCTGTGTCGGCAGCTCACTAAAAATGAAAGGCGCGCTGGTCACACATGCGCACAAGCGGGACCGGCGCTCCATACATTTCTCCGGAGCTGCCGACACAGACCCCGGAAGTCCGAGGTTTATGATGGAGAACTTCAGGGGACTTTTAGTCCCCCATTCTCCCTATCGCTGCAGGCGATCACACATGTATCCCCTGTCCTGTGGATAGGGGATACATGTCTTTTGTTTAATGGCAGAGCGGGGAGATACCTCCCTGCTCTGCCGTAGTGTTCAGTGGCGTCCTGCTGTATCAGCCATAGCGGCTGCTAGCGGAGCATGCGGCCATGGTGGGGGCTGTGCCGGCAGGCGACACGGGCCCCCTCATGCCGCGGCCCTGTAGCAGCCGCTACTGCTGCTACGGCGGTAGTTACGCCACTGGGCTGGGCCCTTCTTATAGTCCAGGGTACTCAAGGGCTAATTTCTCCGGCCAAGGTAAGCGGATGTGAGCGGGAGACTGGGGCCAGCGCTCGCAGACCCAAGGCTGTGGCTATCAGGAGGTGAGTGAGCATGGCGCCCCGCGGCCATGGGCATGACACCGCTCTGGCTCCCTCACTGAGGGGTGTGTTCTAGCAGACGTGTCTATCGCCACACATAGCTAAATAAGGGATCTTAAAAGGAATATCGCGGCCACGGCAGGGGGAAGGTAGGAAAAAAATATGGGGGGGGACACATATTTTACTGGGCGACCGGCCCGACCCTGGACTCCCCGGGGAAGCCGGGATAGCAGCCATGAGGAGAGCCATGACGGCAGCATCAGCACCCGGCGGCCAAAAGGGCCCCCCTGAGGGTAGTGGGGTGCTGACGCCGGCCCTGCCCATGGTTGTCAAACTATGTTTACCAGCCCTATTGCTATTATTGTTCAGAGATTGGACTTTTTACCATCAATCTGATGAGCCTCACTGTTTTAATATATGGCTCTCCTCATCCACCACCTTTGTTCTGCCTTCTATTCTCTCTGGTTGCTTCACAACTGGACACAAGGGACATTTCAACCGTATTCACCTCTGTAACTTTTAGAAGGGGTTAACTTTTAATTTGTTTAGTCTTGTGATTTTATCTTCCTCAATACTCAGTTTTTGTAGTCATCTTTTTCTTCCGTTTTTATTGTGCTGGTGTTTTCCTTTGTATTTATGTAGAACATAAGCTAGGGAATTGTTCTTGTAAAACTAAACCCTATGAATCTATAACATTTAATTTTAAAGTAAAAAGACAAAATAAAAAATGGATATAATCAGAAAGCAACCTTTTTAATAAAGTATTAAGTATCTTTGACAAACACCCAAGTAAGAAATTTGAGTTGAAATACTAACATTAATAATAAAGTGCAATCCAATAGGGTAAAATTCACAGGAAAAAATGTAGCTGGAAAACATAATAAATGATGTGATCGCCACCTGCTGGTCTAACAAAGAAACATGTTGGACAGTTTCCTTCCAAATTGCAAATTTGAGAAAAAGTCATATATAGTATAATAGATATATAAATTAGGTTCTTTGGGCTTAACATGTATAAATAAATCTATGTAATGTACTTACTCTTTATATATTGACCTTATGGGTATATTCACACATGGCAGATTTTTTTGTAGAAATTTCTACAACTGTTCTGTACATCTGATTTGGGTTTGTAAAAATCCATGCATATGCTGCAGAAACAACCCCATGCAGAAAGTTTGCAAAGTGAACACAATGGGGCAGATTTACCAATTTTCAAAGACATGCTATCCAGAAGTATCTCTATGAAAATAAACTGGCAATGCAGCATCAGAATGCGTTTATGAGGGATCGGACCTGTCAAACCAATCTGATTAGCTTCTATGAGGAGGTAAGTTCTAGACTGGACCTGGGTAAGGCTGTGGATCTTGTGTATCTAGACTTTTCAAAGGCGTTTGATACTGCGCCGCATAAAAGGTTGGTACACTACTGTTCAAAAGTTTGGGGTAACCCAGGTAATTTTGTGTTTTCCATGATTCCATGAAAGCTCACACTTGCTGTATATTTATCAAATGAGTTGCAAAATGACTAGAAAATATAGTCAAGACATTGACAAGGTTAGAAATAATGATTTTTATTTGAAAGAATAATTTTCTCCTTCAAACTTTGCTTTCGTCAAAGAATGCTCCATTTGCAGCAATTACAGCATTGCAGACCTTTGGCATTCTAGCTGTTAATTTGCTGAGGTAATCGGGAGAAATTTCACCCCATGCTTCCAGAAGGCCCTCCCACAAGGTGGATTGGCTTGATGGGCACTTCTTGCATACCATACGGTCAAACTGCTCCCACAACAGCTCTATGGGGTTGAGATCTGGTGACTGCGCTGGCCACTCCATTACAGATAGAATACCAGCTGCCTGCTTCTTCCCTAATAATTTGGAGGTGTGCTTTGGGTTATTGTCCTGTTGTAGGATGAAATTGGCTCCAATCAAGCGCTGTCCACAGGGTATGGCATGGCGTTGCAAAATGGAGTGATAGCCTTCCTTATTCAAAATCCCTTTTACCTTGTACAAATCTCCCACTTTACCAGCACCAAAGCAACCCCAGACCATCACATTACCTCCACCATGCTTGGCAGATGGCGTCAGGCACTCTTCCAGCATCTTTTCAGTTGTTCTGCGTCTCACAAATGTTCTTCTGTGTGATCCAAACACCTCAAACTTCGATTCGTCTGTTCAAAACACTTTTTTCCAATCTTCCTCTGTCCAATGTCTGTGTGCTTTTGCCCATATTAATCTTTTCCTTTTATTAGCCAGTCTCAGATATGGCTTTTTCTTTACCACTCTGCCCTGAAGGCCAGCATCCCGGAGTCGCCTCTTCACTGTAGACGTTGACACTGGCGTTTTGCGGGTACTATTTAATGAAGCTGCCAGTTGAGGACCTGTGAGGCGTCTATTTCTCGAAATAGAGACTCTAATGTACTTGTCTTGTTGCTCAGTTGTGCAGCGGGGCCTCCCACTTCTCTTTCTACTCTGGTTAGAGCCTGTGTGTGCTGTCCTCTGAAGGGAGTAGTACACACCGTTGTAGGAAATCTTCAGTTTCTTGGCAATTTCTCGCATGGAATAGCCTTCATTTCTAAGAACAAGAATAGACTGTCGAGTTTCACATGAAAGCTCTCTTTTTCTAGCCATTTTGAGAGTTTAATCGAACCCACAAATGTAATGCTCCAGATTCTCAACTAGCTCAAAGGAAGGTCAGTTTTATAGCTCCTCTAAACAGCAAAACTGTTTACAGCGGTGCAAAAATAATTGCACAAGGGTTTTCAAGTGTTTTCTAATCATGCATTAGCCTTCTAAGACAGTTAGCGAACACAATGTACCATTAGAACACTGGAGTGATGGTTGCTGGAAATGGGCCTCTATAAACCTACAGTGAAGGAAATAAGTATTTGATCCCTTGCTGATTTTGTAAGTTTGCCCACTCTCAAAGTCATGAACAGTCTAGAATTTTTAGGCTAGGTTAATTTTACCAGTGAGAGATAGATTATATTAAAAAAAAACAGAAAATCACATAGTCAAAATTATATATATTTATTTGCATTGTGCACAGAGAAATAAGTATTTGATCCCCTACCAACCATTAAGAGTACAGCCTCCTCCAGACCAGTTACGCGCTCCAAATCAACTTGGTGCCTGCATTAAAGACAGCTGTCTTAAATGGTCACCTGTATAAAAGACTCCTGTCCACAGACTCAATTAATCAGTCTGACTCTAACCTCTACAACATGGGCAAGACCAAAGAGCTTTCTAAGGATGTCCGGGACAAGATCATAGACCTGCACAAGGCTGGAATGGGCTACAAAACCATAAGTAAGACGCTGGGTGAGAAGGAGACAACTGTTGGTGCAACAGTAAGAAAATGGAAGACATACAAAATGACTGTCAATCGACATCGATCTGGGGCTCCATGCATGGATCTGGGGCTCCATGGGGTATCCTTGATCCTGAGGAAGGTGAGAGCTCAGCCGAAAACTACACGGGGGAACTTGTTAATGATCTCAAGGCAGCTGGGACCACAGTCACCAAGAAAACCATTGGTAACACATTACGCCGTAATGGATTAAAATCCTGCAGTGCCCGCAAGGTCCCCCTGCTCAAGAAGGCACATGTACAGGCCCGTCTGAAGTTTGCAAATGAACATCTGGATGATTCTGAGAGTGATTGGGAGAAGGTGCTGTGGTCAGATGAGACTAAAATTGAGCTCTTTGGCATTAACGCAACTCGCCGTGTTTGGAGGAAGAGAAATGCTGCCTATGACCCAAAGAACACCGTCCCCACTGTCAAGCATGGAGGTGGAAACATTATGTTTTGGGGGTGTTTCTCTGCTAAGGGCACATGACTACTTCACCGCATCAATGGGAGAATGGATGGAGCCATGTACCGTCAAATCCTGAGTGACAACCTCCGTCCCTCCACCAGGACATTAACAATGGCTCGTGGCTGGGTCTTCCAGCACGACAATGACCCGAAACATACAGCCAAGGCAACAAAGGAGTGGCTCAAAAAGAAGCACATTAAGGTCATGGAGTGGCCTAGCCAGTCTCCAGACCTTAATCCCATCGAAAACATATGGAGGGAGCTGAAGATCCGAGTTGCCAAGCGACAGCCTCGAAATCTTAATGATTGCAGATGATTTGCAAAGAGGAGTGGGCCAAAATTCCATCTAACATGTGTGCAAACCTCATCATCAACTACAAAAAACGTCTGACTGCTGTGCTTGCCAACATGGGTTTTGCCACCAAGTATTAAGTCTTGTTTGCCAAAGGGATCAAATACTTATTTCTCTGTGCACAATGCAAATAAATATATATAATTTTGACTATGTGATTTTCTGGATTTTTGTTATATAATCTATCTCTCACTGGTAAAATTAACCTAGCCTAAAAATTGTAAACTGTTCATGACTTTGACAGTAGGCAAACTTACAAAATCAGCAAGGGATCAAATACTTATTTCCTTCACTGTATGTAGATATTGCATTAAAAACCAGACGCTTGCAGCTAGAATAGTCATTTAGCACATTAACAATGTATAGAGGATATTTCTGATTAATTTAATGTTATCTTCATTGAAAACAACTGTGCTTTTCTTTCAAAAATAAGGAAATTTCTAAGTGACCCTAAACTTTTGAATGGTAGTGTATATAAAATGAAAATGCTGGGACTGGGGGAAAATATGTGTAATCGGGTCAAAAACTGTCTCAGTGATAGAAAACAGAGGGTGGTTATTAATGGTACATCCTCAGAGTGGGTCGCAGTTACCGGTTGGGTTCCACAGGGGTAAATATTGGGCCCTCTTCTTTTTAATGTGTTTATAAATGACCTTGTAGAGGGTTTACAGAGTATAATTTCATTATTTGCAGATGATACTGTAAAGTAAAATATCCTACAGAGGAGGATAATGTGATACTACAGAGCGATTTGATGTAGCTGGTATTTTGGGCAGAGAAATGGCAAGTGAAGTTTAATGTGGATAAAAGTTAGGCTATGTTCACACGCTTACTAAAAAAAAAGTCTGAAAATTCAAAGGAAAACAGCTCCTGATTTTCAGCCATTTTTTTAGCAACTCACGTTTTTTGCCGCTTAACGGCCGTTTTTGGAGCTGTTTTTCTATAGAGTCAATGAAAAACGGCTCAAGAAGTGACATGCACTTTTTTTTGCGGATGTTTTTCAAAGCTTCCTGTCGGAACAGGACGCCGGTTTTCCCATTGAAATCAATGGGCAGATGTTTGGAGACGTTCTGCTCCCGATTTTTCGGCCGTTTACGGCCTGAAAAATGACTGAAAATAAGTTGTGTGAACATACCTTAAGGTTACCACTTAGGCCAAGGAAACAGATTTTACAATTATGCATTAAATGGTAAAACACTTGGTAAATCTACTACTAAAAAAAGATTTTGGGATATTGGTGGACAGTACATTTACCTTCAGCAACTAGTGTCAGGCATATATTAATATATCCCATGATATATCATGGGATATATCAAAAAAGGGATAGATACTAATGACAAGAATATACTTTTGTCTCTATGCAAATCACTATTCAGACCACACATGGAATGTTGTATACAATTTTGGAAACTTGTTTTTCAGAAGGACATGGCTGAACTAGAACCGGTGCAAAGAAGGGAGACCAAGGTAATTATGGGAATGGGTAAATTGCAGTATCAAGAAAGGTTATCAAACTTGGGGCGATTCAGTTTAGAAAAAAAGACTACTTCAAGAGGCTCTGTCACCACATTATAAGTGCCCTATCTCCTACATAAGGAGATCGGCGCTATAATGTAGGTGACAGCAGTGCTTTTTATTTAAAAAAACGATCTATTTTTACCACTTTATTAGAGATTTTAGATTTATGCTAATGAGTTGCTTAATGCCCAAGTGGGCGTATTTTTACTTTAGACCAAGTGGGCGTTGTACAGGGGAGTGTATGACGCTGACCAAAGTAAAAATACGCCCGCTTGGGCATTAAGCAACTCATTAGCATAAATCTAAAATCGCTAATAAAGTGGTAAAAATAGATCGTTTTTTTAAATAAAAAGCATTACTGTCACCTACATTATAGCGCCGATCTCCTTATGTAGGAGATAGGGCACTTATAATGTGGTGACAGAGCCTCTTTAATGTGTGTAGACGGCTAATTACAATGTACAAATATATAACTGGACAGTACAGAGATCTTTTTAATGATATTTTTACACCTAGGCCTGTAACAAGGACTTGGGGGCATCCTCTATGTCTAGAAATAAGAAGGTTTCACCATCATCACAGATGGGGATTCTTTACTGTGAGAGCAGAGTGACCATGAAACTCTCTGCCAAAGAATATTATGATGGTTGGTTCGTGGAACAAGTTTAAGAAGGGCCGATCTTTAAAATTATAATATTACAAGTTATGGGTACTAGATTCTGGAGATTTTTATTCATTGAAAACCCGAGTCGTGCTTTCTCTCACCCAAGTGCATAAAAAGTGCAGGGGGTGCCACACAAAAAGGGCACAAGGATGCGGTCTATCGCAGCCCTTCTCTTAAAAGTGAGAGGCACCGCATAACCATTCCCCGACCCTCCAAACCATAGGCCAAGAGGATCGAGGATCAATGATCCCCCCTTGCCGAAGCTTAGGGAGACCCAAAAACACTGCAAGGCTTCTACCTTGGAGCCTGCATCCGGTTGCACCTCCCCTCCCGCACCTCCCCAGAAGGCCACACATTTTCCCCCTAGACCTTGGAAGGTTCCCAGAAGGGCACCGCATCCAAAAATCCTGTGACAAACACACAGTGAAAAAACAAAGTTAACTCCTTAACGCCGAAGGACGGATATATCCGTCCTCAGCAGCTGCTAGTTCGCGCAGGAGGACGGATATATCCGTCCTGTGATCGCGCGGGTACTGACAGCGTACCCATGCGATCAGCGGCAGGAGCACGGCTGTTATACACAGCCTGGCTCCTGCTGCAACTGCCGGAATCGAAGCGCGCTCCGATTCCGGCAGTTTAACCCATTAAATGCCGCTGTCAATAGTGACAGCGGCATCTAATGTGTTTGACAGAGGGAGGGAGCTCCCTCTGTCACCCGATCGGCGCCCCCGCAAACAAATCGCGGGTCGCCGTCTGGTTTCCATGACAGCCGGGGGTCTAACAAAGACCCCCAGGTCTGTCTTCAGCATCTGCCTGTTAGGCGATGCCGGAGGCATGACCTAACAGGTTGCCTGTCAGTTTTACACTGACAGGCAATAATGCTTTGGTATACGAAGTATACCAAAGCATTATATATGCGATCGGCACATCGCATAGTGAAGTCCCCTGGTGGGACTAAAAAAAATATGTAAAACAGTTAAATAAAGTTTGTGAAAAAAAATAAATAATAATTACAGTCAAAGTCAAATAAAACTACTTTTTTGGCCCAAAAAGTGGTTTTATTTAGTAAAACGGTCAAAACAAAATCATACATACACATATATGGTATCCCAGCGATCGTAACAACTTGACCAATAAAATTAACATATTAATTAAACGGCCGGATGAACGGCGTCCAAAGAAAACGCAAAAAACAACGTCAAAATTCTCTCTTTTCTCCCATTCCCCCCATAAAAAATAAAATAAAAGTTAATCTATAAGTCCCATGTACCCCAAAATTGTACTAATGAAAACTACACATTGTCCCGCAAAAATCAAGCCTACGTACGGCCACATCGACGGAAAAATAAAAAAATGACGGCTCTTGGAATGCGGCGATGCAAAAACAAGTCATTTTTTTCTAAAAGGGTTTTTATTGTGCAAACGTAGAAAAAACATATAAAACCCTTACATATTTGGTATCCCCGTAATCGTGCCGACCCATAGAATAAAGTTAACATGTTATTTCTGCTGCTGCATAGTAAACGGCGTAAATTTATAACGTGAAAATTAATGCTGGAATAGCTGCTTATTTTAAATTCTCTCCTAAAATAAAGTTAATAAAAGTTAATCAATATGTTATAAGCATCTAAAAATGGTACAATTACAAAATACAACTCGTCCCGCAAAAAACAAGCCCTTATACGGCTATGTCGACGGAATAAAAAAAAGAGTTACGACTCTTGGAATGCGACCGTGAAAAAACAAAAAATAATCCTTGGTCATTAACATGCAAAATGGCCCGGTCATTAAGGGGTTAAATAAGTAGATATGTGGTGTGATTCTGGAGATGGGACGCTGATCCAGGGCTTAATTCTGAATGCCATACTTGGAGTCGGGGAGGAATTTTTCACCTAATGAGGCAATTGGCATTCACCTCATGGGGATTGTCTGGATTAACACAGTATGATTATATGTTGTACTTGATGGACCGGTGTCTCTTTTCAACCTTATCAACTATGTATCTTCTCCTGACATGTTTCTTTTAGTAAAAACTAGTATTCTCCATGAAATAAGAATTCTGGAACATATTTTCTTAGAACTCTGTATTGTGCCGTTTGTCTGTTATTCCTGCTAGAACTGTATGAATAAATTGACAACTAGATGTTACCATTCCCCTTGTCAAAGGGGCGTTACTCTACACAGTCTCACTCTGTCAGCACTGATTGGACATTAACAATCTGTGTAAGGACACACCCCAACTGGTAACACCCAGTTGTCAATTTATTCCTAAAAAACTGTAAAAGCATGAAATGTAATTATAAATATAAAAAACACATATTTCAAGTGCTTTGTACCTGTACTTTTTATTCTGCTCTAGACAGGGGCAGATTAGGGTGCGATAGGGACAATTTTGTGATTGTAATTATTGTTGAATTGTCTTTTTTTTAGATTATGTGTTCATTACAGCACTTTAGGTCCTTTAATTCGTAGATTAAATTATTCCTAAATCTCCCTCTGGATCGGAAACTCGATTCAAGGTTCAGATCAGTATCAGTGGACACGCTAGAAAAATAGGAAACCATGCCGAGATACCTGACATGGTTGACTGCATAACGGCTTCCTCAGGGGACTGGTATCTTTTGACAATCATCCTGTCCACTATCAGAGTCTCCTATTCATCTATTTTATGACACCAGACGGCATCGGTACCTTCGGTCACCTGTTGAATCAGTCCTTTCTGACTATCTAGAACTTCTTTAAAGATATCCTTTCACGGTCAATAACAGGCTTACTGCATTCTTTTGTTTCTTGCTGACTTTTTAGATTTTACTGCTGTAATGTCCGTGGCTGCGGGCTGTCAGCTCCAGCCTCCCGCTGACAGCCACAGCCACGAGTCGGCAAGCTCTGGCCCCAGCCTCCTCCTCAGGAGACGCCAGCGCTTGCATCCACTCACCTCCGCTGGAGCCCGCAGGGTGCGCGCGCACGCTCGTCCCCGCTCTTAAAGGGGCAGCGCGCGCACCGGACATCTTGAACGACCTTTGACCCGTGAGTACCCTGGTCTATAAGAGGGGTCCAGCCCCCTAGTTCGATGCCTGAGCGTTGTTAGTTTTCCCAGTCTGTCTTGCAAATGGTCCCATAGTGTTTCCCGTTCCTGTTGTTACCCGTACCTTGTTCCCCGTTCCTGTTTCCCGTGCTGTGCCCTAGTATCAAGTCGTGCCACGTCCTGTGTCATCTGCCACGTCCTGTGTCATCTGCCACGTACAGAGGAATCTGCCACGTACAGAGGAATCTGCCACGTACAGAGGAATCTGCCACATCCTGTGTTATCTGCCACGTCCGGAGGAATCCGCCACGTCTGGCGCAACTTGCGGCTCCTGTGTCATCCGCCACGTTTGGCGCCATCTGCTGCACCCATCTCATCTGTGCCAGAGCTGCGGCCACCATCTGGACTATTCAGGTACCCTTGTGCGGGACATTGTATTTCTGGGGTGTCCTGTTGTTTGGCCAGCTGCCTCCCCGCTGCGGCGGTACGGCCTAGTGGGTCCACTAACCCGCTCCGTGACAGTACGCTCAGGCCATGGATCCCGCTGGTCAACCTGAGACGTTGACTACACAAGCCATTCTGGCTGAGATGGAGGATCTCCAGTCACGACAAGACCAGCTCCTCCTGTCGGTGAACGCCATAGCCCATCGGCTGCTTGCTCCAACCACAGTGATCACCGCACCCGTTCCTGCGGTTCCGCCTGCTACACTTCCTGTCTGTACCGGTATCAACCCCCTGTGTTTCTTGCCGCTACCTCCACGCTATTACGGAGATCCGAGGTCCTGCAGGGGATTTTTGAATCAGTGCCTGATTCATTTCAGACTACATGCCAGGTCCTTCTGTTCGGATGACGTCAGGATCGCCTACATCATCTCTCTCCTTACCGGCAAAGCCCTGGAATGGGCCAATCCTCTGTGGGAACATCAGGGACCAGAGACCCGGGACTTGCAGTGCTTCTTACAGACCTTCCGCTCGATCTTTGAGGAACCTGGCAGAGTTTCTTCGGCTGCTGCATCCTTGCTGACCCTACACCAGGGAGACCTCTCCGTGGGTGAGTATGCCATCCAGTTCCGTATCCTGGCTCCTGAATTGACCTGGAACAACGAGGCTTTGGTGGCTACATTCTGGCAGGGACTGTCTTCAGGGATCAAGGACGAGCTGGCTGCTCGTGATCTGCCATCCACCCTGGACGATCTCATCCTACTCGCCTCCCGTGTCGACATGAGGATCCGGGAACGTTCCCAAGAGGTTCTCCGGGGGAGAGAACTTCCCAGGCTGGATTCTGCTGTCCTGCAATCCCCCTCAGTCGTCCCACCAGTGGATCCGATGCAGAGTAATTATGTTAAATTGTCTACCCAGGAGAAACAACGCAGACGCACTTCTGGACTTTGTTTGTATTGCGGCCAGGGAGGCTATATTGTGCGTCTGTGCCCCCAGAGGCTGGAGAGACCCCATTGCCTAGGATTGGTTGGAGAGACAACCCTAGGTAGAACGGAATCTAACAGAAGATTCGCTTCCAAATTGACTATTCCTGTGACCCTGGTATCCGGCGACAGGACGCATCAAGTCTCTGCCTATCTGGACTCTGGCTCTGCTGCAAATTTCATCCAGAAAGAGCTTGTGGATCATCTTCAGCTGCCCACAGTTCCCCTGGAGACATCTTTTGCTGTTGCCTCAGTTAATGGACTGCCTCTGCCTGATCCCATTATCTCTAAAACCAAGCCGTTGAAGCTCCAGGTTGGAGTACTTCATTCCGAATTTATTTAGTTCCTTGTTTTGCCCAAGGCCATCAATCCTGTTCTGCTGGGCCTGCCTTGGCTTCGACTACATGCCCCAGTCCTGGACTGGAATTTAGGAGAGGTTCTCCAATGGGGCTCCAAGTGCCATGGTCGTTGTCTGTTGCAGATCCATCCTGTCAAGCCTTCTCTGCCTCAGTCGCTGTCGGGACTGCCTCCCCATTTTGCTCAGTATGCAGATGTTTTCAGCAACAAGGAGGCTGAGATGCTGCCTCCACATCGCACCTATGACTGCCCCATTGAACTGGTCCCTAATGCCAATCTTTCCCGTGGATGGGTATATCCTCTCTCCTTGCCTGAGTCTCTATCCATGTCGGCCTATATCAAGGAGAATCTGGAGAGGGGTTTTATACGAAAATCTTCCTCCCCGGCCGGGGCTGGATTCTTCTTCGTTAAAAAGAAGGATGGATCCCTTCGTCCCTGCATTGACTACAGGGGCCTCAACCTGATCACAGTCAAGAACAAATACCCGTTGCCACTCATCTCTGGGCTATTTGATCGCATACGAGGGGCCAACATTTTTTCTAAGCTAGACCTGCGTGGGGCTTACAATCTAGTCCGGATTCGCCGGGGTGATGAATGGAAGACGGCATTTAACACCCGGGACGGGCACTATGAATACCTGGTGATGCCCTTCGGACTGTGTAACGCTCCCGCAGTGTTTCAGGAGTTCGTTAACGACATCTTCCGAGATCTACTCTATGTCTGTGTTGTTGTTTATCTCGATAATATTTTGATTTTCTCCCCAGATCAGACGACTCATTGGAGGCATGTCCGTCAGGTTCTACTACGATTGAGGGAGGATGATTTATACGCCAAGCTGGAGAAGTGTGTCTTTGAGAAGAGTTCTCTGCCCTTCCTGGGCTACATCATCTCGGATCAAGGCCTCAAGATGGATCCTGAGAAAGTGAAGGCTGTCCTGGAGTGGCCACGTCCCCAAGGCTTAAGGGCCATACAGCGGTTCCTGGGATTCGCCAATTTCTACCGGCAGTTTATTCCTAACTTCTCTTCTCTGACGTCTCCCATCTCGACCCTTACCAAGAAGGGTGTGAACGCCAAAGTGTGGACTCCAGAGGCAGAATCCGCATTTATTAGCCTCAAGAGAGCCTTCACTTCAGCCTCGATCCGCCATCATCCTGACGTATCTCGGCAGTTCTCACTGGAAGTGGACGCTTCCTCTGTCGGTGCAGGTGCACTTCTGTTCCAGAGGAGCTCCAAAGGAAAGGCAGTAGTATGTGGCTACTACTCTAGACTGTTTTCTTCTGCTGAGCGAAATTACTCCATTGGAGATCGGGAGCTGCTGGCCATTAAATTGGCTCTGGAGGAGTGGAGACATCTTCTGGAGGGCGCTGCTCACCCCATCATGATCTTCACTGACCACAAGAACCTCACTTAGCTTCAGTCCGCTCAAAGACTTAATCCTCGTCAAGCCAGGTGGTCGCTGTTCTTCACCCGTTTTCTGTTTGTGCTCCACTACCGTCCCACGGACAAGAATGTGAGGGCCGATGCCCTATCCAGATCGTTTGAGACGGAAGACACGGTGGAGTCCCTTCAGACCATCATAGACCCGTCCTGCATTGTCACTGCTAATCCTCTGCAGGTTAGAGACATCCCTCCTGGGAGGACTTTTGTTCGGTTGGCAGACAGGAGAAGAATTCTCAGCTGGGGACACAGTTCTAAACTTGCTGGGCACGCCGGTGTCCGTAAAACCCGAGACCTGATTGCTCGTCACTTTTGGTGGTCCACGCTACCTAAGGATGTTCTGGACTTTGTCTCTTCTTGCACGGTGTGTGCCTCTAACAAAGTGACTCACTCCAAGCCTGCCGGTCTGCTTCAACCTCTGCCTGTACCCAATGCCCCCTGGCAGCACATTGTGATGGACTTTGTCACAGACCTCCCCACCTCAGCAGGATGTAACACTGTCTGGGTGGTGGTGGACCGGTTCTCTAAGATGGCTCATTTTATCCTGCTGACCGGCCTACCTTCTGCTCCTCGTCTGGCAAGTCTCTTCATTCAGCACATCTTCCGCTTGCATGGCTTGCCTCTTCACATTGTGTCCGACCGGGGGGTTCAGTTTACCTCTAGGTTCTGGAGAGCCCTCTGTAAACTCCTGGATGTGAAATTGGACTTTTCCTCTGCCTATCACCCCCAGTCCAATGGGCAAGTTGAGAGGATCAACCAGATCATGGAGAATTATCTCCACCACTTCATCTCTTCACAGCACGATAACTGGGTACAGCTTCTACCATGGGCCGAATTTTCTTACAACAACCACACAAGTGAGTCCACCACTTCCACTCCGTTTCACATCGTGTACAGTCAACATCCCAGAGTCCCTCTTCCTGTGTCGACTTCATCTCAGGTTCCCGCTGCTGACTCTGCATATGGGGACTTCCTGCAAATCTGGCAACAGACCTGGTCCTCTATTTTGATGGCAGTAGATCGCATGAAGCGAAAGGCAGATGCTAAGAAAAGAGAGCCGCCTCAGTATCTTTTCCGGGGACTAAAGTCTGGCTGTCCTCTCGGAACATTCGCTTGATGGTGCCCTCATACAAGTTCGCTCCCAGGTTCCTTGGACCATTCGAGGTCCTGCAGCAGATCAACCCTGTCGCCTACAAGCTTCAGCTGCCTCCTACCCTCAGGATTCCCAACTCCTTCCACGTCTCCCTCCTGAAGCCTGTGATCCTAAACCACTATTCCAAGACTCCCAGCCCTGCGGTTGCTCCCAGCGGCTATTCGGACATCTTTGAGGTCAAGGAGATCTTGGACACCAAGAGAGTGAGAGGAAAGACCTTTTATTTGGTGGATTGGAGGGGGTTTGGTCCCGAAGAGAGGTCCTGGGAGCCAGAGGAGAACCTCAATGCCCCTACTCTTCTAAAGAAGTTTCTCTCTCGCTCTGGTCCCAAGAAGAGGGGGCGTAAGAGGGGGGACACTGTAATGTCCGTGGCTGCGGGCTGTCAACTCCAGCCTCCCGCTGACAGCAGCAGCCACGAGTCGGCAAGCGCTGGCCCCAGCCTCCTCCTCAGGAGACGCCAGCGCTTGCATCCAGTCACCTCCGCCGGAGCCCGCAGGGTGCGCGCGCACGCTCGTCCCCGCTCTTAAAGGGGCAGCGCGCGCACCGAACATCTTGAACGACCTTTGACCCGTGAGTACCCTGGGCTATAAGAGGGGTCCAGCCCCCTAGTTCGATGCCTGAGCGTTGTTAGTTTTCCCAGTCTGTCTTGCAAATGGTCCCATAGTGTTTCCCGTTCCTGTTGTTACCCGTACCTTGTTCCCCATTCCCGTTTCCCGTGCTTTGCCCTAGTATCAAGTTGTGCCACGTCCTGTGTCATCTGCCACGTCCAGAGAAATCTGCCACGTCCTGTGTCATCTTCCACGTCCTGTGTCATCTGCCACGTCCTGTGTCATCTTCCACGTCCTGTGTCATCTGCCACGTCCTGTGTCATCTGCCACGTCCTGTGTCATCTGCCACGTCCTGTGTCATCTGCCACGTCCTGTGTCATCTGCCATGTCTGGAGGAATCCGCCATGTCCTGTGTCATCTGCCACGTCCGGAGGAATCCGCCACGTCCGGAGGAATCCGCCACGTCCTGTGTTATCCGCCACGTCCGGAGGAATCCGCCACGTCTGGCGCAACTTGCGGCTCCTGTGTCATCCTACACGTTTGGCGCCATCTGCTACACCCATCTCATCTGTGCCAGAGCTGCGGCCACGATCTGGACTATTCAGGTACCCTTGTGCGGGACATTGTATTTCTGGGGTGTCCTGTAGTTTGGCCAGCTGCCTCCCCGCTGCAGCGGTACGGCCTAGTGGGTCCACTAACCCGCTCCGTGACAACTGCGCATGTCTTCATACTTTGTAAAATTCTTTTGAATTTCTTTTGACGTTTGAAGCTCTTTTGACTGTGCACACGATCGTACATTTTTCAACATTTGTTGCAACCGGTTTCTTATGCGCATGATCACGCACTTTCTAAAATTTGTTGAAATTTGCTTCTTATGTATCTGACGTAGGTTATTGTCTTGTAACAATTTATCCCATTCAAATAAGCAGTATGACATAGGTTATTGTCTTGTAACTATTTATCCGATTCTGGTAAGCAGTATGACATATCAGTTTGGATAAATAAACAGACTTTAGGATACATTGTATTTTCAAATATTTTATTATAGATTAAAAGAGCAGCACCATGTTTTGTTTTAATCTCCCATTATCTAATTAATTCATTTAACAGATAACAGCAGATAATACTCACCTCTCCCTGCTCCTCTTTAGTGTGGTGTATGTACGCAGTGTGCAGCAGCGAGCACAATGTCCCGAACTGCGATTGTCAGGCCAGTGACCAGGGTGGAAGAGAAGCCGGAAGCAAGAGAGGTGAGTATATAGAGGGGTCTGGTCTGAGGTTTGAATATTTAAGGGGTTTAGTCTGGGATATTAAATTTATTTAGGGGTCTAGTCTGGGGTCTGAAATATATTTATGGGACTGGTCTGGGGTCTGAATTAATTTATGGATTCAGGTCTAAATTAATATTGGGCCTTGTGTCTGAATTTATTTATGATTTTGTCTGGGGTCTGAATTTGTGTTCCTATTGAGGGTGTGGATGGGTTCTAGACGAGAGGAGCCAAAGATGGCAGGGCAGCAAACTCTTCAGTCTTCAAGAGAACTCTCCATGGCCATATGATTAATTGGTTATATTGGTCTTTGTATAGTAGTATCATATATATCGTTTCCTGACTGAAATAGCAGGTTTACACCTGTCCCTGGCTGTGTAATCAGGTGTTTCTATGATCCACTTTTATTTTCCTTCTTGTATTGATTTAAAGAGGCTCTGTCACCAGATTCTCAAATCCCTATCTCCTATAGCATGTGATCGGCGCTGCAATGTAGATAACAGTAACGTTGTTTTTTTTTTAAAAACGATCATTTTTGGCCAAGTTATGAGCAATTTTATATTTATGCAAATGAGCCTTTCTAATGGACAACTGGGAGTGTTTTCTCGTATTACCAACTGGGCGTGTATTGTGTTTGTAACATCTGGTCGTGTTTACTTGTTTTACTAGCTGGGCGTTGTGAATAGAAGTGTATGATGCTGACATATGATGCTGACAAACACTTCTATTCACAACGCCCAGCTAGTAAAACAAGTAAAAACACCCAGATGTTACAATCACAATACACGCCCAGTTGGAAATAAGAGAAAATACGCCCAGTTGTCCATTAGAAAGGCTCATTTGCATAAATATAAAATTGCTCATAAATGGGCCAAAAATGATAGTTTTAAAAAAAAAAAAATGTTACTGTTATCTACATTGCAGCGCCGATCACATGCAATAGGAGAAAGGGATTTGATAATCTGGTGACAGAGCCTCTTTAAGGGAGTAGCAAGGGTATGACCAAACAAAGAAAAAATTGCTGCAGGGCGCACCATTTAAATCCTAGACTCGTCCCTGGCTCTAGGTCAGGTTTTTTGAACTACGGTCCTCAAGTACCCACAACAGGTAATGTTTTCCACAGTATTGTACTGACAATAAGATATTCTGTATATCAAGAATTGCCATCCTCAAATAATAACCTGTTGGGGATACTTGAGGACTGGAGCAGTCCATGCTGCAATATCATTTAAGATAAAATATTTTGGGTAATGTAGTATATGAATAAAAACATGCAGGTAAGTATACCCTGCATTGCATCAATCACTGCAAAAGGTTCAAAAGCAATGTACAACCTTTGTAGATAATCTTTTAAAATTAAATCTCAGTTTTATGTGTTCACAAACACTTTTTCAATTGACTTTTATAAAAAAATAATAATTCTGATACCGCTCAGGGCCTGTTCACATCAGCGTTGCCTTTATGTTAAGCGGTTCCGTCTGAGGTTTCCATAGGGTTAACCCCTCAACGAAAAGGCAAACGGAAATCTTAGCTTCCGTTTGCATCACTATTGATCTCAATGGTTACGAAAACGTTGCTGAAGTTTTCAGTTTGTTTTGACGGAATCAATAGCGCAGACAAACGGAAACCTTTAACAACATTTCCGTCACCATTGAGATCAATGGTGATGCAAATGGAAGCTAAGGTATTCGTTTGCCTTCCGACGGAACCCCTCAACGTAAAGGCAACGCTGATGTGAACATAGCCTTCTGTGTATTCTCTATACATAGAAACGATACCATTGGATATTAGCCAAATCTGTCAGTTCAGCTGAACGGACCGATGTAGAGTGGGTCCTGTGTGTCTCAAATACCCAGAATAATCAGAATATCGATCACATAAAGGTTAACCCCTTAGTGACCACCAATACGCCTTTTCACGTCGGTCACTAAGGAGCCTTAGGCTAGGCTGACGCCTTTTCACGTGAGCCTAGTCTAAGTTCTGCACGGGTCTCCCGTGCAGGCTGGAGCCGGGGCTCAGCTGTCTGATGTTTACTTCGATCGCGGCCGTTTAACCCGTTAAATGCCGCCGTCAATAGCGACCGCGGCATTTAACTTTGTTTACAGAGGGAGTGCGCTCCCTCTGTCACCCATCGGTGGCCCGCGAATACAATCGCGGGTCTCCGATGGGTTGTCATGGCAGCTGGGGGCTTGATAAAAGCCCCCTGGTCTGCCCTGGACATATGTCTGTTTGGACGCGCCGGAGGCACGTCCTAAAAGATTGCCTGTCAGATTTAGGGCAAAGCCCCACGTGGCGGAATTGCTCTGGAATTCCGCTGTGGACACTCCGCAGCATTAATCCGCAGCGGACCCGTTTCTCCATTGCCTTCCACTTCTTTTTAGTAGGGTTCGTATAGACGATGCGGAAAATTCCGCTGCGGAGCATAGGCTGCGGTGCGGAATTTGGTGTCCGCAGCATACAATGGATGTTGCGGACCTGTGGCGGACTGGTTGCGGACTCATTGCGGAAGTTCTCCATTGACTTCAATGGAGATTCAAAATTCTGCAATGAAGTCCGCAGATGTCATGTACATGGTTATGTGTGCTGCGGAGCGTATTGGTTTTTTAACATGACATTTCTTCATTCTGTCTGGACCTATGCATTTCTAGGTCTACAGCCAGACTGAGGAAGTCAATGGGGCTCCCGTAATTACGGGTGACTACGTGTGTGCACCCATAATTACGGGTGACTACGTGTGTGCACCCATAATTACGGGAGCGTTGCTAGGCAAGGTCAGTAAATAGTCACTGTCCAGGGTGCTGAAAGAGTTAAGCGATCGGCAGTAACTGTTTCAGCACCCTGGACAGTGACTACCGATCACAATATACATCAACATGTAAAAAAAATAGAAGTTCATACTTACCGAGAACTCCCTGCTTCTTCCTCCAGTCCGGATTCCCAGGATGACGTTTCAGTCTAAGTGACGGCTGCAGCGGTCACATGGACTGCCGCGTCATCCAGGGAGGTCGGGCTGGATGCCGAAAGTGGGACGCGTCACCAAGACAACGGCCGGTAAGTATGAAATTCTTTTACTTTCACTAGGGAAAGTGCTGTCCCTTCTCTCTATCCTGCACTGATAGAGAGAAGGGAAGTACTTTCACCTCAATACACAACGGCCAGTCCGCATCAATTTACTGCACATTTTGGGCAGATCCACAACAGAATCTGCAACGCAGATTCTGTGCGGCATTGATGCAGAAAGTTGCGGAAGAAATACGCCACGTGGGGCCATTCCCTTAGGGTATGTGCACACACACTAATTACGTCCGTAATTGACGGACGTATTTCGGCCGCAAGTCCCGGACCGAACACAGTGCAGGGAGCCGGGCTCCTAGCATCATACTTATGTACGATGCTAGGAGTCCCTGCCTCGCTGCAAGACAACTGTCTCGTACTGAAAACATGATTTCAGTACGAGACAGTTGTCTTGCAGCGAGGCAGGGACTCCTAGCATCGTACATAAGTATGATGCTAGGAGCCCGGCTCCCTGCACTGTGTTCGGTCCGGGACTTGCGGACGAAATACGTCCGTCAATTACGGACGTAATTAGTGTGTGTGCACATACCCTTACACTGACAGGCAATAATTCTCTGGTATACGAAGTATACCAAAGCATTATATCAGCGATCTGAAGATCGCACAGTAAAGTCCCCTAGTGGGACTAATAACATAAGTAATAAATGTGAAATAAAGATTAATAATAAAAAATGACAGTAAAAAAAAAAAATAAAACCCATTTTTTTCCATAAAAAGTGGTTTTATTTAGTTAAAGTGTAAAAAAAAAATTAAAAGTACACATATATGGTATCGCCACGACCGTAATGACTCCATTAATAAAGTTAATATGTAATTTAAACCGCAAGGTGAACACCGTAAAAAAAAAATTCAAAAAACAATGGCGAAATT
This sequence comes from Rhinoderma darwinii, assembly GCF_050947455.1. Classification (NCBI taxonomy): domain Eukaryota; kingdom Metazoa; phylum Chordata; class Amphibia; order Anura; family Rhinodermatidae; genus Rhinoderma; species Rhinoderma darwinii. The sequence goes on from NC_134688.1 coordinate 232,473,015, forward strand.
GCAATTTTTTCCCATTGCCCCCCAAAAAAGTCATAATAAAAATGAATCAATAAGCCCCATCCACCCCAAAACAGTACCAATAAAAACTAAGTCTCGTCCCGCAGAAAACAAGCCCAAAAAATCACTACATTGATGGAAAAATAAAAAAGTTACGGCTCTTGGAAAGCGACGATGCAAAAGCAAATAATTTTAGTTCAAAAGTGTTTTTATTGTGCAAAAGTCGTAAAACATAAAAAACCTCTACATATGTGGTATCGCCGTAATCGTACCGACCCATAGAATAAAGGTAACATGTTATTTACGCCACACAGTGAACGGCGTTAATTTAAAAACGCATAGAACAATGGAGGAATTTCAGGTTTTTTTTTAGAATCCCCCCCAAAAAAGTTAATAAAAGTTAATAAAAAAATTATATGTACCCAAAAATGGTGCTATTAAAAAGTACAACTAATCCCGCAAAAAACAAGTCCTCGTACAGTTATGTAGACGAAAAAATAAAAAAGTTATAGCTCTTTGAATGCGACTATAGAAAAACTAATAAAATGGCTTGGTCATTAGGGCCTAATATGGGCTGGTCACTAAGGGGTTAATTAAAAATGTTTGTAAACACATAAAACATAGATTTAAAGGGAATGTGTCGCTAGAATTTTTTTTTATTTTTTTTAGTTAAACAGTTAGTGTATAAATATAGTGTATAAATGATTGTTCTAATTTTTTTACAAGTCAGGAAATATTATAAATTAGATTCTAATTTATAACATTTCCCTGTGCTGGTCACTAGAGGAAGCAATTCCCAAAATTGCAGCATTGGCATGTGGTAAAGCAACCACATTGCTTTATGCTGCAAAATTTGAGAAGACACACTCGCTCTAGCGCCCTCAAACAATCCCCCCTCCTTTATCTTGTCTAGTGCCAGGAGAAAGGAGGGGATTGAATGTTCAAACCTCCTACACTGTGTGTCGCCATTTTTTGAGCTAACACACAGTGTAGTAGGCTTATGTACAGTGGTAATCACACAGTAAAACACGAATAAACACAGACATAACTTACCTGCTCCTGCTGCCGCCGCTCACTCCGGTCCGTCCGCTCCGTCTGCTCCCTCCGCTCCTAGTGCTTGCTTCAGAACACATGTCCGGAAGCCGCGACCGGAAGTAGTAATCTTACTGTCCGGCCGCGGCTTCCGGTCCACAAGAAAATGGCGCCGGATGTCGCTCAGCCGAATACCTTCCATTTGGACTGTGTGGGAGCGGCGCATCCGTTCCCACACAGACGGCGTACACCATAGTGAATGCGAACTGCTCCCGTTCGCATTCTCTATGGGGATGTATGTGCCGTATTCCATGTCTGTATGTGTCATTAATCGACACATAAGGAGATGAAAAAAAAAATGGCAGCCCCCATAGAGAAGAAAAAGTTAGAAAAAAAAACAAAAAAAAAAACACAAACACACAAATAAAGAAACATTTTTTTAATAAAACACTAAAAGCAAATTGATATAAAAAAAATTGTTTTCGCGACACCCTTCCTTTAATAAAAAATAAATTGCCTAAAAAGGTGTACATAGCCTTTAAGGGCTCATGCACACTTTTGTATTACAGCTCCATACAACCTTATTTCTGTCGGATTCCATTATAAAGCAGTGCCCAATATAACGGTTTAACTGACCTTATCTGATCAAGGTTGTAGTCAGACAGATTCGTAAAAGCTTAGCTGAGCTCCAATAATGAATTTGGGGAGCTTCTAAAGGAGATTACTGTAAAGTACCTGGTATAAAGAATACATTTCCTGGAATGAAAATCTCATAAGGAAGCTCTGTGCAGATATTAAGAAAAAAATAAATGTAATCCCTGAAGCCCGCAGAATTGGGAATCTATTATACGGGCTGTAATTTAGGATTAGAAAATGACAATGCATTTGTAAAGTTGTTGAACTTTTTATGTCGATTATTTCTATATGTAAATTGATGTTCAAATGTGAACATACACTTTGAAGCATTTTGGAGTATACCCAGGTAACAGCGGGTGTCTGGTTCATTCAGCACTATTTATCACCCCTTTGGTATTTATATGTGGCTGGGAAGTGTCCAAAACAAGCACTTTTACCTTTTGTTTCAAGTCAGCGGTTACTGTTGGTTAGTAAACTGTAAAGAGTAGGACTCTCTCCTTGTGCCTATACAGTGTTACATGTTTGGGGACAAATTGTCTGTAATGTCTGAAATGCAATTAATATGTGTGAATTCTCAGATTGTAAAGTGGTCTAGAATATAAAGGATTTATATAAATAAAGGATAATAACATTACCTATAAGATTCTAAAGGCCCTTTTACATGGGCCAATGATCGGGCAAACAAGCGTTCATAAGAAAGCTGGTTACTGATCACTGCCCTGGTGTACACAGGGCAATGATTAGATGATGTACGAGCAAACACGTCTTCATCGGATGATCAGCTTTTTTAAGCGGCCAGTAAAATGGCCACTAGCCGACAGCACATCTCCTTGTGTTAACAGGGAGATGTGCTACCGACAGGACGCAAATGTATAGGAACGAACGATCCTAGTAACGAATGTTCGTCCCCATACATTACCGATTATTATTGATCTGAGTGCTGTATCGTTAATCGCCGCTCGTTTCACGGCTCATAATAGTCCTTTAGACTTGTTGTTTGTTCATTTGTTTTGATTACTTGTCATTTTACTTGTTTGTTACTTTCTCAAATCTAAAAGTACTGCAGAATGTGTTAGCGCTATATAACGGTTATCATTTTTTATTATTATTCAGGCCACTACGGTCATGTGCTGTGTCATCAGTTTGCATGACATGACAACAGGAACAGTCATAAACAGAGGACAAGAGGGGAGCCCCAAGAGCAATATTGTGGGAATGGGTGATAAACACAAGAATGAGTATATTCAAAAGATTAGAATAGAGATTTCTTTTTAAGACACCTGGAAAAATACCTGTTTGTGAGGAAAAAAAATGCTTTTATTTATATATATATATATATATATATATATATATATATATATATATATATATATATATATATATATATATATATGTGCATACACACGTGTGTGTGTGTGTGTGTGTGTGTGTGTGTGTGTGTGTAAATATCAATTACATTTTATACAGTCCACAAATTAAGCCGTCAGTTTCTGCAGGACTGTATAAAATGTATGTCTCCTCCTAGCCAGGGGTGGATCCAAGTTTGAACCCTGGGGCGGAGGGGGGGGGGGTTTTCTTTGGTCGCTCCACCAGCCACTCGCTTAACCCCTTAATGACCGGGCCTGAAAAGGCCTTAATGACCAGATCCATTTTTCTGTTTTTGCCTCTCTGCATTTCAGCAGCCATAACTTTTTTATTTTTTCATTGACATGGCTGTATAAGGCCTTGTTTTATGCGGGAGAATTAATATTTATTTTTTTCACAGTTTGGGGGCAGAAAAAAATAATTTTTACGGCATGAATATAGGAAAAAGCGATTCTCTGCATAGTTTTTATCCCGTTCACGTCTCACACTAAATAAATAATTTGTCAGGTTATTACGGTCGTGTAAATACCTAATATGTGTAGGTTTTTTGTTTTTACGTAATGTAGGGACAATAAAATATATTTTATGCAAAATAATGACACTTTTTTTGGGACATTTTTTTTAATTTATTTATTTCTTTTTGATCCCATTAAGGGTATGTTCACACGGCCAAATTACGGACGTAATTCGGGTGTTTTACGCCTGGAATTACATCCGAAATTACGGCTTGAATGCGTTGACAAACATCTGCCCATTGAAAGCAATGGGCTGACGTTTGTCTGATCACACGAGGCGTATATTTACGCGTCGCTGTCAAAAGACGGCGCGTAAATAGACGCCCGCGCCAAAGAAGTGTCCTGTCACTTCTTGGGAAGTAATTGGAGCCGTTATTCATTGACTCCAATGAAAAGCAGCGCCAATTACGTCCGTATTGGACGCGGCCTTCAAGCGCCTGCACATGCCGTTACGGCTGAAATGACGGGGCTGTAGTGTGAACATACCCTAAGGGATAACTTTATTTATAACTTTATTTTTTACTTGTAATGTATTAGCATACTCCTGTATGCGAATATATCATACTGTGTCACTATGACACAGGCTGCTGTTAGGGCAGCACGTATTTTGCCCTAACAGCAGGCAAACTGAACAGATAGCCCTGGGGTCCTTTCTAGGTCCCCAGGGCTGACTGCAGGACAACTGTCCCGTACTGTAATCATGTTTTCAGTACGGGACAGTAGTTCCACGGAGAGGCAGGGACTCCTAGCATCGTACATAAGTATGATGCTAGGAGCCCTGCTCCCTGCACTGTGTTCGGTCCGGGACTTGCGGCCGAAATACGTCCGTCAATTACGGACGTAATTAGTGTGTGTGCACATACCCTTAGTAAAAACACAAGCAGCTCAGCAACAACATTGACAGCGCGTTCATTAACTGCATGCAGTCGGACATTATGAAGATGCAGTTGACTGCACAAAAAACACATTGTAATATAATAGTAGCAGTCTGTCCAGAACACAAATTTCATAATGCCTTGCTGCAGTTTAAAAACGAAACATAAACGTACTGTGATCGTACCCTAAATACTCAGTTGTCAATTAGGCCAGAGACTTTCTGTAGTGTTAATGATTGATTTTAACCCTCTTAATAACCGCCTATACGTGTTTTCACGGTGGCCATTAAGGGTACCTATGCCAGAGCACCGCCTTTTCACGGGAGGCGCCTAAACTCCGTGGACTCAGCTACGGAGGTAGCCGAGGCCTCGGAGCACAGACCAAGGACCGTTTTGTCCAGTCCCCGGTCACGTGATCGCTGTTATACAACGAATAACGGCGATCGCTGTAAAAACAGCGGCGGTTCGTACTCTCTCATCTCTCACAGAATATATTCTGTGAGATGTGAGAAATGGTCTAAATAAGGGCCAGCACTCCTCTATTACACCCCCGATCGAAGTAAAAAAACAAATGCTAGAATCACTATTTTTTGGTCACCACCCCTCCCAAAATATAGAATAAAAAGTGATCAAAATGACGCATGTACTCCAAAATAGTACCAATAAAATACGACAACCTGTCCCGCAAAAAACAAGCCCTTACACAGCTTTTTTGACTGAAAAATCAAAAAGTTATGACGCTCAGAATACGGTGACACAAAAAATAAAAATTATTTTATAAATAAGTGATTTTATTGCGCAAACGCTGCAAAACATAAAAAAACTATATACATATGGTATCGCCGTAATCGTATCGACCCGCAGAATAAAGTATAATGGTCATTTATAGCCCAGGGTGAACGCCGTAAAAAAAAATAATAAATACCATTGTCAGAATCTATGGTTTTTGTTCACCTTGCTTGCCAAAAAATGGAATAAAAAGTGCTCAAGAAAAAAAAATTAAATAAAAAAAAATCGCATGTACCCCAAAATATTACCAATGAAAACTACAGGTTGTTCCGCAAATAAGCCCTCACACAGCTCTGGTGAAGAAGAAATAAAAAAGTTCTGGCTCTCAGAATATAGCGATGCAAAATGTGCAGTGTTCCAAAAGCGGATAAGATTTATCAGTGCGACGCTGGCCACATATCTGCGGATTATTATTTATTTACCCCACCCCATTATTATACCCTCTTATTATGCCCTGATGTACCCCGCACAGCTTACATATGCCCCCACATTATAAACTGAAATACCAGCAAAACCCCAAACAGAACTACTACCAAGCTACATCTGTGCTCCAAATGCCGATTTCCCTTCTGAGCCCTACAGCGTGCCCAAACAGCAGTTTACGTCCACAGATATGAATAGCCATACCCGCGAGAACCCGGTTAATATTTTATGACTTATTTGTCTTCAGTGGCACACACTTGGCATATCGGCGGAAAATTTTAATTTTCACTCCGCCCCATCCTTTGCGCATTAACCCCTTCGCGCAGAAAGACTTAATAGCATGTCGGGGTGTGGGTGATGTATGGAGCGGGCTCACGCGCTGAGGATGTCAGCAGTGTATTACACCTGACACCCAGGACTAACGGCCAGGAACAGCAATCGCGCTGTTACAGGAGCCTTTAAAAATTACAATATACTGCAATACATTAGTATTGCTGTGTATTGTACCAGTGATCTAATGATCGCTGGTTCAAGTCCCCTAGGGGACTAATAAAAGGTGTAAAAACAAAAGTAAATTATTATTAGTGAAAAAATTAAATTAATATTTAAAGTCCAAAAAAAACAACCTTTTCCCATTTTTTCTCTAAAGTAATGTAAAAAAATACACAAAATTGCTATCGCTGTGTCTGTAAGGGTATGTTCACACGGCAGCGTCCGTTACGGCTGAAATTACGGTGCTGTTTTTAGGAGAAAACAGCACCGTAATTTCAGCCGTAATGGGATGTGCAGGCGTCTTTCGCTGCGTCCATTACGGAAAAAATTGGAGCTGTTTTTCCATGGAGTCCATGGAAAACGGCTCCATTTACGTCTGAAGAAGTGACAGGTACTTCTTTGACGCGGGCGTCTTTTTTACGCGCCGCCTTTTGACATCAGCGCGTAAAAAAATGACCGCCGGCACAGAACATCGTAAGACCCATTCAAATGAATGGGCAGAGGTTTGCCGACGCTTTTCAGCCGCATTTTCGGACGTAATTCGGGGATAAAACGCCCGAATTACGTCCGTAAATAGTGTGTGTGAACCCAACCTAAAAGTCCAAACTATTACAATATAGCATTATTTAAGTCGAACGGTGAACGGTGTAAAAAATAAAGAATTTAAAACTGCAAAAATCGCTGTTTTTTGGTCACCTTGTCTCTAGCAAAAAATGTAGTAAAAAGTGCTCAAATAGTTGTATGTGCCAAAAAATGAAAACTACAGCTCGTTCTGCAAAAAAAGAAGCCATCACACCACTCTATTGACGGAAAAATAAAAAAAAATTATGGCTCTTGGAACGTGGGGAGGGAAAAACAAAAGAGAAAAAAGCAAAAATGGATAAGTCTGGAAAGGTTTAATTACTTTCTGATGAAAAAACATTTATGACCACATGTGGGGTATTGCCGTACTCGGGAGAAATTGCTTTACAAATGTTGGGCGGCTTTTTCCTCCTTTATCCTTAGTGAAATTGAAAAAATTCAACATTTTAGTGGAAATAATGTTGATATTCATTTTCACGGCCTAATTCTAATAAATTCTACTAAAGAACTGTGGGGTGTAAATGCTCACTATGCCCCTAGATAGATTTCTTAAGTGGTGTTGTTTCCCAAATGGGTCACTTTTTTGTGGTTTACACTGTTTTGGTCTCTCAGGCACTTTGCAAATTCTACATGGCACCCGAAAACCATTTCAGCTAAATTTGAGTTCCAAAAGCCAAATAGCGCTCCTTCCCTTCTAAGCCCTGCTGTGGGTCCAAACAGCAGTTTATTACCACATATGGCATATTTCCGTAATTGGGAGGAATTGTTTTACAAATGTTGGGGTGCTTTTTCTGCTTTATTCCTTGTAAAAATGTAAAAAAAAAAAATCACGTTTTTTCAGAAAAAAAGTGGATTTTTACCTTTACATACTAATTACAATGAATTCAGCAAAACAATTGTGCGGTCAAAATGCTAACTTTCCCCCTAGAGGGGTGTAGTTTCCAAAATGGGGTCACTTTTGGGGGGGGGTTTCCACTGTTTTTGTCCCTCCAGTACATTGCAAACGCGACACGGCACTGAAAACGATTCCAGCAAAATCCAAATGGTGTTCCTTCTCTTCTGAGCCCTGCTGTGGATCCAAACAGCAGTTTATTACCAAATATGGGGTATTACTATAAATCGGGAGAAATTGCTTTACATATGTTGGGGTGTTTTTTCTCCTTTATTCCTTGTAAAAATGTAAAAAAAAAAATAATGTTCAGAAAAAAAGTAGATTTTCATCTTCACATACGAATTCAAATAAATTTAGAAAAAAAACTGGGGTAAAAATGCTAACTACACCCCTAGATAAATTCCTTGCGGGGTGTAGTTTGCAAAATGGAGTAACTTTTGGGGAGTTTCCACTGTTTTGGTACCACAAGACCTCTTCAAACCTGACATGGTGCCTAAAATATATTCTAAAAAAAAGGATGCCCTAAAATCCACTAGGTGCTCCTTTGCTTCTGAGGCCTGTGCTTCAGTCCATTAGCACACTAGGGCCACATGTGGGATATTTCTAAAACCTGCAGTATCTGGGCAATAAATATTGAGTTTTTCACGGGTAAAACCTTCTGTGGTACAGAGAAATATGTATTACAAATGGATTTTGGCAACAAAAAAAAAAATGAAATTTCACCTCTACTTTGCTTTAATTCCTGTGAAACGCCTAAAGGGTTAAAACACTTTCTGAATGCTGTTTGAATACTTTGAGGGATGCAGTTTTCAAAATTGGGTGATTTATGGGGACTTTCTAATATATAAGGCCCTCAAAGCCACTTCAGAACTGAAGTGGTGCCTGAAAATATAGCCTTTTGACATTTTTTTGATAATATGAGAGATTGCTGCTAAAGTTCTAAGCCTTGTAACATCCTAGAAAAATAAAAGGACGTTCAAAAAAAGATGCAAATATAAAGTAGACATATGGGAAATGTAAACTAGTAACTATTTTGTGTGGTATTACTATCTGTTTTACAAGCAGATACATTTAAAAAAATGCTTATTTTTGCACATTTTCTCCAAATCTTGGTGTTTTTTTACGAATAAATATTGAATTTATCGACCACATTTTTTCTCTACCATAAAGTATAATATTTAACGTAGATTTATTTATTTTTAGTATATGCCAGTGGCTACATGGGCAACGTTTCGGTCGTGAGACCTTCGTCAGGCACTGAGCCGTACTGGGGACTATAATAGAATATGGCTGCTCACCGCTCTCTATGGCGCCATAGAGAGCGGTGAGCTGCCATATTCTATTATAGCAGTGCTAAGAGAATCGCTAAATCAGTCCCTAGTGCGGCTCAGTGCCTGACGAAGGTCTCACGACCGAAACGATGCACATGTAGCCACTGGCATATACTAAAAAGAAATAAATCTACGTTAAATACTACAAATGTGTGCCGAATACAATTCTTTTGACCTATAACTGGGTTAGGACCCTATTTCGAGCACCTGAGAAAACTGGTGCTGTCTGAACAAAACCATAAAGTACAATATGTCACAAGAAAACATTCTCAGAATCGCTTGGATAGATAAAAGCATTCCGAAGTTATTACCACATAAAGTGACATGTCAGATTAGAAAAATCGGCTTGGTTATTAAGGCCAAAACAGGCTCAGTCTTGAAGGGGTTAATTATTGAGCGACAGCTGCAGTCCACAATATTGACTGCAACTCAATGTATTGCTTTGTACTGCAGCTATAGCTCCATAGTTAAAATAAATTAGTTGTCACAAAAATCTCTATGTAGGCCAGGTCTAATTTATAAATTTTAGGGGAATAACAGAAAAACGTGTATGAAAAAAACAGAGCAGTGGGTTAGAGTCCTCTGCTTTTCGCTTGCTATGTGGTCAACTGTACAAAGTTATTTGCATCTTGCATGCCGTATAAATATTTTTTATTCATCATGCTTATATACTAAATGTGGATATCACACTACGTATAATCACAAATGAGAGTGACCATAGACACATTAGTCAAATACAGTTGTCTTAACTCCTTAATGACCGGGCATGTTTGTACCTTAATGACCAAGCCATATTTGTCAAATCTGGTATGTCTGACTTTATCAGAGAATAACTCTGTGAAAGTTTTGAATATCCAAGTAATTCTGACATTGTTTTTTCGTCACATGTTGTACTTTATTTTAGTGGTAAAAGTAGACTGATACGATTTGCGGAAATTAATTAAAAAATAGAGAAATTGAAGAAATTTTGTAAAAATTATCATTTTTCCCTATTTTTAACTGCAATATGTCACATATGTACATACATACTGTACAATTTTTTTAATTAAATATATATTTCTATCTCTTTACTCCATTTTGGCAGCACTTTTGAAAAAAAAAATTTTTTGGGGAGCAATTTGGAAGACTTACAAGTTTAGTAATCATTTTATACATTTTGAAGTACATTTCATTTTCCTGCACCAAGCCAGGTTTTCAGAGGCTCATAGGTGTCAGAATGGTGGAAACCCCCACAAGTGACCCCATTTTGAAAACTACACCCCTTAAGGTATTTATTAAGGGGTGTTGTAAGTATTTTGACCCCACAGTTTTTTTGTAAGAATTCATGCAAAGCAGGCGTAAAAAAATATAATTTCACTTTTTTCATAAAAGTATCACTTTGAAGACCGATTTCTTTGTAAAGTGACCATGAGAATGAAGAAACACACCCCAAAATATATCACCCTGTTTCTCCTGTTTTCAAAAATGCCCCCATGGTGACCCTAATGCATTGCTTGGACACACGACAGGGCCCGAAAGGGAGGGAGCACCCGGAGGCTTTCAGGACGCATATTTTGCTTGAAAATGTTTTAGGCCCTACTGTATATTTGGAGAGGTTTTGAGCTACCAGAGCGATAGAATCTCCCCATAAACGACCCATTTAGAAAACTAGACCCTTTAAGGTATTTATCCAAGGGTGTAGTGCGTACTTTGACCCCACAGTTTTTTGCTAAATTTAATGCATAGCAGGTGAAAAAAAAACAAAAAACACTTTTTTCATAAAAGTATCACTTTGAAGACCGATTTCTGTGTAAAGCGACCATGAGAATGAAGAAACACACCCCAAAATATATCACCCTGTTTCTCCTGTTTTCAAAAATGCCCCCATTGTGACCCTAATGCATTGCTTGGACAGACGACAGGGCCTGAAAGGGAGGGAGCACCCGGAGGCTTTCAGGACACATATTTTGCTTGAAAATGTTTTAGGCCCCACTGTACATTTGGAGAAGCTTTGAGCTGCCAGAATGATAGAAACTCCCCATAAACGACCCCATTTCGAAAACTAGACCCCTTAAGGTATTTATCTAGGGGTATAGTTAGCATTTTGACCACACAGGTTTTTCGCTAAATATATTGGAATTAGTCTGTAAAAATTAAAATGTACTTTTTTTCTGAAACAACATATACATTTTTATTATTTACAAGGAATAACGAAGAAAATGCACCCCAACATTTGTAAAGCAATGTCTCCCGATTACGACAATACCCCATATGTGGTAATAAACTGCTGTTTGGACCCACAGCAGGGCTCAGAAGGGAAGGAGCGCCATTTGGATTTATGATTTTGCTGGAATGGTTTTCGGTGCCATGTCGCATTTGCAATGCACTGGAGGGACCAAAACAGTGGAAACTCCCCAAAAGTGACCCCATTTTGGAAAAACCTTCAAGGAATTTTTCTAGGGGTATAGTGAGCATTTAGACCCCACGGGTCTTTTGCAGAGTTTATTAGAATTAGGGCGCGAAAATTAATATCAAAATTTTTTCCACTAAAATGTTGCATTTTCTCATTTTCACGAGGGATAAAGGAGGAAAAAAACAACCATTTTTTATAAAGCAATTTCTCCCGAGTACGGAAATACCCCACATGTGGCCATACGGTTTTTCATTAGAAATGAATTAACCCTTTCAGGACTGATCCAGTTTTTGCTTTCTTATTTTAGATTTTCCCTCCCCGCTTTCCAAGAGCCACAACTTTTTTATTTTTCCATCAATAGAGCGGTGTGAGGGCTGATTTCTTGTGGGAGGAGCTGCAGTTTTTATTGGTACCATTTTTTGGTACATAAAAAGTGATTCAAAAGTTGTATTACATTTTTTTTTTAGAGCGAAGGTGCCCAAAAAAAAAAAACTGCGATTTTGGCGGTTTCAATTATTACATTTTTTTTTAAGGTGTGCACTGTGAAAATTAAATAATGGTATATTGTAATAGTTCAGACTTTTACGGACGTAGCGATACCAATTTTGTTCATTTTTTTACATTACTTTAGAAGAAAAATGCGAAAAGGTGTTTTGTTTTTTTAACTTTAAAAAAAAAAATTCTCACTACTAATAACTATAATTCTTCTACACATTTTATTAATCAATCCCCTTAGGGGACTTGATCCAGCGATCATTGGATCGCTGGTACAATACACTGCAATACTAATGTATTGCAGTATATTGTTATTCATACAGGCTTCTGTAACAGAGCGATCGCTGTTCCTGTCCGTTAGTACCGGGGGGGCCTGCTGTAATACACAGCCGACACCCGCAGCGTATGGAGCGGGTTCAGAACGTGAGCCGGCTCCATACATCAACCGCCGCACCATGACGGGCAATTAAGTCATAGTGCGCAAAGGGGTTAATGCGCAGCGGATGGTTCAAAGTGAAAATTGCAATTTTCCACCGATATGCCATTTTAGTGCATAGTATGTTTTGCCCAGTTTGTGCCACAGAAGACAAATACCTCATAAAACGTTAAGCGGGTTCTCTCGGGTATGGCGACGCCATATGTGTGGGCGCAAACTGCTGCTTGGGCACACTGCAGGGCTCAGAAGGGAGGGAGCGCCATTTTGCTTTTGGAGCGCAGATTTTGCTTGGTAGTTTTTCTGTTTTGGGTTTCGCTGGTGTTTCAGTTTATAATGTGGGGGGCATGTGTAATCTGTGCGGAGTACATCAGGGTATATGTAAGGTGTGAGGAGTACATCAGGGTATATGTAATCTGTGTGGAGTACATCAGGGTATATGTAAGCTGTGCGGAGTACATCAGGGTATATGTAATCTGTGCGGAGAACATCAGGGTATATGTAATCTGTGCGGTGTACATCAGGGTATATGTAAGCTGTGCGGAGTACATCAGGGTATATGTAAGCTGTGCGGTGTACATCAGGGTATATGTAAGCTGTGCGGAGTACATCAGGGTATATGTAAGCTGTGCGGTGTACATCAGGGTATATGTAATCTGTGCGGAGAACATCAGGGTATATGTAATCTGTGCGGGGTACATCAGGGTATAATAAGAGGGTATAATAATGGGGTAAATAAATAATAATCCGCAGAAATGTGGCCGGTGTCGCAATGATAATTGGTGCCCGATCCTATCCGCTTTTGGACATTCTGCACATTTTGCATCGCCATATTCTGAGAGCCAGAACTTTTTTATTTTTTCACCACCGGAGCCGTGTGAGGGCTTATTTGTTGCGGGACAATCTGTCGTTTTCATTGGTACCATTTTGGGGTACATGTGATTTTTTATTTTTTTTTTTTATCACTTTTTGTTCAATTTTTTTTGCAATCCTGAGCAAAAAACAGGAATTCTGACACCGTTTTTTAGGTTTTCTTATTGCGGCGCTCACCGTACGCTATAAGTGACATTTTACTTTATTCTGCGAGTTGGTACGGTTACGGCGATACCATATGTATATAGGTTTGGTCCTTTTTTTTAGCGTTTGCGCAATAAAATGACTTATTTATAAACAAAAAAAATGTCTGTGTCACCATATTCTGAGAGCCATAATTTTTTTATTTTTTAGTCAAAAAAGCTGTGTAAGGGCTTGTTTTTTGCGGGACGGATAGACGTTTTTATCGGTATTATTTTCGGGTACATGCGACTTTTTGATTACTTTTTATTCTTTATTTAGGGAGCGGTGGTGACCAAAAAAATTGTGATTCTGTCGTCGTTTTTTATTGTTTTTTTTTGGGGTGTTCATCGTGCGGGGAAAATAACATTACAGTTTTATAGTTGGGGTCGTTACGAACGCGGTGATACAAAATATGTGTACTTTTTTAACGTGTTGATTTTTTTTCTATAATAAAAGTCTTATTATAGGAAAAAAAGCATTTCGTGTTTATAGAACTTATAACTTTTATTTTTACACTTTTTTTAAAACATTTTTATTACTTTTTTTTACTTTTTTAACTTGTCCCACTAGGAGACACTTAGTCTTGCAGCTTTGATCGCTGCTAGAGTACATTACACTACACACGTAGTGTAATGTACTCTAACTGTCATTGTGACGTGACTGTCACACTGACAGGAAGCAGAGGAGGAACGGCCGGAGGCTGTTCCTCCGAGGCTTCTGTACATGGCAACCCGGAGGTCATTATCTGACCTCCGATTGCCGTGACAAGCATCGGTAGCCCCCACGATCACTTCGTGGGGGCTGCTGATGTGCTTCAAACCACTTAAATGCGGCGACGGCAATCCGTCGCCGCACTTAAGGGGTTAACTGCCGAAATCAGCGGCGATGGTCCGCTGTCCGGCAAGACTGATGTCTCAGCTGTCGGGGACAACTGTCAGCGCGGGTCTGTCACTCTGTGTTTACACAGAGTGACAGTTTGAAATGCGGACGAAAATGCACGTCCTGGTGCGGGAACTAGCAGCCGACCAGGACGTGCATTTTCGTCCTTGGTCGTGAAAGGGTTAAGCAAGTGAAATGCTGCACGATCGGGTTGAGATCTGGTGATTGACTTGGCCATTGCAGAATATTCCACTTCTTTGCCTTAAAAAACTCCTTGGTTGCTTTGGCAGTATGTTTTGGGTCATTGTCCATCTGTACTGTGAAGCGACGTCCAATCAACCTTGCTGCATTTGGTTGAATCTGAGCAGAAAGTATATCCCTAAACACTTCAGAATTCATCCGGCTGCTTCTGTCTTTAGTCACATCATCAATAAACACTAGTGACCCAGTGCCTTTGGCAGCCATGCATGCCCATGCCATCACACTGCCTCCACTATGTTTTACAGAGGATTTGGTGTACTTTGGATCATGAGCCGTTCCAAGCCTTCTCCATACTTTATTCCTCCCATCATTCTGGTACAGGTTGATCTTAGTTTCATCTATCCATAGAATGCTGTTCCAGAACTGGGCGGCTTCTTTACATGTTGTTTGGCAAAGTCTAATCTGGCCTATTTTTGGGTTGATTAATGGTTTGCGCCTTGTGGTGAACCCTCTGTATTTGCTAACATGAAGGCTTCTCTTTATCGTAGACTTAGATACTGATACACCTACTTCCAGGAGAGTGTTAATCACTTGGGTAGATGTTGTGAAGAGATTTTTCTTCACCATAGAAAGGATTCTGCGATCATCCACCACTGTTGTTGTCCGTGGACGTCCAGGCATTTTGGAGTTCACGAGATCACCAGTACGCTCTCTTTTTTTTCAAGAATGTACCAAACTGTGGATTTGGCCACTCCTAACATTTGTGCTATCTCTCTGACAGATTTCTTCATTTTTTTCAGTCTAACGATGGTCTGTTTCACTTGCATTGGAAGCACCTTTGACCTCATGTGGCTTCACAGCAACAGCTTCCAAATTCAAATGCCACACCTGGAATCAACTCCAGACCTTTTACCTGCTTAATTGATGATGGATCAACGAGGTAATAGCCCATGCAGCCCATTAAATAACTTTTGAGATAATTGTCCAAATACCTTTGGTGCCTTGAAAAAGAGAGGCAGCTACATATTAACCCCTTCCCTCTTTGCCCACTTTTGACCTTCCTGACAGTGCCTCATTTTTCAAATCTGACATGTTTCAATTTATGTGGTAATAACTCCGGAATGCTTGTACCTATCCAAGCGATTGTGAGATTGTTTTCTCGTGACACATTGGACTATATGTTACTTGCAAAATTTGCTAGATACATTCAGTATTTAATTGTGAAAAACACCAAAATTTAGTGAAAAATTGCAAAAATGTGAATTTTTATCAATTTAAATGTATCTGCTTGTAAGAAAGGCAGTTATACCACACAAAATTGTTGCTAATTAACATCCCCCATATGTCTACTTTATATTTGCATAGTTTTTTGAACATCCTTTTATTTTTCTAAGACGTTACAAGGATTAGAACTTTAGCAGCAATTTCTCATATTTTCTAGAAAATTTCAAAAGGCTATTTTTACAGGGGCCAGTTCAGTTCCAAAGTGGCTTTGAGGTCCTTAGATATGAGAAACACCCAATAAGTCACCCCATTTTAAAAGCAGCACCCCTCAAAGTATTCAAAACAGCATTTAGAAAGTTTATTAACCCTTTAGACGTTTCAGAGGAATTAAAGCAAAGTAGTGGTGAAATGTACAAATTTCGGGGTTTTATTATTCAGAAATTCATTTTTAATCAATTTTTTTTGTAACACAGAAAGTTTTACCAGAGAAACACAACTCAATATTTATTGCCCAGGTTCTGCAGTTTTAGTAAATATCCCACATGTGGCTCTAGTGTCCTAATGGACTGAAGAACCGGCCTCAGAAGCAAAAAGTGTACCTAGAGGATTTTGGGGCCTCCTTTTTATTAGAATATATTTTAGGCACCATGTCAGGTTTGAAGTGCTCTTGCGGTGCCAAAACAGTAGAAACCGCCCACAAGTGACCCCATTTTGAAAACTACACACCTTGAGGAAATTATCTAAGGATAAAGTGAGCATTTTGACCCCACAGATTTTTTTGCAGAAATTATTGGAAGTAGCCCGTGAAAATGAAAATCTACATTTTTGCAAAGAAAATGTAGGTTTAACTATTTTTTTTCATTCCCACAAGGACTAAAGGAGAAAAAGCACAACAACATTTGTAGAGCAGTTTCTCCTGAGTAAAACAATACTCCACATGAAGGGAAAGAGAACCATTTGGCTTTTGGAGCTCAAATTTAGCAGGAATGGTTTGCGGAGGCCATGTCACATTTGCAGAGGGGACAAAACAATGAAAACGCCCAAAAAGTGACTCCATTTAGGAAACTACACTCCTTGAGGAATTCATCTCTGAGTGTAGTTATCATTTTGACCCCACAGGTGTTTCATAGAATTTATTAGAATTGGGCAGTGAAAATAAAAACAATAAGATGTAGCTTTTCTTCAATAAGAAGTAGTTTTAGCGCAAATTTAAAAAAAAAATAAAAGCAGAAAAAGAACCCCAACATTTGTTAAGCAATTTCTCCCGAGTATGGCAATACCCAACATGTGGTTTTAAACTCATTTTTGGGCACACGGCAGGGCTCATAAGGGAAGGAGTGCCATTTGACTTATGGAGTACAGATTTTGCTGGATTGGTTTCTGGTCGCTATATAGCATTTGCAAAACACCTGTGGGACCAAAACAGTGGAAACCCCCCAAAAGTGACCCCCATTTTGGAAACTACACCCCTCAAGGTATTCACCTAGGGGTGTAGTGAGCATGTTAACCCCGCAGGTGTTTTGTATAAATTAGTGTGCACTCTATATTGCAGAGTGAAAATGGGATTTTTCAATAGACATGCCAATATGTGGTGCCCAGCTTGTGCCAACATAACAAGACAGCTCTCTAATTATTATGCTGTGTTTCCCGGTTTTAGAATCACCCTACATGGGCCCTAATCTTTTGCCTGGACATTTGATAGGGCTCAGGAGTGAGAGAATACCATGTGAAATGGAGGCCTAATTTAGCGATTTACACAGAATTGGTTCACAATTGCAGAGGCTGATGGGAAATAATATAGGAAACCCCCCCAGAAGTGACCCCATTTTAGAAACTACACCCCTCAAGGCATTTATTAAGGGGTGCAGTGAGCATTGTCACCCCACAGGTCTTTTCCATAAATAAATGCGCTGCGTATGGTGCAAAGTAAAAATTCACATTTTTCCCTATAATTGCCAATTCAGTGGCAAGTATGTCGTGCCCAGCTTATACCACTGTAGACACACACCCAAAAAATTGGCTCTCCCAGGTCTGGCGGTGCCATATATGTGGAAGTAAACTGCTGTTTGGGCACACTGTAGGGCTCAGATGGGTGGGAGCGCCATTTGGCTTTTGAAGCGTAGATTTAGCTTGGTAGTAGATTTGTTTGAGTATTACTGGTGCTTCTGTTTATAATGTGGGGCATATGTAAACTGGGCAGAGTACATCAGGGGCATAGTCAGGTGGTATAATAATGGGGTAAACAATAAAATAATCCATAGATGTGTGTTACACAGTGAAGCAATTCTTTCTGCACAGGCCGGTGTCGCACTGATATATGGCGTCCTTTATTATCCCCCTTTTGATCCACACTCCGCGCCTTTGTAGTTTGGGGAATTTTGCTAGGAAGTGTTGTCCTGGTATAATACGGGAACTGTCGCTTCCAGCGGATATGTTTGGGCCCTCCCTTTCCTGGTTCCCTAATTTTAGGTCCTTGATAAATCGCCTCCTCAAACAGAAGAAATGTTCCCCTCGGGCACAACTGCATATTTTTTTATCAACACAGCCAAGTCTAAGGACGTCGCTATCGTCCGAAACGTGTAGGCTTCACAGGATCATTCCTCCCATTACCCACACACCAGGACCATACTCCAATGGACTTTTTAATAGAATCTTATTAAACTTGGAAATTCCTTCCGTTTTACTTCTACCAAAGCGCTGGATCCAACTTCCTTTTTTCCTCTGCTTCTGCTACGTGTGCCGACACGAAAAGGATCCAGGCGCAGACAGCGACACTCATATTGTGTCAGGTGAGCTGGAGGATTCCTCCCTTTGTTTTCTAAAACTGTGTCTTTACTTATCCCCCTTGTGGTCCACACTCCGCACCTTTGCAGTTTGGGGAATTTTGCTAGGAAGTGTTGTCCTGGTATAAGACGGGCACCCTCGCTTCTAGCAGATATGTTTGGGCCCCCCTTCCTGGTTCCCTAATTTTAGGGCCCCGATAAATCGCCTCTTCAAAACAGACGAAATGTTCCCCTCTGATCAGCACAACTGCATATTTTTTCTTTCCTGACTTATAGGAGCCTTAACTAATTTTATTTTTTTCATAGATGTAGGGGTATGAGGGCTGTTTTTTTGCGGGACGAGCTGTAGTTATCCTATTTTTTGAGAGGCAAGGTGACCAAAAAACCGCAATTCTGGCACAGTTTTTTTTTAGGGTTTTTTTATACAGCGTTCACCATGCGTTATAAATTACATGTTAACTTTATTCTGCGGGTCAGTACGATTCCGGCGATACCGAATTTATAGCACTTTTTATTGTTTTACAACTTTTTGCAGAAAAAAATTACTTTTGTAAAAAGAATGTATTTTTTCTGTCGCCATGTTGTGAGAACCATAACGTTTTAATTTTTTCCTCGACGGAGCTGTATGAGGGCTTGTTTTTTGTGAGACGAGCTATAGTTTTTATAGGTACCATTTTTGAATACATGCGACTTATTGATCACTTTTTCATTCAATTTTTTAGGGGGCAAAGTGACCAAAAAAACTGAAATTCTGTATAAATAACATAATATTTTTATAGTTTAGGCCATTACGGTCGCGGTGATACCAAATATGTATGGTTTATTTTTATTTTTTTCAATAATAAAGGACTTGATAAGGGAAAAAGGGCAATTGTGTTTTATTTTATTACTTAAAACTTTTATTATATTTTTTACCACTTTTTTTTACACTTTACTTTAGTCCCACTAGGGGACTTGAAGGTCCAACTATCAGATTTTTTTTTTCTAATACATTGCACTACCTACGTAGTGCAATGTATTAGATCTGTCAGTCATTCACTGACAGCAAGCTGATTAGGCTTTGCCTCCGGGCAGGGCCTACTCGGCTTCCGTAATGGCAGACAGGAGGCCATTGTTAGGTCTCCTGATGTCATAATAGCAGTTGGCAGTCGTGCGATCTGCTAGCAACCATCCGATCGCTGCATCTGAGGAGTTAATGGCAGGGATCGGAGCTAGCTCCGGTTCCTGCCGTTACAGGTGGATGTCAGCTGTAACATACAGCTGATATCCACCCCTGATGACACCGGCTCATCTCCTGAGCCGGCGCCATCTTGCCGGCGGCTACTGAAGCCTTTCAGGCCCCGCCTCCGGGCGGGGGCTGGAAGTTTTCCGTGCTAGGCACTCTGGGAGGCAGATACAGCTGACATCCGGGGATGATGGCACCCATGGCCGGCCTTGGATACGTTCGACCAGTGCGGTCACACAGGGCACCAGCCGCCACACTGCAAGAGGGGCGCCAGCGGGTGTGTGTATCCCCGCGCCATTGCAACTACCAGCGGGGATACACACACTAACCGCCTTTCCACCCGGGCGCTGCTTAACTTAGTGGCCGTCGCTACCGCTGTAGCAGCCATAGCGGCTGCTAGCGGTGACACTGGGCATGAGGGCGGTGGCGCCGCTAGCAGCCGCTACGGCTGCTATAGCGGTAGCGACGGGACAATAGCAGAGCAGGCAGGTATCTCCCTGCTCTGCTTTCTACTAGCCCCACTGTAGCTCCCTGAAGTAGCGGAATCTAGTGGTCGGGGATTCCGCTCCTGGAGCGCTGCTTGATGTCTCTGTCCATATATATGGACAGCAACATCAGGGGAAACTCCTGAAGTGGAATCCCCGGTCACAGCGTTGCAGACGCTATGACCGGCGATTCGTCTCCAGGAGAAGCCAATGACGTCATGGACACAGACGACAGGAGCTTCTCCAGGAGTGGAATCGACGGTCACAGCGTCAGCAACGCTGTGGACGGGGATTCAGCTTCAGGAGTTTCCCCTGCTGTCACTGTCCATATATGGACAGAGACATCAAGTAGCGCTCCAGGAGCGGAATCCCCGGCCACATGGGGATTCCGCTCCTTCAGGGAGCTACAGTGGCGCGATCTATACTGGAAGGGGTTGGGGGGGTTTATCTACAAGGGGGCTGTGGGCAGTGTGGCACTACCTACAAAAAAGGACAACTGTGCAGGAGCACACAAAATACCCAGCTTTCCCAGCTATCAAATAAATGTGTGGAAATAAACTAAGATATAACTTTTATTTAATCTAGCTAAAAGGATTAATCCTTTAGCTAGACTAAATAAAAGTTATATCTTAGTTTATTTCCACACATTTATTTGATAGCTGGGAAAGCTGGGTATTTTGTGTGTTCCTACACAGTTGTCCTTTTTTGAATGTCTATTGCCCGCCAGCTATCAGGGTCATTTCGTAGTCCTTGCACTACAAGGGGGCTGTGGGCAGTTTGGCACTATCAACAAGGGGGCTGTGGGCAGTGTGGCACTACCAACCAGGGGGCTGTGGGGCACTGCGGCACTCCCTTCCAGGTAGCTGTGCGGCGCTCCCTACCAGGGGGCTGTGCGGCGCTCCCTACCAGGGGGCTGTGCGGCGCTCCCTACCAGGGGGCTGTGCGGCGCTACCTACAAGGGGGCTGTGTGGCGCTACCTACAAGGGCGCTGTCTGGCGCTACCTACAAGGGCGCTGTCTGGCGCTACCTACAAGGGACCTGTCTGGCGCTAGCTACAAGGGGGCTGTGTGGTGCTACCCACAAGGGGCTGTGTGGTGCTACCCACAAGGGGACTGTGTGGCGCTACCCACAAGTGGCTGTGTAGCACTACCGACAGGGGGAATCTGTGAGCGGTCGGCTGATGGTCATTTTTCTGTGAGTGGTGGGCTGATGGTAATTTTACTGTGAGTGGGGGCTGATGGTCTTCAAGTGGTTTCCGCCTCTGACCTCCAATTGAAATTAATAGGAGGCAGAAAATACCTGCGGCGCTAGTTTGGAGCTTTTTTTCCCTGTGTCTTTTGCATTTGCTTCAACAGCTTAAAAAAAAAAACACAACAAAAAGGTCACACAACGTTGTCAGTTGCTAAAGGAATTTTGAGGCAGATTTTTTTTGCCTTACAAAAAACGTGTGTAAACATACCCTACGAGTGTAGTGCTTGTTCTTAGCCGTTTTCGGTCTTTCTCTAAACAATTTTTGGTAGGGGGGCCCTGAGCAAATTTTATTTTTCCAGTGCTGCCTCGAGTCTGAAAAGGTTGGGAAACTCTGTACTAGGCTACAGGATCCCGTCATGGAGCAGCTCTGTTCGTCATGGGAACGGGGCCTAGGTGAGTACAATTTTTGTTTTTGTTTGGGGGCACTGTCTACAAGGGGCAGGTGGGAGACTGTATGGCATGGTCTACAAGGGGGAGGTGGGGGACTGTGTGGCACGATCTACAAAAGGGAGGTGGGGGATTATGGCACTGTCTACAGGGAGGCTATATGGCAAAATCTACAGGGGGCACTATACTGTGTGGGGGCCACTAAGCGGACATTATACTGTGTAGGGGTACTACAGGTGGCATAATACTGTGGGCACAATTAGAGGACAAAATACTTATTAAACTTATTAAATTTAAACTTAGTAAATATTATCATTATACTGTATGGGGGCATTATAATTTTTTTACTGATGGGGTGGGGTTCTGAAAGATCATTTCACACAGGGCGCCATCTATCCTAGGGCCGGCCCTGATGGCACCGACTCAGATTCTGAGCCGGTGCCATGCATTTGTCGTAAGTATACGACATTTTGCGGTTAGCACTGGCTTTCCATGTCGTATACTTACGACAAATGTCAGGAAGGGGTTAAAGAGCTGTAATTTCTAAACCCTTCCTCAAATTAGGATGTGAATACCCTCAAATTAAAGCTGAGAGTCTGCACTATAAGCCAATATTGATTATATAACTGTATATTCAATATGTTTTGGTCAACAGCTAAAATACCAAAACTTGTGTCACTGTCCAAATAATTCTGGATCTAACTGCAGTTGGGTAGTTAACATAAGTTATCATATTAGATCAAGTGAGATTATCACTCAGAAATAAAAATGGTTTCAAAAGAAACTGAGCTCAATAATAGCTGTATAAATCCGTCTTCAGAATACTCTCTCTAGTGGCAGTACAATTTTTATATAAAGAACTAAGCAGGTTGTTTAGCGAGAGCAGGACATTCAGAGCTCTATACAAAAGAAAAAGAGCTCCAACCCCTAGAATGTTTTTTTTTACATTGGTCTTTATTGAATATCATCTTAACAAAAGTACAATCCTAAGCACAAGAAAGAGCAATGAATACACCACAGCTCAAATAGGTATTGCAGCATCGTGTATAAAAAAAAAAAAAAAAAAAAAGCTGAGAATTTGATATTTAGGCTACATTTACACAAGCGTGACAGATTTACGCTCGTAAAACCTGTCTGTATGTGTGTGTAGCGTTATGCATCAGTGTGCTTTGCGTGTGGCATGTTTTTCACGCACTCACAAGCACTTTTTTTTCAATGTAATTGATGCGTAAAACACGGACAGCACACGGATGTGCATCTGTGTGCTGTCCGTGGTTTTCACGCACCTATTGAATTCAATGGGCGGCTAGGTGAGCGAAAACGCACCAATATAGGACATGTGAGTTTCACGCAACAGGCACTCGCTGCATGAAAACTCACGCAGGTGTGAAGATTCCCATTGAAATCGATGGCTGTGTGTGCTGTGCGTTGTTTTAACCCACAGCACACGGACTAGATTCACGTTCGTGTGAATAAGCCCTTAGTGTGATGTCAAGGAGCGGTTAGATCCCCAACCCAACCGGAGGAATGCCATAGGAAGTTTAGAATGGTTGTAACAAACCCAAGACTCCCCCAGGAATAATACTAGTTAACAATTCTTCATTTATGTCTGAAATAAAAGCTTAACCCCTTCCCGCCGCAGCCATTTTTCCGGTTTTAATTTTTGTTTTTTCCTCCCCACTTCCAAAAGCCATAACGTCTTTATTTTTCCGTCGAAATAGTACTATGAGGGCTTGATTTTTGCGGGACGAGTTGTAGTTGTTCGTAGCACCATTTATTGTGCCATATAATGTACTAGGAAATGGGAAAACAATTATTTGTGGGGTAGAAAATGAAAAAAACAGCGATTCCTCCATTGTTTTTTGCGCTTAGTTTTTACGAAATTCCCTGTGCAATTAAAACTACATGTTAACTTTATTCTATGGGTCAATACGATTATGGCGATACCAAATATACATAGTTTTTTCTATATTTTACTACTTTTACAAGTAAAAACCGAAGTGTAAAAAATAAAATTTATTTTGTGTCGCCAAATTCTGAGAGCCATAAGTCTTTTATTTTTCCGTCGATTAAATGGTATGATGGCTTATTTTTTTGCGGGATAAGCTGTAGTTTTTAATGATACCCTTTTGGGGTACATGCAACGTTTTGATCACTTTTTATTTCATTTTTTGTGGGAGATGAGGTGACCAAAAAATAGCGATTCTGGCGTTTACATTTTAATTTTTTTACGGCGTACACCGTGCGGGTTAAATAATGATATATTGTAATAGTTCTGACTTTTACGGATGCGGCAATACCAATTGTGTTTATGTATTTTTTTTTTTTACTATGCTCTAGGGGGAAAATGGGAAAAGGGGGGGGGGGAATTTTTGAACTTTTAATACTTTTTTTTTTTTATAGTAATGTATTGCAGTATATCGTGATTCTGACAGGCATCTAATAAGCCCTGCTGGAGGCAGCGCTTAATAGGAGCACAAAGATGGCGGACCTGGGGGCCCACATTAGGCCCCCAGGCAGCCATAGCATCCATCGCCACCACGCGATTGAATTACAGAGGGCGCGATGAGCTGTTAGAGGGGGTCGCCCCCCTCTTTCTAACGATTTAAATGTCACGGTCGCTATTGACAGCAGCATTTAATGAGTTAAACGAGCGGGATCGCGCTCGATCCTGCTCGTTACTCTGAAGTGTCGGATGTTACATACAGCCGACACCCGCATCGTATGGAGCGGGTTCACTCCGTGAGCCCGTTCCATTCTTCCCCTACCCGACATTTGACGTATGGATACGTCAAATGTCGGGAAGGGGTTAATAGGCACTCTTTATTAGTCAATGTCTGAAGCTATGCTAAATCTTGAAGTACAGGAAATACTAAGGGCTTATTCAGACGAACCTTTAATACGTCCGTGCAACGCGCCTCGCACGGACCTATGTTAGTCAATGGGGCCGTTCAGACAGTCCGTTATTTTCACGCAGCGTGTGTCCGCTGCGTAAAACTCACGACATGTCCTATATTTGTGCGTTTTTCGCGCATCACACACCCATTGAAGTCAATGGGTGCGTGAAAATCACGCGCAGCACACGGAATATATAAAGTTCCCCAAAGGTCATTTTTGACATTTGAGGGACAGACCATAGTAATAAAAAAATAGTAAAGTCAAGTGCAATAATTACATAAAATACCCATCCTAAAAAAAAAAACGTTCCCCCCCCCCCCCGCCAATCATTGTTGTAACGCTAGCGCTGACCCAATTACCCTAATATAGACATGTAATATATTAACATTTACAGTAGACAATGACGATCACAAATAAAAAGGTCTATTTTAGGGTAAAACTATGTTATTACCAAAAAAATATATAGCTGAAACGTAAAAAAGCTTATTTTTTTTACTATTTTCAAACTTTATGAATAAAAATTCTAAAATAGCAAAAAAGGTGAGTATAAAAACGATAAAAAAAGAAACCTGCATGGTCTACGGAAAAAAACGTCGCAAAAATCACGTAGTTAGCCCAACAAATAAAAAAGTTATAGCCATTTAACTAACATGTGCTAAAAATGGCTAAACGGTGTCTGGTCCTGAAAACGTAAAATAGCCCGGTCCTGAACTAGTTAAAGTCAACACTTTGTGGAGCCACATTGTGCGGCAATTACAGATGTAAGTAAGTCTCTACACATCTAGACTGGGATTTTTGTCCATTCTACCATGCAAAACTGCTTGAAACTCCATCATCTCCCGACTGGATCAGGCCCCTGCTCCTCTTCAGGTTGCTGCTGCCGCTCTACTGCCTATTACTCCTTCGGTCTGTTCCAGATCCTCAGTTTCGCTGCCTCTACCACCTCGCTATGACGGTGATCCTAGAGCCTGCAGAGGTTTCCTCAAGCAATGTACCATCCATTTTAGACTGCGTGCTCACCTCTTCCCCTCTGACGAGGCCAAAGTAGCGTTCATCATTTCCCTTCTTGCTGGTAAGGCCCTGGCATGGGCAAACCTCATCTTGGAACGAGAGTGCCCTGAATTCTCGGACCTGGCGTTATCCCTAGAGACTTTTCGCACCGTGTTCGAGGAGCCAGGCCGAATATCCTATGCAGCGGCCACACTGCTAACTCTCAAGCAAGGAAAGTCCACGGAAGGAGAGTATGCGCTCTCCTTCTGCACACTGGCAGCAGAGTTGGCTTGCCAGATGAGGCATTGGTGGCGACATTTTGGCAGGGACTGCCCTCATACATCAAGGACGAGTTAGCAGCCCGCGATCTTCCTTCTATCCTGGATGCTCTTATCCTATTGGTTACCCGGATTGACATGAAGTGCTAAGGAGGTTCGGCGGGAGAGACATTCCCACAGACTGGCACCCTCGTTCCAGAGACCACTATTGCACCCTCCTATCGCCCTACCTAAGGCACCTGAGGTAGACTGAATCAGATTGTCCGAATAGGAGAAACAGCGCAGACGCTCTTCAGGCCTGTGTCTGTATTGCGGCCTTAAAGGCCATTTAGTTTGCCAATGTCCATAGAAGCCGGGAAACTCCAGCGCCTAGGTTTGGTTGGAGAGACAACCCCCGGTGGGACGATGCCAAATGTCAAAGCCACTCCCAAGTTATCTATTCCTTTGACCATCATCTATGGGAAGACATAACACCCCCTCCTCTGCCTATCTGTAATGTCCGTGGTCGCTGACCACGAACTCCTTCAATCCAGTCGACGCCCTTCTCTCCATGGATGTCTGCACATACGGCCGTCCTTTTCCACAGTGACCACCAAGGTGCGCTCGCGAGCTCAGTTCAGACAAGAAGCCAGAGTGCACAAATGTGGGAGATTGAGCCGATTGCTTCCAGAGCACCCTGGGCTATAAGAAGGTCTAAGCCCCTTCCTCCCACGCCTGAGCATTGTTGTCGTATCCTAAGTTTGTCTTGCAAATGGTCCCCTAGTGTTTCCTGCTCCCAGTGTTCCCTGTTCCTGTATCCTGATCTATTGCCGTTCTGAGCTGTTGCCGTGCTGTGCTGCATACCACGCCTGTCCTGCTACTCCACACCTGACGTCTACCTGCTGCCTAGTCCCAGGCAAGCCTGCCTTGCTACTGTCCGAGCTGCCACAGGTACCCTATATGAACTATAGACTCTGACCTGCGCCTTGTTAGCAAGCTGCCATACCGCCAAGGCAGTACGGCCCAGTAGGTCTACGAACCCTACGTGACACTATCTGGATTCTGGAGCAGCTGCAAATTTCATCCAGCAGGAGCTAATGGATCGTTTACATCTACCCACTGTTCTTCTGGCTGTTGCCTCTGTGAATGGACTACCATTGCCTGACCCTATTGTCTCCATCACTAAACCACTGACGTTACAAATCGGAGTTCTCCACACGGAACAGATCACCTTCCTCGTTCTGCCTAAAGCTATCAATCCTGTCCTGCTGGGTCTGCCTTGCCTTCTTCTACACGCCCCGGTTCTCGACTGAAATTCTGGAGAGGTCCTCCAATGGGGACCCAGATGCCTTAGCTGCTGCCTGCCACAGGTTCGTCCTGTTTTGCCTCCACTGCCTCAGTCACTCTCCGATCTACCCTCTCATTATGCTAGTTTTGCGGACGTCTTCAGTAAGAGGGAAGCAGAGACTCTTCCTCCTCATCGCATCTACGACTGCCCTGTTGATTTACTCCAGGACGTCTCACCGCCTCGAGAGCAAATTTATCCTCTTTCCCTGCTGGAGACCATGTCCGCCTACGTTAAGGAGAACCCTGAGAAAGGGTTCATCCGGAAACCTTCCCCCCCCCCGGCCAGGGCCGTATTCACCGTTGTGAAAAACAAGGACATCTCTTCGTCCATGTATTGACTACCGGGGTCTAAAACTATTTACTTAAAAATAAGTATCCCCTATCCCTCATCTCAGAACTTTTTGATAAAATTTGTGGGGCCAAGGTATTCACAAAGCTGGATCCGTATCCGCAAAGGAGACGAATAGAAAACCGCATTTAACACCCGAGACGGCCATTACGAATACCTTGTGATGCCCTTTGGACTGTGTAACGCTCCAGCTGTGTTCCCGGAAAACATCATTTACAAATTCCTGGACCTGCTGTATGTCTGTTTGGTGGTCTATCTGGACGACATCCTGATTTACTCACCTGACTTGATGACACATTGGAAGCAATCGCCTATATGCTAAAATTGAGAAATGTGTGTTCGAGAGAAACTCTCTGCCCTTCCTGGGCTACATTGTATCCGACCGTGGCCTCAAGATGAACCCAGAGAAGGTGAGATCCGTCTTAGAGTGGCCACATCCACAGGGTCTTCGGTCCATACAAAGATTTCTGGGATTCACAAACTTCTATCGCCAATTTATCGCAAACTTCTCATCTCTGACTGCTCCAATCTCAGCCCTCACCTAGAAGGGAGTGAACACCAAGGTTTGGCCTCCAGGAGGCAGAATAGGCATTTACTAAGCTCAAGAGCACTTTCACCTCAGCATCTGTTCTCCATCACCCTAATACTTCTGGGCAGTTCTTTCTGGAAGTGGACGCATCTTCTGTTGGTGCTGGAGCACTACTATGTCAAAAGAATTCTAAGGGTAAGATGATGGCATGTGGCTTCATCTCTAAATTATTCCCTCCGGCAGAGCGCAACCATTCAATTTGGAATTGGGAGTTGCTGGCTGTCAAGTTGGCATTAGAGGAATGGAGACACTTGCTGGAGGGCACGGTTCACACGATTATCATTTATACAGACTGTCACGACGCGGGGTGTGGACCCACTGGGCCGTACCGCGTAGCGGGGTAGCAGCTGGCCAACTAGGTACAAAACAATGTCTATAGTTCAAAACGGGTACCTGAGGCAATAGTAGACAGTGGCAGGATCACGACTTGGCTTTCACAGCAGGTGACGCCGCGGAGAGGCACGACTTGGCTTTCACAGCAGGTGATGCCGTGGATGCGGCAGAAGACACGACTTGGCTTTCACAGCAGGTGATGCCGCGGATGCGGCGGAAGACACGACTTGGCTTTCACAGCTGGTAACGATAGTACGGGATACAGGGTACAGGCAGCAGGAACGGGCAACACTGGGAACTGGAAAACACTGGGAGACCTTTAGCAAGACAGACTAGGGTATACAACAACGCTCAGGCAAGGAACCAGTGGGCAGAGCTCCTTTTTATAGTCCAGCAGCCATTTGGGCTAATAACTGATTACGCGTACTGGCCCTTTAAGGCCGTGCACGCGCGGGCGCGCGCGCCCTGCGGGGAACGGCGCGAGGACCCGGAAGACAGTGCCGGCGACTGCAAGAGGGAGGAGGACGCCGAGCAGAGAGGTGTCCATGGCCGGGATCGTCAGGGGGTGAGTTAGAACGGCGATCCCCGGCCATGGACGTAACAGTATCCCCCCTCTTACACCCCCTCCTCTTGGGACCAGAGCGGGAAAGAAGTTTCTTCACAAGGACCGGGGCATCGATATTCTCCTCTGGCTCCCAAGACCTCTCCTCTGGGCCAAATCCCCTCCAATCCACCAAGTAAAATGTCCTGCCTCCTACTTTCTTGGTGGCCAGGATCTCTCTCACTTCAAAAGTTCCGGATGAACTGCCAGGAGCCACTGCGGAACTGGGAGTCCTGGAGTAGCGGTTTAGAACCACGGGTTTTAGCAGGGAGACGTGGAAGGAATTAGGGATCTTGAGGGTAGGAGACAGTCGAAGCTTGTACGACACGGGATTGATCTGCAACAGAATCTCGAAGGGTCCAAGGAACCTGGGGGCAAACTTGCAAGATGGCACCCTCAGCCGGATATTCCTGGAAGACAGCCAGACCTTTGTACCTGGAAGAAACTGGGGAGGTTCTCGTCTTCTAGTGTCTGCCTTTCTCTTCATGCGGTCCACCGCCAGCAGAATAGAAGACCGTGTCTGCTGCCATATTTGCAGAAAGTTCCTGAAGGTAGAATCAGCTGCAGGCACCTGAGACATAGTAGAGCCGGGCAGGGGTATTCGAGGATGTTGGCCATAGACTATATAAGAACGGACTGGAAATGGTAGACTCACTGGTATGGTTATTATAAGAGAACTCCGCCCACGGAAGCAGCTGCACCCAGTCATCATGTCTTCTGGAAACAAAGTGCCGTAGGTAGTTCTCCATAATTTGATTAATCCTCTCAACTTGCCCATTGGACTGAGGGTGATAAGCTGAGGAGAAGTCCAATTTTACCCCGAGTAGGCCACAGAGTGCTCTCCAGAACTTAGAGGTGAACTGGACTCCTCGATCCGAGACAATATGCAGAGGTAATCCATGCAGCCGGAAGAGGTCAGCCAGTCAAGCGGCAGAAGGCAGGCCAGTCAGGGGAACAAAATGAGCCATCTTTGAAAAACGATCCACCACCACCCAGATCACACTGCATCCTGCAGAGGGAGGCAGATCCGTAACAAAATCCATAGCAATATGCCGCCAGGGGGCCTCGGGCACCGGCAGTGGTTGGAGCAGACCGGATGGTCTGGAGTGGGAACCCTTGTTGGCTGCACACACCGTACAGGAGGAGACAAAGTCTATGACGTCTTTGGGCAGCGTGGGCCACCAGAACTGACGGGCAATCAGGTCTCGGGTCTTACGGGCACCCGCATGTCCTGCCAGCTTGGAACAGTGACCCCAGCGAAGGATTCTTCCTCTGTCTGCCAGCCGTACGAAAGTTTTTCCTGGGGGAATGCCTCTAACCTGCAGAGGGTTGACAGGGTAGATGCAGGAGGGATCGATAATATTCTGTGGGGGCTCCACAGTGTCCTCTGTTTCAAAAGACCTAGACAAGGTATCGGCCCTCACATTCTTGTCGGCAGGTCGGTAGTGGAGTTCGAACTGGAACCGTGCAAAAAACAATGACCATCTGGCTTGACGAGGATTCAGTCGTTGAGCCGTCTGTAGATAGGTCAAGTTCTTGTGGTCCGTGAAGACCAGGATAGGATGAGCTGCGCCTTCCAGTAGGTGTCTCCATTCCTGCAGAGCCATCTTGATGGCCAGTAACTCCCGGTCCCCAATCGAGTAGTTGCGCTCTGCAGAATTAAACAGCTTGGAGTAGTAACCACATACCACCGTCTTGCCTTTCAAACCCCTCTGGTACAATAGAGCCCCAGCACCAATAGAGGAGGCGTCCACTTCTAACGAAAACTGCAGAGACACATCAGGATGGTGCAGAATGGAGGCAGACGTGAAGGCTTTCTTTAAGGTTTCAAATGCGATCTCCGCCTCTGGAGTCCATACTTTGGCATTCATACCCTTTTTAGTAAGGGTGGAGATGGGAGCTGTCAGAGAAGAGAAGTTGGGGATGAATAGTCTGTAGAAGTTGGCGAATCCCAGGAAGCGTTGTATGGCCCTTAAGCCTTGGGGACGTGGCCACTCCAGGACAGCCTTGACCTTCTCAGGATCCATCTTGAGACCCTGATCAGAGATAATGTAGCCCAGGAAGGGAAGAGACTTTTCTTGGAACACACACTTCTCCAACTTGGCGTAGAGATGATTCTCTCTTAATCTAGACAACACCTGGCGGACATGGCCCTGATGAGTCACAAGATCTGGGGAAAAAAATCAAGATATCATCGAGGTACACCACAACACAGACATAGAGGAGGTCACGAAATATGTCATTCACAAATTCTTGAAATACTGCGGGAGCGTTACACAGGCCGAAGGGCATGACCAAATATTCGTAGTGTCCATCACGTGTGTTAAAGGCAGTCTTCCACTCGTCTCCCTGACGGATCCGGATTAGATTGTAGGCCCCCCGCAGGTCAAGCTTGGAAAAAAAAATTCGCCCCCCGTATACGATCAAAGAGCTCAGAAATCAACGGCAAGGGGTACCTGTTCTTCACCGTGATCTGATTGAGACCCCGGTAGTCAATGCAGGGTCGAAGGGATCCATCCTTCTTTTTGACAAAGAAAAACCCGGCTCCGGCCGGGGATGAAGACTTTCGTATGAAGCCCCTCTCTAGATTCTCTTTAATGTAGGCCAACATAGACTGTGTCTCTGGCAAGGAAAGAGGGTATACTCTACCGCGAGGAGGAGAAGAGTCAGGAACCAAGTCGATAGGACAGTCATATTCTCGATGTGGTGGCAATATCTCTGCCTCCTTTTTGTCGAAGACATCAGCGAACTGAGAGTAACAAGGAGGTAGCCCAGACGATGACTGAGGCGAAGAAGGCTGGGATGGAAGGACATGACCCAGACAGCGGTCTAGACACTTGGGACCCCACTGAAGAACCTCTCCAGAGTTCCAATTCAGGACTGGGGCGTGAAGACGGAGCCAAGGCAAGCCCAGCAGCACGGGGTTGACAGCCTTGGACAGGACATACAGAGAGATCAGCTCGGAATGAAGAGCTCCCACCTGGAGTCTCAACGGCTTGGTCACAGACAATACTGGGTCAGGCAAAGGCAGTCCATCTACCGAGGCAACAATCAATGGTCTCTCCAGCAAAACAGTGGGCAACTGAAGAAGATCCACAAGGTCTTGACAGATGAAATTGGCTGCGGAGCCAGAGTCCAGGTAGGCAGAGACTGGATGAGGTCTCCCGCCAGCGACAATGGTCACCGGAATGAACAGCTTGGACGAGAATTCTCTATCAAGTGCAGTAGCGCCCAGGGTTGTCTCTCCAACCAATCCCAGACATTGGGGTTTCTTAGGCCTCTGGGGACACAGACGCACGACATGGCCAGCGAGGCCGCAATACAGACAGAGTCCAGAGGTGCGCCTGTGCTGTTTCTCCTGATCAGACAGTTTAAGCCAATCCACCTGCATCGGGACCTCGGTCGCAGCAGAGGAACAGGGCAAGAGGGGTTGCTGGAAGTTGGGCGCCAGTCTAGGAAGCCGTCTCTCCTGAAGAATCTCTTGGGATCTCTCTCTGAGCCTTATGTCCACGCGGCTAGCCAGCTGAATCAGATCATCCAGGGCAGCTGGGAGATCTCGAGCAGCCAGTTCGTCTTTGATCTCAGGCGATAGGCCATGCCAGAAGGATGCTACCAAGGCCTCATTATTCCAAGACAATTCTCCTGCCAGAGTCCGGAACTGGATGGAGTATTCGCCCACGGAGGCGTCCTCCTGACGCAGGTTAAAAATAGCCGTAGCAGCCGATGAGGCTCGTCCAGGCTCCTCAAATACGGAACGGAACAACCGCACAAACCCAAGGAAGTCTCTGGTCACGGGTCCCTGTCGTTCCCAGATTGGATTCGCCCACGCCAGGGCCTTGCTGGCGAGTAGGGATACAATAAAGGCGATGCTGGCTCCGTTCGAAGGAAATGCTTGGGCGTGTAGAGTGAAATGGATTTGGCATTGGTTCAGGAACCCCCTGCATGAACTTGCATCTCCATGAAACCGAGGTGGCAATGGCAGCGAGAACCGAGAGTCCGAACTGGAGCTGCCAGGAGGTGTAGCTGGAGGGTTGATCGGAGGAGTTTCACTAGGAGCGATGACGGAAGAAACTAGTGCACCAAGATGCTGCGCCATGGAGTCTACTGCCACAATGAGTTGATCCTGTCGCGCTTGCAGATCCTGCAGGTCTGCCTGCATGGCTTGGGAGGATGACAGACTCTTGACTTGGCCAGCGGGGTCCATGGCCTGAGCGTACTGTCACGACGCGGGGTGTGGACCCACTGGGCCGTACCGCGTAGCGGGGTAGCAGCTGGCCAACTAGGTACAAAACAATGTCTATAGTTCAAAACGGGTACCTGAGGCAATAGTAGACAGTGGCAGGATCACGACTTGGCTTTCACAGCAGGTGACGCCGCGGAGAGGCACGACTTGGCTTTCACAGCAGGTGATGCCACGGATGCGGCGGAAGACACGACTTGGCTTTCACAGCAGGTAATGCCGCGGATGCGGCGGAAGACACGACTTGGCTTTCACAGCTGGTAACGATAGTACGGGATACAGGGTACAGGCAGCAGGAACGGGCAACACTGGGAACTGGAAAACACTGGGAGACCTTTAGCAAGACAGACTAGGGTATACAACAACGCTCAGGCAAGGAACCAGTGGGCAGAGATCCTTTTTATAGTCCAGCAGCCATTTGGGCTAATAACTGATTACTGGCAGCTGGACGCGTACTGGCCCTTTAAGGCCGTGCGCGCGCGCCCTGCGGGGAACGGCGCGAGGACCCGGAAGACAGTGCCGGCGACTGCAAGAGGGAGGAGAACGCCGAGCAGAGAGGTGTCCATGGCCGGGATCGTCAGGGGGTGAGTTAGAACGGCGATCCCCGGCCATGGACGTAACACAGACCACAACAACCCTACGTACTTACAGTCAGCACACCGACTAAATCCTCTCCAAGCCATGTGGTCGTTGTTCTTCGCTAGATTTAAATTCTTGCTTCACTTCCGTCCTGCTGATAAGAATGTGAAGGCCGACGCCCTGTCTCGATCTTTTGAGACTAATGACTCTGAGGAAATTGGTCAATATATTACAGACCCATCTAGGATTATTGTCGCTAGCCCGTTGCAAATTAGAGACATTCCTACTGGAAAGACTTTTGTCCGCCTTGCAGGCAGGAAGAAAATTCTCCGCTAGGGACACAGCTCCAAATTGACGGGGCACTCAGGTGTTTGAAAGACTCAGGACTTCATAGCCCGACAGTACTGGTGGCCCACACTGCCTAAAGATGTTGTGAACTATGTCTTTGCATGTACGAACTGTTCCTCGAACAAGTCTTCCCGCTCCAGACCTACTGGTCTGCTCCTACCCCTGCCCATTCCTGACGCTCCTTGGCAGCATATCGCTATCGATTTTATCACTGACCTTCTTCCTTCAGCTGCGTGTACTACGATCTGGATAGTAGTAGATCATTTCTCTAAAATGGCACATTTTATTCCACTGACTGGTCTTCCATCTGCTCCTCGCCTGTAATGTCTGTTTATTTCGCACATCTTCCGGCTACACAGACTTCCTCTACATATTGTCTCAGACTGGAGTGTACAGTTTACATCCAAGTTCTGGAGAGCCCTGTACAACCTGATAGATGTTAAACTGGACTTCTCTTCTGCCTATCACCCTCAGTCCAATGGTCAAGTGGAGAGGACCAACCAAATTTTAGAGAATTATCTTCATTTTGTTTCCGTCCAACACAACAATTCGGTACAACTCTTGCCTTGGGCGGAATTCTTGTACAATAATCACTTAAGTGAGTCTGCTGCCTCGTCTCCTTTCTACATTGTGTACAGCCAGCATCCTCGAGTTCCTCTTCCTGAGCCAGCCATGACTAAAGTACCCGCAGCTAACTCTTCTTTTGGCTCTTTTATTCACATCTGGCAGAAAACGAATGAATGAAAAAGCATGCTGATAAAAAAAGAAAAGTTCCTCTTCAATTCTCTCCTGGAATCAAAGTCTGGCTGTCCTCGTGAAACATTAGACTCAAGATGCCTTCCCATAAATTCGCTCCCAGGTTTCTCAGCCCTTTCGAGGTTCTACAACGGATTAACCCTGATTTCTATAAACTTCGATTGCCTCCTACTCTCAAGATTCCCAACACGTTCCAGGTGTCCCTCCTTAAACCTGTGGTTCTGAACCGCTACAGCAAAGCTCTGGCTTCTGCAGTTGCCCCCCAGTGGTTCTTCTGATGTATTTGAGGTGAAGGAGATTCTGGATCGCAAGAGAGTAGGGGGGAGGACTTTCTATTTGGTGGACTGGAGAGGGTGTCGTCCTGAGGAGAGGTCTTGGGAGCAAGAAGAGAACCTTAATGCACATACCCATTAAAAAATTCCTCTTACGCGCAGGTCCCAAGAATAGGGGGCATAAGAGGGGGTAGAGTTATGACTGCCGCTCACCTTCGGCGAATGGCCGCGACTGCAAATTCCTGGCCATCGGAGATGCCAGCTGGTGCAGCCTCCCCATCCTGGACTGGGCGATAGGGTGAACGCGTGCTCCTCCTTGGCCTTAAAGGGCCAGTGCGCGCACTCTCTAAAAAGCTCCCTAACCTATCCCCAGAGCACCCCGGACTATACTTCCATTCCTTGCCTGAGCATTGTTGTTTTCCCATGTTCGTATTGCAAATGGCCCCTTAGTGTTATCCTGCTCCCGGTGTTCCCGTGCCCTGCTACCTGTATCCAGTGCTGTATTTAGTTCCTGAGCCTGTCTAGTGTTGGTGTAGTGCTGTGCCGCCTGCTGTTATACACCACGTTTGGTGTCATCTGCCATTCCTGGTACCATCCGCCACGTCTGGAGCAACTTGCCACATCTAGCCCCATCCGTGCCGGAGCCTCTGCCATTGTTTGGACTATCTCTGGTACCCTTGTGCTACGAACTCTTATATAGACTGTGCATAGACTGTGACTTGGCCAGCTGCCTCTCCGCTATGGTGGAGCGGCCTTGTGGGTCCACATACCCCTAGCCAATTTTTCAGAGAGATGTGCGGTTTTTCAAAGAAAGAGCCCTTTCTGATGGATACCCATAATGACGCACAGTTCTTGTAAATACACTTCCAAGAATATCTATCAGAACATTGGCAATGAGCGATCCAACGCAGAGGTTGATGTCAATTTTCAGAGTCCAGATTGTTTGCTATTAAATAGTGCTGTTTCATTAATTTGACGACATCGGTTTTATGAGTACCAGCTATAATAGGCTGGAGTATCAAGCTGTCTTATAGTAAGAATGTCCTTTGTTGCCCATAGCAACCAATCAAAGCTCAGCTTTCATTTTACCTGAGCTCATTAATATATGAAAGCTGTGGGGTTGCTATGGGCAACAAATGACATTCTTACTATAAGACAGCTTGATAAATCTCCCCTAACGTCACTGAGGAGGCAGGGGGACATAATCTTCAATTGTTCAATCAGGGGGACATAAACTTCACTTGATCCGATGGCCCTTATGTAGGAAAACTGTTGCAACCAATCTGATTACTGTTTTTAGTTTCGCACTTGCTTAGAAAAAAAAATTTACTCTGAGATCTGATTGGTTTCTATGGGCAATACATTCAGTTCTCGTCTGCATTCGTTTTCATACATGAGGCCCAGTATGTGCAGAGGTGTGGCAACCCTGGTGAGGTGGTAATGTAGCTTTTGCACTAGGATGGGGAGAGTCAAGCTACACCACTTAGTTAAAGAAAAACTGTAATTAACATTATGCTGCCTTCAACATGACAGTGACAGACACGCTTATTTCAGTGGTCTGTAACTCATTGGCTTAAAGAGCCTCTGTCACCACATTATAAGTGCCCTGTCTCCTACATAAGGAGATGGGCGCTATAATGTAGGTGACAGTAATGCTTTTTATTTAAAAAAAACAATCTATTTTTACCACTTTATTAGCCATTTTAGATTTATGCTAATGAGTTGCTTAATGCCCAAGTGGGCGTATTTTTACTTTAGACTAAGTGGGCGCTGCACAGAGGAGTGTGTGACGCTGACCAATGAGCGTCATGCACGCCTCTCCATTCATTTACTCAGCGCATAGGGATCCTGCTAGATCCTTATGTGCTGTCTTATAGTAACACATTAACAATACTGAAGTGTTTAGACAGTGAATAGACATTCCACGGGATGTCTACTCACAATGTCTGCACTTCATTACTGTTTCTATGGTAGTTACAGCAGAGGAAGCGTAATCTCGTTGTAACCTGTCATTTACTCCTAAGCTCCTCCTCCGACTGTAAATAATGGTCTGCAAAAATTTTGCGCCTTTTATCGTAATAATCCGGTGTCCCTCTGTGCGCACACCCCAGAAGAGGACATCAATGCACAAGCGCAGGATTTAGTGTGCTGGGGAAAGCGAGGAGCTGTCAATCACAAGTAAGGAGGCAGAGTAAACTCGGAAAGACTTGAAGAATGAAGGTTTGACTGTTTTCAAATGAAGATTTGACTCTTATGCTAATTAGCATACGGTGTGGGAGCACTAAGAGACTGAATACCCAAGCTACAGAGCCGAATAAGAAGACAATTGTAGGTTATATAGAAATGATTTTTCACCCACTACCACCAGGTATTGCTGGTTTAATAGGTGAAATGCTGGTGACAGGTTCCCTTTAAGTTAAGCTTTGCCCACTTCCAGCTAGCCCCACCCACTCTCCACTGACTGACAGATGTCTCCCTATTACTGTGCATAGGGAGACATCTGTCAATCAGTGGAAAGTAGGCGGTGCTAACGGCAGCTCATGAATATGACAGACTCATCTCTGGCGGCACTGCCAAGGCTCTGCAGGTAAGTTCTCATAAATGGCTTAACTTAGGTAAATAAGTAATCGCTGTAAACATTGTGGCTGTCACTAGTCTATGCTGCGCCCAGTCAGGACAGCATTATGTCAATGACAGGTTTACGGTTAGCAAGGAAAGAGTTGCCAAATTATGAGCTGCACCTTTTTGTACATTGTGAATAGCAATTGTAAAGAAATTAAATATCTTGTATGGGAGACAATGTAATAGCTAAATGTAATCCCCCTAACTTATGCTTGTCTAAGTAGGTTTTTACTACAAAGCGATTGTCTGCACAAGAGTAAATATCAGATCGTTGTCTGAGGAATACTTTTTGATCCATGTAATTTGTGATCAAGTTGCAATACCTCAACTACGTATACAAAAAGATCTGAGATAAAATAAAACGTGTATATGTGTATACAGCGAAGCTGATATTTATAGCAGAAGGAGATTTTCCTTTTTCTGTAGATGCTTCTGACTGAAAGCAGATACTGCCATACGATTAATTCTTTCGTAATGTCCCTGTAATGAAAAAGGTATCTAACTGTATGTAACTGGCCACTATTTAGTTAATTCATAGAATAAAGACCATAAGCAATTGGCCAGAAATTTTTATTGCATGCTGTTTGGGGCACTATATCATGGATAGCAGAACCATAAGCTGGGGGTTATAAGTTGAAGAGACGGAGTGTGACTTTTGATACAGTAGGCCTAGCTCCAAAGGGTAAGCAGCTAGACACCCGTCTATCCAGACAAACCATCCCCTATAGTGAGCGGAACAAAGCAATGATGTACATACATTCTCATTTTTATGATACTCCCCACTTTTTCACCTCACTGTCCAATAAGCAACATCACATTTGCCTAATAAGTTGCTGGGTGTCTCTAGGAACCGGAGCCCAGGACTGAGGATATAAAATATGACTGGTATAATTTAAAAAAAATGTTCACATGGTGGGGGTCAGATCCTTCTGAGTGTGTATCCATTGTTTCTCTACCCTCAAGGAAGCAGAAGAGACTACATACAGATTGTGGCTTCTGTTATTTCCTACTGTTATTTTATAACGGTTTTGCATATTTAAGTATGTCATCCTATTTGGTCTCTTTTTATACTTTTTTTTTTTTGTATGCACTATTCCTTTTCTATTAAAGCTTAAAACTTTAATAATTTTGGTCATTCTATGCTCTAAATGGGGGGGGGGGGGCACAACCTTTTTTGGTCTGAGGGCCACATTTGCAGGTTGTGCTACTTCAGGGGGCTGCTATAAAACTCTGGATGCGTAAAGGGGTATTTCATCTCAGTCATTTATGGCATAGCCACAGTATATGCCATAGATTATGACAGCCGCAGGTCCCACCTCTGGGAACCCAACCTATCCCCAGAATAGGGTCCCCCGACCCCTGCCCCGCCTGGTGAGGTGGCCACAGGTTTCCTCATTCAGGCGGAGAGTCAATGGAGAGGCGTGGCAGGGATTGTGGAAACAGCCGAGCTTGCTGTTCTACTGTTTCCGTAACTCCCATAGAAGTAATTGAGAGTTACTGTACAAAAATAGCATAGCACAGCTAGCTCAGCTGTTTCTGCAATTATCTATTAAATAGAATGTACTGAATTAGTATTATGACCACCTTTTACTACCATGTTTTGGTTTAATGTGTTGTCTAGGATGACGTTGTAAAAGAGCACCTGTGGATTCATAATAAATCTGTATGCACTTATACTTTGGGTCGACTAGAAATTTGAGAATTAATTTGACCTCTGATGAGAATGTGAGGTTACGAAGTTGTGTGCAGAAGCTTCTGGTAACAGAGAGGCTTTTAGCATATATTTGAGGTGCCCACTTTTGCGTTACCAGGTGCACGTGTTGGTGGCCCCCTGAATGGAGGTCTTCTATACAT
Organism: Rhinoderma darwinii; assembly: GCF_050947455.1. Classification (NCBI taxonomy): domain Eukaryota; kingdom Metazoa; phylum Chordata; class Amphibia; order Anura; family Rhinodermatidae; genus Rhinoderma; species Rhinoderma darwinii. Next base: position 232,512,790 of record NC_134688.1, read on the forward strand.
GATGCATGATGAGGACACTGTCGTTTATATAACGGCGGGTGGGATCTCATTCACACCTGTGGGACACTTTGGCTTAACGGTTATCTCATAATCAGCTCCTTGATCATACAACCCAATGGCACATATTTTTTACATACAGTTTCTCTTGTGTAACTGCTATTTTATATTGATTAATTGGCCAGTGATCACAGTTTTGAACTATAACATGTTAATTTTGTTGTATAGTTGGATGTTTAATTCCATTATTTAGTTCTTATACAGTTCTCATCCTAGAAAAATATGACAATGGCCTCTTTGTAGAATATTTATCCCCATTGTTGGTGGAATTCACAACAATGATGTCGCCCTAATTACCAGGGTACAATCTTGTATTTCTATTGGCTGTTGCTCTGGAGGCTGGGCGCATGCACCACACATTTAGATTGATGCGTGCAAAGTCACAGTCTTTTACCAATAATATATGTCTACATTATAATAAGGATGTATTTCACACTTTCATAAGCTATGTATGCTCACTTATTAATTGAAATAATAAAAAAAAAAAAAGTAAATGAGCGTTTTCCTTCACTACAGAGGAAATTGCTTATTAGTTAATATGGGTGCCAGTCACACAGCTACAGGTTATGTCTTTGTAACAGGCGCCGTTCAACAGGGCTGCCATAAGGAATTTTTGGGCGCCATACAACTGCCCCACCCAGGTAAGGAAGTTTGAGGCGGGGGGACGGGTAAGGACAAAAAGGTCAGGGGCTCTGTGGGGGAGGGACGGGCAGAACCGAAGGTGGCAAAGACTTTGTAAGGGGAAGAGGGGCACCATCTAGCTGAGGGTCTGTGGGAGGATGAGAGACAAGGTACCAGGGGCTCTCTTAAAGGGGCATAAAGGAACCACAAGGCGTCAGGGGTTATGAGAAGGGAGGGGCGGGAGAGAGAAAGTTATCAATGCTTTTTAAGCGAGGCAGCAAACAAAGTACAGTCTAGCAATCCACTTGGGCAGAGAAGTAGACAAAGTGGCAGTGAGGGACGGGAGACACAAGGGGCTCTATGAGGGAAGGGCAGAGTAGGTGCCAGCTGCTCTGAGTGGGCAAAGGGGCTGAGAGGAACCATTCGGAAAAAGGCCCCGTGGAGTGGCACACTGTTTGATGCGATTGTCTTATTACTTGTTAAAAGCTGAATACCTGCAAAATTGTGCAGCCATTAACAAGGAATTTGGATACTACGACGAACAGCATTTTAATCCCTCTGTGGGGCTTTACCCTAAAGCTGGGTTCACAAGACAGTCAAAATGAATTTTGTTTTATACCACAAACCAGAGCAAAATGGCACGGTTTTGGCCGTGGTTTGAGCTAACCCAATCTTAAAAAATAATAAGAATAATTAAAATTTTTCAAAAAGCAGTCAGTCACATTTGGACTGGAGCTCTTCATGTGCCTACTGCTGCTGCTGCATTCAGTAAACCAATAAACACTTTCCCTTACTGCAGGCTCCACTCACACAGGCAAAGTCTGTCAATGTGTGACAGGGGCCTGTAATAACCAATAAGCGCTTTCCCTTGCAGTAAAGAAAGGCACTCTTGGTTTACTGAGCGGCATTCCAGCGTCCGGCCTCAGCGATCTACACGCACACACACGCACACGCACACGCACACACACAGTAACTACATGAGGATTGGTAGGTTTTGGCTGGAGGTATTCCCTAATATGCACCTGTTCAAGCCAAAATCCACAAACTTAATGAAATATATGTAACATAATAGTCCTATCATAATTGTGGAGATTATTTTTGGGAATATCATTTTCTTATTTTGTTATTGGTGTAATAATCTTTCCACTCAATATCCTGATGTGGCCTCAAAGATTTTACCGTTGTAAATTTATACCTCCAAATAATGGAATCTCATGTATATATTTAAGCCTTACCCACATATATTTACAAAACCTCCCAGAAATGTCCACTTTCAGTCACATTTGCATAAATCTGTATGGTAAATTGTTACTCAAAAGTGTTTTTTTGTTTTTTTTTTAAATAAAGTATGTTTGCTTATAACTACACCACCAAGATGGTTATCAAGGGATTGCTTATTTTACATTTGGAAAAATATCTAGCTTGGTCATAATCCCTTTAAATAAAAAAGGTATAATAGTCTTAAGGAGCTTCCAGAAGAGTAATTTAATAACAAAAGTATTCAATCTCTAATGGCTGTTCTTTAATATAAACAGTACTTCTCACGTTTCTCAAGTGTCTAATATTTCTAGAAAAAATACACAGAGATTGTATGGTTTCATGTTGGATTTATGCTGACCATAAACATTACATAACAATCATGTATATAATTATGTCTATTGCCAGCTTTAAAAGGTATCAAAGGTTTTTTTTTTATCGGATAACTAATCTGCTCATGTATGAAAATATAAAGAAAAGTTCATTATGTACAAGAAACTGACTTATCCTTTTATGTGGCCAGCAGCTACTTACTTTGGTTGCTCTCTGAGCTGTTCTAAATTTACAGAATTAACTATTGCAAGGCTTTAAGTGCTATATTTTTATATAATTGTTTTTCCAAGTAAAAAAAGACCAACTAATTAAATTGAGATGGATATATATATATATATATATATATATATATATATATATATATAAATATAAAACACACATAATAGCTGGCTTCTGGCGGGCAGATGTTGGTGAGTGAAGACACCGGCTACGCCTATCAGCTTCAGTCACCTACACAGTGCTGACATCTAATTTTCAGGTGTCGGCACAATGTAGGGAACTTCCCCCATATTGCCACTGTAGGGAATCAGTAGTTTAAGGCCTCATTTACACGAGCGTAATATACGCGCTTACAACGCGCGTGCTTTTCACGCGTGTCGTACGCACCTATATTACTCTATGGGGCAGTGCAGACAATGCGTGAATTTTGCGCAGCGCGAGTGCGTTGCGTAAAACTCACAACATGTTCTATAATTGTGCGTTTTTCGCGCATCACGCACCCATTGAAGTCAATGGGTGCGTGAAAACCACGAAGGTCGCACGGAAGCACTTCCGTGCGAACTGCGTGATTCGTGCAAGAGCTGTCAAACTGAATGTAAACAGAAAAGCACCACGTGCGAACGGAGTGTCTTAGAGATGAGCGAACAGAACTTCACCGGGTTTGGCCGAACTCGTTTTGACCGAACCCGGCAGGAGACAGTCACTGTCCAGGGTGCTGAAATAGTTAAACTGGTTCAGCACCCTGCACAGTGACTTCCGATCCCAATATACGTGAACGCGTAAAAAAAAAAAAAGTTCTGACTTACCGATAAAACTCCCGGCTTCTTCCTCCAGTCTGACCTCCCAGGATGACAATTCAGTCCAAGTAACAGCTGCAGCCAATCACAAGCCAAGCACAGGCTGCAGCGGTCACATGGACTGCCGCGTCATCCAGGAAGGTGGGGCCAGATGTCAAGAGAGGCGCGTCACCAAGGACGAGTCACCAAGGCAACGGCCGGGAAGTTCTCGGTAAGTACGAACCTCTTTTTTTTTTAAACAGGTTACTCCATATGGTGATCGGAATTCACTGTCGAGGGTGCTGAAAGAGTTACTGCCGATCAGTTAACTCTTTCAGCACCATGGACAGTGACTGACGTCGACTAGCCTCATCTCCATGATGGCGGCTGCGCGAAAATCACGCAGCCGCGCATCATACACGGATGATGCACGGAGCTGTCAAGTGCCTTTTGCGCACGCAAAACGCTGCGTTTTTTCCACGCTCGTGTAAATCAGGCCTAAAACACAGTCCTATTGATGGAAGCACATCAGGGCTAAAAATAGGTATGTAATCCTGATATATTCAAAGTGATTATTTAAAGTGGTTTCCGCAATATGCCATCAATGTGTGATCAGTGGGGATGCGGCCACTGGGACTCCCACCAATCACATGTACAAAGGTGACATGGTACCCCTTCACATTTTTCAAAGACACAGTGCCACTCTATCGAAGAGCAGTATCTAGTGTTGCAGTTTAGACCTACACCCTTTGCTTTCATGATCAGTAGGGATCCCAGCACTCAGACGCCCAATAATCACACAGCAATTACATAATGATAGGATTTCAGCTAAGTTCACACTCAAAAAATTCCTTAAGGCGGGATTCACACGACAGGGTTTCCCGGCCGGGTGCCGGCCGTTCATAAATCGGCCGGCACCCGGCTGCATTAGGAATAATAGACCCCTAATGGGTCTATTCACACGACCGAATTTTTGACGGCCGGGAAAACCGGCCGTCAAAAAATAGGACATGCTCTATTTTCGGCCGGGTGCCCGGCCGCCCGGCTCCCATAGAAGTCTATGGGGCAGGGCAATATCCGGCCATCACCGGAATGTGTCCCGAGTGATGGCCGGGTCTACCGTCGCTCGCGCACTCTCTCTCCTCCTCCTCACAGTGCAGAGTGCATGTGAGGAGGAGGAGGAGGAGGGTCTTTTATTGCTCGCTGTAGGAGTCGGAATCCCCAATCCCCGGCCGGGGATTGGGGATTCCGCTACAGGAGAAGTGCGTGACTACACTGTCCAGATATGGACACAGCGAAGTCACTCACTTCTGCAGCGGAATCCCCGACTCTATGGCCGGGGATGCCGCTACAGGAGAAGTGCGTGACTACACTGTCCAGATATGGACACAGCGAAGTCACTCACTTCTGCAGCGGAATCCCCGACTCTATGGCCGGGGATGCCGCTACAGGAGAAGTGCGTGACTACACTGTCCATATATGGACACAGCGAAGTCACGCACTTCTGCAGCGGAATCCCCGACTCTATGGCCGGGGATGCCGCTACAGGAGAAGTGCATGACTACACTGTCCATATATGGACACAGCAAAGTCACGTACTTCTGCAGCGGAATCCCCGACTCTATGGCCGGGGATTCCGCTACAGGAGAAGTGAGTGACTACACTGTCCATATATGGACACAGCGAAGTCACGCACTTCTGCAGCGGAATCCCCGACCTGTGGCAGGGAATTCCTCTTCAGGAGAAGTCAGTGACTACACTGGCCATATATGGACATTGAAGTCAGTGACTTCTCCTGGAAGGGGGATGGGTGCAACCTACAGGGGGCTGGGTGGCATCACCTACAGGGGGCTGGGTGGCATCACCTACAGGGGGCTGGGTGGCATCACCTACAGGGGGCTGGGTGGCATCACCTACAGGGGGCTGGGTGGCATCACCTACAGGGGGCTGGGTGGCATCACCTACAGGGGGCAGGGTGGAATCACCTGCAGGGGGCAGGGTGGAATCACCTGCAGGGTGGGTGGCATCACCTACAGGGGGCTGGTGGGTGGCATCACCTACAGGGGCAGGGTGGCATCACCTACAGGGGCAGGGTGGCATCACCTACAGGGGCAGGGTGGCATCACCTACAGGGGGCTGGGTGGCATCACCTACAGGGGGCAGGGTGGAATCACCTACAGGGGGCAGGGTGGAATCACCTGCAGGGGGCTGGTGGGTGGCATCACCTACAGGGGCAGGGTGGCATCGCCTACAGGGGGCAGGGTGGCATCACCAACAGGGGGCTGTGTGGCATCACCTACAGGGGGCTGGGTGGCATCACCTACAGGGGGCTGGGTGGCATTACCTACAGGGGGCAGGGTGGCATCACCAACAGGGGGCAGGGTGGCATCACCAACAGGGGGCTGTGTGGCATCACCTACAGGGGGCTGGGTGGCATTACCTGCAGGGGGCTGGGTGGCATTACCTACAGGGGGCTGTGTGGCGTCACCAACAGGGGGCTGTGTGGCATCACCAACAGGGGGCTGGGTGGCATTACCTACCAGGGGGGCTGTGGCATTATCTACAAAGGGCTGTGTGTGGCAACAAATTTAAATGAAATTCATCCGATTTTAAAACGGACAGGGAAAAAAACGGATGCAAATCGGGTCCAAATCAGCCGGTAAAAACGGCAACTCGGCCCGGAACGGAATCGGAACGGATGCAAATCGGATGCAAACCGGCCGGGAAAAATCGGCCAAAAACGGCCGATTTTCCCGGCCGACACTCGGACCCTGTCGTGTGAATGAGGCCTAAAAGAAAATCTGCCACATATTTATGCTGCACTGTCTGAGGGAAGCAAAAAGAAGCGACAGACTGACAAAATTTTAGCGTGCTATCACTTATTAAATCATGTGCCATAGTTTATGAAAATTTAGTACTTATACTTGTGGCGCGAGGCCAGCGCTGCAATCTTGAGTCCAAGAATATTCATATATTCACACTCCCCCCTGCCCTCCAGCCACTGGTTGACACTTTCCACTTGCAGCGCTGGCCGTGCGTCGCAAAAACTACAAAATTTTCAGAAACTATGGCATATTATCTAATAGATGACAGCACGCTGAAATCATTGCGTCTGTCAATTCTTTATGCTGCCCTAAGACAGGGCAGCATAAATATGGGACATATCCGCTTCAGCTCTTCTGTAGTCAAGCATGTGTACCCTACACACAATGGGGCAGACTTACTAATACTGTTTAAGATTTAGACAGTATTAGTAATGATCAAAGCGGTGCACACCGTGTGGTAAATTTGGTGCAACTTACTAGACATGTTAGACATTTTTCCCTTCTTTATACCACCTCCTAGTTAGCTTCGTTTTTTGTGAGAAAATGTTGGCATACGGTGGCACATTGTAAACCACGTCCCTTTCAGTTTGATCACACCCTTTTAAGGCTAACCACGCCCCATTGTCGAGCACTGCGCAATGTTTCTGAGACAGTTAATAAATGCAGCCCCAGGTCTGCCAGCTTTGTGCTCCTATTAAATAGAAGCCACGATATACTGCAATATATAAGTATTGCTGTATATTGTGCAAGCGACCAAACGATTGCTGGTTCAAGTCCCTTAGGGGGGACTAATGAAAAAAGTAAAGAACATAATTTGTATCACTGCGTCCGTAAAATTCCAAACTATTAGAATATAACATTATTTAACTTTTCTTTTGTAATTTTTATGAACGTCATAAAAAATACATTTAAAAAAATGCCAGAATTGCTGTTTTTTTGGTTACCTCGTCTCCCACTAAAATGGATTAAAAAGTGATCAAAAAGTTATATGAACCCCTAAATAATACCATTAAAAACTACTGCTCATCCCACAAAAAACAATCCCTCACACCGCTCAATCAACTGAAAAACAATGAAGCTCTGGGTCTGACACTAAATAAATATGTTTTTTAACAAAATGTGTCTATTTTGTAAACGTAGTAAATCATAAAAATAACTATATAAGTTTGAAATTGCCGTAATTGTATTGGCCAACAGATTAAAGTTAACATGACGTTTTTACTGCAGGACGAATGGCGTAAAACCAAAACACAAAAAAAAATGGGGAAATTGATGTTATTTCAGCATTCTATGTTGCCAAATAGTTTTTCTAATTTTTCCAGTACATTATATGGTGCCATTAAAAACTACAGCCCGTCCTACAAAAAAAAAAAAAAACCCTCATACAGCTTTGTCAATGAAAAAATACAAAAGTTATGGCTCTTGGAGGGCGAAAATAAAAAAAGGCATTGCCATTAAAGGGTTAAATCATCAGGCATGCGTGTAATGCATGGACGTGTTGGGTCTTCTAGGATGAGAAATACACTTTGATCTGGGTAATAGATGAGCTTCCTGAATGGAGAACCTCCATCTAGTAAGTTAGAACTCCTTGATAGGATATTTGAGAATGGTTTTATTTAAAACCATGCATCTTTAAATCTTTTGAATGATTAAAGTGGTTTTTCAGGAGTCAAACCCATCGCCCCCTGCCAATTAAAAGAATGAAGGGGCCGCAGGGCTCCAGCGAGAATGAGATTGAGATGCAGTATTAGGCATAAGAGTCCATATTGATGAGCCTCTACGTCTGGGTAAAAAATGATGGGGCTACAACACTCTAGTGAGCACGGCGGCCCCATTATTCTGCTGATCGGCGGGGTCTTGGGGGTCATACCCTTACTCATTAAACATTGGTGTCCTATGGCAAAACCCCTTTAAACGAGTTCAAATCAACATCGACTGGGTGAAGAAAAACAGTTGTCAACATACTTAGAAGTTTATCTGAGCGGTTGTCACCATATATTCTACACTCAGGCGGCAGCCACCTGCACAAACTACAGTAGGATGGAACAGATGGCCCTAATAATAATCAATAATAACTTTCATCTGCCCCTTGCACCCTAGACTGACTTTTGTAAGTAAAGCTGGCTAATAGACATGCCATAGCTGTCAGCTCATCAACCCTTCCATTAACATGCACTCCCCCTGAGAATTAACAAAACACTACACTAGTGTCAATAAAATAACATTATGCAAAGCAATGAATTGAAACAGTCAATGCTACTATGGATATGTAACCTTCTTATCAGTGGAGAGTGGTATTCTAATAACAAAGGGAATATAGTATAATTCCAGGATCAGAACATAAAGACAAGTAGAACTAGCAGAGCTGCTGATAGCTGAGAGTACTAGCAGCTCACCCGCCTCATCTGCAGTGGATGGAGTGCTGGAGACGTGTCCTCTCTTTTTGCTAGCTTTGGTGTGGACTTTCTCCTTCTTCTTCTTCTTGGGTAATCTGTTCCTCTCAGCAGAAGCTGCGGTCAGTCTAGGGGTCTCCTTCCCTTGTTTACTTCGCGCCTTTGCTCTGATGCGCTGAGCGTCCCGAGAATCCCCCATAGTGTCCCAGGGAAAGCTCAGCCCATGTAACTCAATGTATGGAGCTCGATCTTCCTATAGCGCCTCATTTGCTTGCGGTAGATGGAACACATGGAGCAGCAGGACGCGTCTCCCTGGCAACAGGGCTGGGAGCTGTCAGTGTCTACCGTTCCCCCAGCGATAATCAGAAGGGCAGGAAGACGGGGTGTGCCGGCCGCCCAGCTGTATATAGTTATTGCCGACATTCCATAACCGCCCTTATCAGCTATATTCAGTCCTCTGAAAACCAGCAGATGTATCTGCGTGCTTATGATCAATTCTACTTCATTCACCAAAAGTGCACGCAGGAGAAAGGCGCTGATACGTCATTAAAATGCCAAATTGACACATTGGATTAATCTGGATCCCAATAACACTTCTTTTTAAAAAAGAAATAACCCCTTCCTGTCATAAACAACTTTAAAATGTTAATTTTCGTTTTTTCCTCGCGACCTTCCAAAAGCCGTAACTTTTTTATTTTTCTGTAGATATAGTCCTGTGAGGGCTTGATTTTTGCCAGACGAGTTGCAGTTTTTCGTAGCGCCATTTATTGTGCCATATAATGTACTAGGAAATGGGAAAAAAAATTATTTGTGGGGTAGAAAATAAAAAGAACTGTGATTCCTTCATTGTTTTTTGTGCTTCCTTTTTATGGAATTCACTGTGAAATTAAAACAACATGTTAACTTTATTCTGTGGGTCAATACGATTACGGCGATACCAAATATATATATAGTTTTTTCTATTTTGTACTACTTTTACAAGTAAAGAACAAAGTGTAAAAAATTAAAATTTATTTTTTTAATGATATCATTTTGGGGTACATGCGAGGTTTTGATCACTTTTTATTCCATTTTTTTGTGGGAGATTAGGTGACCAAAAAATAGTGATTCTGGCGTGTACAATTTTATTTTTTTTATGGCGTACACCGTGCGGGTTAAATAATGATATATTGTAATAGTTCAGACTTTTACGGATGCGGCGATACCAATTATGTTTAATTATTATTATTTTTTTACTATGCTCTAGGGGGAAAATGGGAAAAGGGGTGTTTTTTTAACTTTAAATTATTTTTTTTACAATAAAAAAAACATTTATTTTACAAATTTTTACTTTTTTATTAGCACCCCAAGGGGACTTCAACCAGTGATCGTCTTTCATCTTTATCTCTGACAGGCTCCTATTAAGCCCTGCCAGAGGCAGGACTTAGTAGGCGCACAAAGATGGCGGACCTGGGGCATTCATTAGGCCCCCAGGTAGCCATAGCAACCATCGCCACCTCGCGATTGCATTGCGGGGGGCGCGATGAGCTGTTAGAGGGGGGTCACCCCCTCTAACGATTTAAATGCCGCAGTCGCTATTGAGTAATCGGGTTAAACAGGCGGAACCTTACTGTGAAGTGTTCGCTGTAACATACAGCCGACACCCTCATCGTATGGAACGGGTTCACTCCGTGAGCCCGTTCCATACTTCCCCTACCCGGCAATGACGTATGGATACATCAAATGTCGGGAAGGGGTTAAATAGGTTTTGTTTGTTGTTTGCCTGATTCTGCACACACGAGACAGGGCCGTATTTGCCACTAGGCCCGCGGGGTGCAGTGCCTAGGGCGTCCAGCAGGGTGACGCGGCTGCGGGATCCACTTTTTTTTATTTTTTAAATAAAAACTTATCTTGTGACCTGACCAGCCAGAGGTCAGGTAACTCACAGGGCAGGGGGGAGGGATGGGTAAGTGCGCTTCTTAGGCTTAAGACACGCCCTCTGTTAGGTCCCATGCAGTGGCGGAACTACCGCCGTAGCAGCCGTAGCTACGGGGCCCGCGGCATGAGGGGGCCCATGTCACCCACCGGCACGGGCCCCCACCATGGCCGGAGGCTCCACTAGCAGCCGCTACGGCTGCTACAGAGCGACACCACTGAGCACTACGGCAGAGTAGGGAGGTATCTCCCCGCTCTGCCATTAAACAAAAGACATGTATCCCCCATCCACAGGATAGGGGATACATGTGTGATCGCTGGCATTGATAGGGAGAACGGGGGACTGAAAGTCCCCTGAAGTTCTCCATCATAAACCTCGGACTTCCGGGGTCTGTGTCGGCAGCTCCGTAGAAATGAATGGTGCGCCGGTCGCGCTTGTGAACATGCGTGACCAGCGCTCCTTTCATTTTTATTGAGCTCTGCAGACGCCGGAAGTCAGAGGTTAGTCATGGAGAACTTCAGGGGACTTTCGGTCCCCCGTTCTCCCTATCGCTGCCAGCGATCACACATGTATCCCCTATCCTGTGGATAGGGGATACATGCCATTACCTACAGGTGGGACGGGACTCTGCATGCCGTTACCTACAGGGGGGGGCTCTGAACGGCGTTACCCACAGGGGGGGGACTCTGCATGGCCTTACCTACAGGGAGGGACTCTGCATGGCGTTACCTACAGAGGGGGGGACTCTGCATGGCGTTACCTACAGGGGGGGGACTCTGCATGGCGTTACCTACAGGGGGGGGACTCTGCATGCCGTTACATACAGGGGGGGACTCTCTGCATGGCGTTACCTACAGGGGCGGACTCTCTGCATGGCGTTACCTACAGGGGGGGACTCTGCATGGCGTTACCTACAGGGGGGGGGGCTCTGCATGGCGTTACCTACGGGGGGGGGACTCTGCATGGCGTTACCTACAGGGGGGGACTCTGCATGGCGTTACCTACAGGGAGGGGGACTCTGCATGGCGTTACCTACAGGGGGGGACTCTGCATGGCGTTACCTACAGGGGGGGACTCTGCATGGCGTTACCTACAAGCGGGGAGTCTGCATGGCGTTACCTACAGGGGGGGACTCTGCATGGCGTTCCCTACAGGGGGGTACTCTGTATGGCGTTACCTACAGGGGGGGACTCTGTATGGCGTTACCTACAGGGGGGGACTCTGTATGGCGTTACCTACAGGGGGGGGACTCTGTATGGCGTTACCTACAGGGTGGCACTCTGTATGGTGTTACCTACAGGGGGGGACTCTTTATGGCGTTCTCTACAGAGGGGGCTTTATGGTGTTATCTACAGGGGGGGCTTTAAAAAAGGCACTATCTACAAGGGGGGGGTTGTGTGACACCCAGGGGAGGGGGGGCCCCAGTCAAAAGTTTGCTATGAGGCCCAGTCTTTCCTAGTTACGCCCCTGGTCCCATGTTAAGGACTGTAAAAACTCTCCGTAATTACGGACCGTAATACGGTTCGCAATTACGGACCCATTCACTTCTATTACTTCTAGTGATTACGGGCACGACCGTGTGCATGAGGCCTTAAAGGGAATGTGTCGCTAGAGATTTTTTTTTTTTTTAGTTAAACAGTTAGTATATACATGATTACACATTGTTCTAATTTTTTTAATTTTTTCACAAGTGAGGAAATATAAATTAGATTGTAATTTATAACATTTCCATGTGCTGGTCACTAGAGGGAGCAATTCCCAAAATTGCAGCATTGGCATGTGGTAAAGCAACCTCTTTGCTTTATGCTGCAAAATTGGAGAAGACACACTCGCTCTAGTGTGCTCAAACAATCCCCCTCCTTTATACTGGCTAGTGCCAGGAGAAAGGAGGGGTTGAATGTTCAAACCTCCTACACTGTGTGCCGCCATCTTTTGAGCGAATGCACAGTGTAGGAGGCTTAGATACAGTAGTAATCACACAGTATAACACGAACATATACAAACATAACTTACCTGCTCCTGCTTCCGCCACTGCCACCGCTCCCTCCGCTCCTAGTCCTTGCTTCTGAACATATGGACAGAAGCTTCGACCGGAGTAGTCATCTTACTGTCCGGCCGCGGCTTCCGATCCACATGAAAATCGCGCCGGATGTCGCTCGGCCGAAGACCTTCCTTTTGGACTGTGTGGGAGCGGCGCATGCGCCGTTCCCACACAGACGGCGTACGCTATAGTGAATGGAACGGCTCCCGTTCGCATTCACTATGGGGATGTATGTGCCGTATTCCATCTCTGTATGTGTCGTTAATCGACACATACAGAGAGGAAAAAAAAAATGGCAGCCCCCATAGAGAAGTAAAAGACAGAAAAAAAAAAAAGTAAAACACAAAAACACAAATAAATAAAATTTATTTTAATAACATACTAAAAGCAAAAACATATAAAAAATTTTTTTTTCGTGACACCTTCCCTTTAATGGATTGGCCAGAACTGCTGACGTGAGCAGCTGTGGCCAATCCACGTATAGTGGGCATGTTTTAGACTCGGATGGCAGAGTAGAGCAGGACAGGATGGCACGACCGCAGTGAGGTAAGTAAATGTTTAATAATGTAGGGTTGAATACCATTACTTCATGTATTTTGATACTAAGCTGTGCAGTCGCGGGGCTGCAGCTGTGTAACACAGCCATTGCCCCGCTCCTAACAAGTGTGCGTGCGCGGTCAACATGAGGTGATGCGGCCAGCGCTGCACTAATGAACGCCGGCACTGAAGACAGAGAACATCGTGGGCGCACTTCAAAGCAGCCCCATGTTCTGTCTTCATTAGTGCAGCGCTGGCCGCATCACCTTATGCTGACCGCACGCACACACACTTGTTGGTCAGGAGCGTGGCAATGGCTGTATTACACAGCCTCAGCCCCTCTCTAACGGCGGAGATCAGAGAAACCTTTGATCTCTGCCGTTATTCTCCTGAATGCTGCAATCAAAGCTGACCGCAGCTATCAAGGGTAAAATGTAAAGGGAGATGCCCCTTGGATCGCGTCACAGGGATTCCCTGTGACGCGATTGAGGGACATACCATATATGGGCAGACAATCCAGGGTCCATTGAAGGACCCCAGTGCTGTCTGACCATATTTCCTGTTGTTAGGGCATACTGAGGTATGTCCTAACAACTGCCTGTGTACTATCAGTTCACAGGCTAATGTACTGGCATACACTACCGTTCAAAAGTTTGGGGTCACCCAGACAATTTTGTGTTTTCCATGAAAACTCACACTTATATTTATCAAATGAGTTGCAAAATGACTAGAAAATATAGTCAAGACATTGACAAGGTTAGAAATAATGATTTTTATTTGAAATAATAATTTTCTCCTTCAAACTTTGCTTTCGTCAAAGAATGCTCCATTTGCAGCAATTACAGCATTGAAGACCTTTGGCAATCTAGCTGTTAATTTGCTGAGGTAATCGGGAGAGGTGAAGTGAAGAGGCTACCACTAACCCCTCCATTATTACCCCGAAACCCACCGCCACCAGGGGTGCCGGGAAGAGCCAGGTAAGATCCAGAAGTCAACCAACTGACATGATGGTCGGGCACTGAGGCGGCCACAGGCTGGTATTAGGCTAGGAAAGCCCAAAAGCAATGGGCCTTCTCACCCTGGTAATGCTAGGCTGCTGCTGCTTTATTGTATGTGGCTGGTTATGAAAAATGTGGGGACCCCATGTAATTTTTTTTAAATAAATAATTGAAAAAAACAACATGGGTCCCCCTATTTTTCATAACCAGCCAGATACAACACAGCAGCAGGCTAGCATTACCAGGGTGGGAAGGGCCACTGTTTTTGGCCTTTCCCAGGCTAATAACGTCAGCTTGCGGCTGACCCAGTACCAGACCATCACTACAGATCACCAGTTAACACTAAGCCCCGTCTTAGTAATGGACGCGGTCTATCAGACTGCCACCATTACTAAGGCAGTAGCAATAAAGTTAGAAAAAAAACACCCAAAACATGAATAATATTTTATTGAAACAAAAGCCCCTGACACAACCCTCGTTAACCATGTTATTGAAAATAAAAACGCCGTAATCAAAGTAGTCCTGGAATCCGACGTAGTCCAATGACCAAACCTGTAAAAAAACACAAAAAAGAACAAAACACATTTGTAACACTAATAAGTAAAAAAGCAAAACCATTGTTATACTTACCTTTCTGGGTCTGTGACAGTAAACTAAGCAGCTCTAAGCTGTCATTGGTTAGTTTACATCACATGGTCCCTTGTTACCTCAATTCATTGAGCTACTTTTAATAGTAAGGCAATGTACTGAGGAAACCGGCAGGGCGTAATTTGCTCCAGTCGGGAAGGGGGCCACTGCAGGAGTGTTTTTTTTTTCTTCTAAAAAATAATAAACTATGACCTGATCAATTATACAGGAAATGGGCGCCAGTGTTCATGTGGGGGGCAGGGGAGGGAATGTTAATGGGTAGCATTGATCATTTATTTTAGTGTATGTCCATACATAGCGTAAACACCTCAGATTTTCCGCAAGGATTTCATTACATAAAATCTGCAGCATAATACAGTAGCAGCAAAGTGCATGAGATGTGAACAAATGTAATCCACACGCTGCATAAAAAAAACCCAACGAAAAAAACGTTTTTTTGAACAATTGTTTTTGTTAAACTTTTTCAAATATGGGTTAGAGGAAAAAAAGGGGGGATAATAAAACAAAAGTAAACAAATATAAGGGGAGCGGAAATCCCCAGAGACATGATGTGGATACAACTAGATTACGAGTTTTAAAAGTTGCACATCAAAAGGAGTCAAAGTATTTTGCAGTATCGTCCAGGTTAAGAGGTGGGACGGGAAGGAAAGGAAGGGAATAATCATGAACAAGTTAGCCTGTCTTTAGAATGATATCACCCGTCTCTGTGCAGTTTTTTAATCCGCCAGATGTCAATTTAGGCTGGGTTCACACGAGCACATTAACGTCCGTAATGGACGGACGTATTTCGGCCGGAAGTCCCGGACCGAACTCAGTGCAGGGAGCCGGGCTCCTAGCATCGTAGTTATGTACGACGCTAGGAGTCCCTGCCTCTCCATGGAACTACTGTCCCGTACTGAAAACATGATTACAGTACGGGACAGTTGTCCTGCAGAGAGGCAGGGACTCCTAGAATCGTACATAACTATGATGCTAGGAGCCCGGCTCCCTGCACTGAGTTCGGTCCGGGACTTCCGGCCGAAATACGTCCGTCCATTACGGACGTTAATGTGCTCGTGTGAACCCAGCCTTATGCTGCGGGATCGCTGGTTTTCTGTTGCAAGTTTTCTCTAGTGAATTCATTGGGGCGGTAAAACCCGCAACAATTAGCACACGTTACGATTTTTGCGGTGGAAAATCTGCGTTATTGGGAGCGTCAGCCCTGAAAGTGCCTAGGGCAGCACCAACTCCAAATACAGCCCTGACAAGAGAAAGTAAACTTCTCAATATGTCCTATAGGTAACTGAAAAATTGGTATAAGAGAGTTCAGGGATGGAAAGTGCCAGCCAGACTATAGAATATTTAAAAATGGAGAAAAACGTATGAAAGTAAAATAGGTTGTAAGGCTCTGTTCACATCTGCGTTCTCAACAAGGAAAAAAGCACGGCACCACATGGTGCAGGTAAACCAGGGATAGATGGACATATAGGTCAAGATAAGGTTATGCTCACCTATTCTGGTTGTGCCTGTTCAGACACAACTCTGATGTAAACGAGGAGAAGTG
Source organism: Rhinoderma darwinii (assembly GCF_050947455.1). NCBI lineage: Eukaryota > Metazoa > Chordata > Amphibia > Anura > Rhinodermatidae > Rhinoderma > Rhinoderma darwinii. The sequence continues at coordinate 232,528,953 of NC_134688.1, forward strand.
AATATAGGTGTGAGCTGCCAAGGTAAACCGGTAAACAGAGAATGTCACCACAACAATTAGAATAATATTCCACAAAAATTATGACCCATAACTGGCGCTGCTACAAAGTGACACAAGGGATTTAAAGGATAAAAGGTATATTTAATAATAGGGCTACGCGTTTCAACGCCGGACTAGCGTCTTCCTCATGCCACCTTACAAAAGCCATACATTTTTTATTTTTCCATCGATAAAACCATAGGAGGGCTTGTTTTTTGCCAAACAAGGTGTCGTTTTTCATTGCACCATTTATTGTACTATATAATCCACTAGGAAATTGAAAAAAAAAAATTTGTGGGGTGGAATAGGAAAAAAACTGCGATTCCTCAATCTTTTGAGGTGTTTCGTTTTTTTTTTGTTTTCACCATACGGTAAAAATGGCATATTAACTTTCTTCTACCGGTCAATACGATCACGGTGATACCAAATTTATTTCGTTTTTTTATGTTTACTACTTTTGCAAGAAAGAAACTAATTGTTTGTGTTTTGTCGCCGCATTCTGAGAGCCATAACTTTTTTATTTTTTTGTCAATTGAGCGGTATGAGGGCTTTTTTTTGCGGGACGAGCTGTAGTTTCTATTTGTGCCATTTTTGGGTACATGAGACTTTTTGATCATTTTTTATGTAATTTTTTGTGGGATGTGAAGTGACCAAAAAAACAGCAATTTTGGTGCTTTAATAATTTTATTTTTTACGGCGCTCACTATGCCGGTTAAATAATGTTATAATGTAACAGTTCAGACTTTTACAGGCGCAGTGATACCAATTTTGTTTATTTTTTACATTACTTTAGAAGAAAAATAGGAAAAAGTTTTATTTTTTTTACTTTTAATTTATTTATTTTTTTACTTTACTAAAAACGTTATTTAACTTCCTTTTACACATTTCATTACTCCCTCTAGGGGACTTGAACCAGCGATCACTAGTACAATACACTGCAATACTAATGGAGTGCAGTATATTGTAATTTTTACAGGCTCCTGAAAAGTACTGCCTCTGAAGAAAGGCAGTCCACTAGGCTCTTGGGCTGCCATGACAACCATCGGCACCCCCCATTCTCATTGCAGGGGGGGGCAATGAGCTGACACCCCCTGCATATGGAGCAGGCTCAGTGGCTGAGTAAGGCTCCAAACATCACCCCCTGCACCACGATGTGCTATTACGTCGTGACGCGTGTGGGGGTTAATGGCACCATTATATACACACAATTTATTAAATTTGATTAAACTTTTTGGGGGGTAAATGATAAAAAAAACAGCAGTTCCTTTCTTTTTTGCATCTTAAAGTTACGTCATTTACCGTGTGGTATAAATACCATAACTTTATTCTGCAGGTCTTCAAAACCAACAAAGAAATGGGTATGTATATGGCAGCTAAATAATGAAAACATGACAAGTAGCACAAAAATCTTTTATTTCAACAGAAGTACCACATGTACAGAATTAAAATAATTAAAAATAGCAAAAACACGCTAAAAATAACTTTTAAAGGGGGAGTTGGTCACACTGATAAGTAACCAAACAAAAGCCCCCACAGTACACCAGAACCCCTCAACATATGTAGCAAACCATAAATAAATCAAACCAAGGAGTAATAAATACCAGAATATGTGAAAATATGCAGCGTAGAATCCTAGGAGGGGAAAGGAGGACTGAAAGCCCCAAGCGTATCGCCACAATGTGGCTTTCTCATGGGTATTTACCCTCTTTTCATGTCTTCATTATTTAATAATATAATAATAATAATCTTTATTTATATAGCGCCAACATATTACGCAGCACTTTACAATTTAGAGGGAACATGAAACAAACAATATCAGACATTACATAGTGACAAAGTTAATTTACAATTCAAACCTGGGGAGTGAGGACCCTGCTCGCAAGAGCTTACAATCTATGATCTATACATTATTTAGTTGCCATATACATACCCATTTCTTTGTTGGTTTTGAAGTTTGTGGTTCATAGGGTATGTGGCACTCTTATTTTTACAGTGCCCGCCACCGATAGTTGTTTTATTCTGCAGGTCGTTACGATTACAGCGATACCAAATTCATATAGTTTTACTACTGTTTGCACAATAAAGACACTGTATTTTTCAAAATCTTTATTTGTGTCACCAAATATTCTAAGAACCGTAACATTTTTATTTTTCAGCCGACCGGTAATTTTTAATGGTACCATTTTAGGGTACATACTACTTTTTTATCGTTTTTAATTGCATTTTTTCAGAGGCAAAAGAAACAAAGAACAGCAATTTATTTTATTTTTTGTTTTTTTACATTGTTTAGCTTGCTGGTTAAATAACATAATAGTTGTAAAGTTCGAGTTGCTCTGGACACAATAATATCAAGTGTGTAGATTTTTTTATTTTGTTTCATAATAAAGCATTTTGTAACGGGAAAAAATAGATTTTTCATTTTTTATACTTGGGAATTTTCATTTTGTTATTATAAACTTTATTGATCTATTTTTTACTTTTCTTTAGTCTCGCTGTGGGACTTCACGGCATGCTTCTTTATTGCAGTGTATTATTCATGTCTGTGTAAAATGAGAGGCATTCTATTATATTAGTTAAGTTATAATAATACGTCTAATTATATTATATTATGATAATCATACACTGTTGGCAGACCTGGGGGCCCCCAGCTGCTGTGGAAACCATCGTACCGATGGGGTGACAGAAAGAGTCCCCTCTCTCTGAAACCAATTAGATACCAAAGTCGCTATAGGGGTTAAGAGTGAAGAACAAGGAGATTCCATAGACTCCACACCCCAGTCTAGCCAACACCAAATCATTATTCTCTGGTGTGAATCATAATAAACATATTGGTGTAGAAAATACTGGAATATGTCATTTATGAACTGTTAAAAATCAGCTTGGGCCTTGCAAAGCTCGAATGGCAAGTATTCATAGTGACCATCCAGAGTATTGAAGGTGGTTTTCCAGTCGTCTCTCTCACCCCTTGGTAAAGAGGCAGGCCCCCTTCATGCAATCAAACAGCTTAGAACTCAGGAAGCCAATATCTATTCTTTACCGTGATCTTATTTAGGGGGGATTCACACGAACGTGTATTGGGTCCGTGCGGGCCGCGTGGTTTTCACACGCCATGCACAGACCAATACAAGTCTATGGGGCAGTACAGACAGTCCGTGCTTTTTGCGCAGCGTTTGTCAGCTGCGCAAAAAGCGCAACATGCTCAATATCTCTGCGTATTTTGCGCATCATGCACCCATTGAAGTCAATGGGTGCGTGAAAACCACGCAGGTCGCACGGAAGCACTTCCGTGCGAACCGACTGAAACAGCTCACCAGCTGTCAAAAGGATGAATGTAAACAGAAAAGCACCACGTGCTTTTCTGTTTCCAAACATCCAAACGGAGTGTCTTTGAGATGAGCGAACCCGGACAACCGAACCGAACTTCACCGGGTTCGGCCGAACTCGTTTTGGCCGAACCCGGCAAAAAAATTTCCGGTACGCGACGTCAGGAGATAGTCACTGTCCAGGGTGCTGAAAGAGTTAAACTGTTTCAGCACCCTGGACAGTGACTTCCGATCCCAATATACATGAACGTGTAAAAAAAAAAAGTTCTGACTTACCGATAACTCCCGGCTTCTTCCTCCAGTCTGACCTCCCGTTATGACAATTCAGTCCAAGTGACAGCTCCAGCCAATCACAGGCCAAGCACAGGCTGCAGCGGTCACATGGACTGCGGCGTCATCCAGGGAGGTGGGGCCAGATGTCAAGAGAGGCGCGTCACCAAGGACGCGTCACCAAGGCAACGGCCGGGAGGGAAGTTCTCGGTAAGTACGAACGTTTTCTTTTTTTTTAACAGGTTTCTCGATATTGTGATCGGAATTCACTGTCGAGGGTGCTGAAAGAGTTAACTGCCGATCAGTTAACTCTTTCAGCACCCTGGACAGAGACTGACGTCGACTAGCCTCATCTCTATGATGGCGGCTGCGCGAAAATCACGCAGCCGCGCACCATACACGGATGACACACGCAGCTGTCAAGTGGTTTTTTGCGCGTGCAAAATGCCGCGTTTTTTGCGCGCGCAAAAACGCAACGTTCGTCTGAATCCGCCCTTAAACTGCGGTGGTCAATGCAGGACCTCACAAACCATCTGTTTTGTATTATTATTTTACCAAGACAGAAACCTGGCAGGAGGTAAGAAGAAATTCCAAATTCTTTTAATGGTTGGATGTGCCGATACAGTATTTGTTTTTTCAATTCGCAAAACATCTGTTCCTATGTCGATAAGGATGACTAAAAGTAACGGTCTTTAACACCTTCAGGACTGAGCCTGTTTTGGCCTTGTGGACGCAGCCTATTTTTTCAAATCTGACGTGTCACTTTATGTGGTAATAACTTGGGAATGCTTTTACCTATCCAAGCGATTCTGAGATTGTTTTCTCATGACATACTGTACTTTATGTTAGTGGAAAAAAATGTATCAATAAGTTCAGTATTTGTTTGTGAAAAACACCAAAATTTAGAGAAAATGTGCAAAAATTAGCATTTTTCTACATTTAAATGTATCTGCTCGTAAAACAGATAGCAATACCACACAAAATAGTTATTAATTAACATTTCCCCTATGTCTACTTCATTTTGGCATCATTTTTTTGAACATCCTTTTTCTTTCTAGGACGTTACAAGGCTTAGAACTTTAGCAGAAATTTCTCACATTTTCAAGAAAATTTCCAAAACCTATTTTTATAGGTACCAGTTCACTTCTAAAGTGGCTTTGAGGGTCTTATATATTAGAAACCCACATAAGTCACCCAATTTTAAAAACTGCACCCCTCAAAGTTTTCAAAAAAGCATTTAGAAAGTTTCTTAACCCTTTAGGTATTTCACAGGAATTAAAGCAAAGTAGAGGGGGAATTTACAATTTTTTTCTGTAACACAAAAGATTTTACCAGAGAAACGCAACTCAATATTTATTGGCCAGATTCTGCAGTTTTTAGAAATATCTCACATGTGGCCCTAGTGCGGTAATGGACTGAAACACAGGCCTCAGAAGCAAAGGAGCACCTAGAGGATTTTGGGGCCTACTTTTTATTAGAATATATTTTAGGCACCATGTCAGGTTTGAAGAGGTCTTGTGGGGCCAAAATAGTGGAAACACCCCCAAATAGACACCATTTGGCAAATTACACCCCTCAAGGAATTTATCAAGGGGTATAGAGCATTTTAACCCCACAGGTTTTTTGCTGAATTTAGTGGAATTGGTCTGTAAAAATTAAAATATAATATTTTTTCCAATAAAACATAGAAATTATAAATTTTTACAAGGAATAAAGAAGAAAACGCACCCCAAGATTTGTAAAGCAATTTCTCCTTATTATGGCAATACCTCATATGTGGTAATAAACGGCTGTTTAGACCCACGGCAAGGCTGAGAAGGGAAGGAGCGCCATGTGGCTTTTGGAGCTCAAGTTTCCTGGATTCGTTTTCGGGTGTCATGTCGCATTTGTAAAGCCCCTGAGGGGCCAAATTAATGGACATCCCACAGAAGTGACCCTATTTGGGAAACTACAGCCCTAAAAATAATTTATCTAGGGGTATAGTGAGCATTTTGATCCCATAGGTTTTTTGATGAATTTAGTGTAATTAGGCCGTGAAAACTTCTATTACTTTTTATTCTTTTTTTACGGCGTTCACCGTGCGCTACAAATGACATATTTAATTTATGCTGTGGGTCGATGCGATTACGGCGATACCATATGTATATAGGTTTTTCACGTTTTATGGAATTTGCACGATAAAATCACGGGTTTAAAAAAAATATTTCGTTTTTGTGTCGCCATAGTCTAAGAGCCACAACTTGTGTGAGGGCTTGTTTTTTTTGGTACAAACTGTAGTTTTTATTGGTACCATTTTTGAGTACATGCGACTTCTTGATCCCTATTTATTCCATTTTTTTGGGAGCTGAAGTGACTAAAAATAGCGATTCTGGTGTAATTTTTTTATTATTTTTTTGATGGCGGTCACCGTGCGGGATAAATTGCATTATATTTTTATAGTTCAGGCCGTTGCAGGGTATTATACCTGTCAGTTTCACACTGACAGGGGGCATATTAGGTCCTGCCTCTGGCAGAACCTAATCGCTGTAATGGCAGGAAGGAGGTGAAGGGAAAGTGAGCCCTAATCTACCCACCGCCCTGTCCCGGCCTACTTGCAACGACCCGCCCTAGGCGACGGGGTACAACTGGGCGGCGGTCCCTACGCTGTCTAAGTGCACGGGAGAACAAACAGGGAACACGCAAGGGAAGGGGCAGTAGCCCACGGAACGCCGCGAGGAAACGGAGCGGTGAATGAGTTGTCAGGACCAGGATGAAGTGGAGTATACCCAAGTGAGCACGGAGGAGGAAGCAAGCCGGAGGCAAAGCAAAGCGGGTTAAGCAGAACAGCAGCAAGGCAGAAGCACGGCAGAAGCAGGCTGGAGCAAGCAGCAGTGGGGCCAGGAATCCAGAAGAATTACAAGCACTGAGGAGGAGAACACAGCAGGTAATAAAGTACAGGGGGCGGAGCTAACTCCGACTGACCAGGCCGCGATAGGCTCTCCCACTCCTGAGCCTGCCACCCTGGTTGGTGGGAGATGGTGTCAGTCGAACAGGTCTGGCCTCAGGTGTGGATTGATTAATCCCAGGAGTATACCTAGACGTAGTACCTGGCAGATCCCTAACAGTACTCCCCCTTTTATGAGGGGCCACCGGACCCTTACTAAGAGGACCCGGTTTAGTAGGGAAGAGAAGGTGGAACCTCCTGATCAATACCCCAGCGTGAACATCACGGGCAGGTACCCAAGTCCTCTCCTCCGGCCCGTACCCTCTCCAATGGACCAGGTACTGGAGGGAGCCCTGGACCATCCTACTGTCCATAATCTTGGCCACCTCGAATTCCACCCCCTCAGGGGTGAGAACGGGAACAGGAGGTTTCCTCGAGGGGGACCAGGATGGGGAGCAGCGTTTAAGGAGGGAGGCATGGAAGACGTCATGTATGCGAAAGGATGGGGGCAGCTCCAGACGGAAGGATACAGGGTTGAGGACTTCAATGATCTTATAAGGCCCAATAAATCGGGGAGCAAACTTCCTGGACGGGACCTTAAGGCGCAAGTTCCTGGACGACAACCAGACCAAATCCCCGATGACAAAAAGGGGGTTAGCAGAACGTCTACTATCCGCCTGAATCTTTTGTGCGCTCTGGGACGCCTCTAGGTTCTTCTGAACCTGGGCCCAGACAGTGCACAGTTCCCGATGAACATCCTCTACCTCAGGATTATTGGAACAACCAGGGGAAACGGAGGAGAACCTTGGGTTAAACCCGAAATTACAGAAAAACGGGGAGACCCCTGACGAGTTACTGACCCGGTTATTCAGGGAAAATTCAGCAAGGGGAAGGAATGAGACCCAATCGAATTGACAGTCAGAGATGAAACACCTTAAATATTGTTCCAGGGACTGGTTAGTCCTCTCCGTTTGGCCATTAGTTTCGGGATGGAAGGCGGAGGAGAAGGACAGATCAATCTCCAACTTTTTACAAAAGGCTCTCCAAAATAAGGAAACAAATTGTACCCCTCTGTCAGAAACGATATTGACTGGGGCCCCATGGAGACGCAGGATGTGTTTCACAAACAAAGAAGCTAACGTCTTGGCGTTAGGTAGCTTCTTAAGGGGCACAAAGTGGCACATCTTGCTGAAGCGGTCTACTACCACCCACACCACCGACTTGCCCTGAGATGGAGGCAAATCGGTGATAAAATCCATGGAGATATGGGTCCAAGGTCTCTGGGGAATGGGCAAGGAACGTAGTAGGCCCGCAGGTCGGGACCTAGGGGTTTTGGACCTAGCGCAAACCTCACAAGCGGCGACGTAAGCCCTAACGTCTTTAGGCAACCCAGGCCACCAATAGTTTCTGGTAATGAGGTGTTTGGTGCCCAAGATGCCAGGATGACCAGATAGAGCGGAGTCATGGTTTTCCCTGAGTACCCTTAGCCGGTATTGCAGGGGAACAAACAGTTTGTCCCCAGGGACGTTCCCGGGAGCTGCACCCTGATCAGCCGCGATATCAGAAGCTAAATCAGAATCCGTGGCAGAAACGATTATATCAGGGGGTAAAATACAAGCAGGATCCTTCTCGGAAGGAGGATTGGCCATGAAACTACGTGACAGGGCATCAGCCTTAATATTCTTGGACCCAGCCCTATAGGTAACCAAGAAATTAAATCTGGTAAAGAATAGTGCCCACCGAGCTTGTCTAGGATTAAGCCTCCGGGCCGATTCTAGGAAAACCAGATTCTTGTGATCCGTAAGGACCGTTACCTGGTGTCTGGCCCCCTCCAGGAAGTGCCGCCACTCTTCAAAAGCCCATTTAATGGCTAGAAGTTTGCGGTTGCCAATATCATAGTTACTCTCCGTGGGCGAAAACTTCCTAGAGAAGTAAGCACAGGGGCGGAGATGGGTGAGGGAGCTGGTACCCTGGGACAAGACGGCCCCACTCCCACCTCGGATGCGTCAACCTCCACAATAAATGGCTCCTCTTGGTTGGGCTGAATCAGCACGGGGGCCGAGATAAAGCACTTCTTGAGGGTCTCAAAGGCCTGGACAGCCTCAGGGGGCCAATGGAGGACATCAGCACCCTTGCGAGTAAGGTCCGTAAGAGGCTTAGCGACGACCGAGAATTTGGCAATAAATCTCCTGTAATAGTTGGCGAACCCTAAAAAACACTGTAACGCCTTAAGGGAGGCAGGTTGGACCCATTCCGCCACAGCCTGAACCTTGGCAGGGTCCATGCGGAATTCATGAGGAGTGAGGATTTGCCCTAAAAATGGTATCTCCTGTACCCCAAAGACACATTTTTCAGTCTTAGCAAACAGATTATTCTCCCGAAGGACCTGGAGCACCTTCCTGACATGCTCCACGTGGGAGGACCAGTCCTTGGAAAACACCAGTATGTCATCAAGGTACACAAGAAGAAAATTACCCAGGTAATCTCTCAGGATTTCATTAATAAAATTCTGGAAGACAGCAGGGGCATTACACAACCCAAAGGGCATGACCAGGTATTCGAAATGACCCTCGGGTGTGTTGAACGCAGTTTTCCACTCATCCCCCTCTTTGATGCGGATAAGGTTATATGCCCCCCGTAGATCGAACTTAGAAAAACATTGGGCTCCCTGAACCTGATTAAAAAGATCCGGAATCAAAGGAAGTGGGTACTAGTTCCTTACGGTGACCTTATTCAGGTTACGATAATCAACGCACGGCCTAAGACCACCATCCTTCTTCCCCACAAAGAAGAAGCCAGCACCTACAGGAGAAGTCGAGGGGCAAATTAAACCCTTGGCCAGGCATTCTTGGATATACACCCTCATAGCTTCACGTTCAGGACATGAAAGATTAAATATCCTACCCTTAGGAAGCTTGGCACCAGGCACCAAATCGATGGCGCAATCGTAATCTCTATGGGGGGGCAACACCTCGGAGGCCTCCTTAGAAAACACATCGGCGAAGTCCTGAACAAACTCAGGAAGCGTGTTTACCTCCTCCCGGGGAGAAATAGAGTTAACAGAAAGACATGACATAAGACATTCACTACCCCATTTGGTGAGATCCCCAGTATTCCAATCAAACGTGGGATTATGCAACTGCAACCAGGGAAGACCTAATACCAGATCAGACGATAATCCCTGCATCACCAGTACAGAGCACTGCTCCAAATGCATGGAGCCAACCAGGAGTTCAAAAACAGGAGTATGCTGAGTAAAATAACCATTAGCAAGGGGAGTAGAGTCGATACCTACTACAGGGATAGGATAAGGTAAATCAATAAAAGGCATTTTTAGAGACATAGCAAATTCCACAGACATGATATTAGCAGATGAGCCAGAATCCACGAAGGCACTGCCAGTGGCAGACCGGCCAGCAAACGAGACCTGAAAGGGAAGCAAAATTTTATTGCGTTTCACATTAACGGGAAATACCTGTGCGCCCAAGTGACCTCCCCGATGATCACTTAGGCGCAGAAGTTTTCCGGCTTTTTATTCTTGCGCCTGGGACAGGTGTTCAGAAGATGCTTGTCGTCCCCACAGTAGAAGCAGAGACCATTCATTCTGCGAAACTCCCTACGTTGTCGAGGGGACATGGAGGCCCCGAGTTGCATAGGTACCTCCGAGTCCTCCATGGAGGGGCGAGGAGACGGGACCTCGGGGGGAATCGCAGAAAAGTCAGAGGGGAGCAGATTGAAGCGTTCAAGCTGACATTCCCTGAGACGTCGGTCAAGTCGTACTGCTAGGGCCATAACCTGGTCAAGGGAGTCAGAAGAGGGGTAACTAACCAGCAGATCCTTCAGGGCGTCAGATAATCCTAACCTAAACTGGCACCTTAGGGCCAGATCGTTCCACCGAGAAGCTACGCACCACTTTCTAAAATCAGAACAGTACTCCTCAACCGGTCTGCTACCCCGACGTAAGATCACCTGCTGACTCTCGGCTAAAGCAGTCCTGTCAGTCTCGTCGTAAATGAGTCCGAGGGCAGAGAAAAAGTGATCAACAGAGGAAAGTTCAGGGGCGTCAGGAGCCAAGGAGAAGGCCCACTCTTGGGGCCCTTCCTGGAGTCGGGATATGATGATACCCACCCGCTGGTTCTCGGAACCCGAGGAGTGGGGTTTAAGGCGGAAATACAGTCTGCAACTCTCCCGGAAGGAGAGAAACGTCTTACGGTCCCCTGAGAACCGGTCAGGTAACTTGAGGTCGGGTTCTAGAGGTGAGGTGAGGGGAACTACTACGGCAGCGTCACCCTGGTTGACCCTCTGGGCCAGGGCCTGGACCTGTAGGGAGAGGCCCTGCATCTGCTGGGTCAGGGTCTCAAGGGGGTCCATGATAGCGTCAGCGTAGGGGAAATGGTAGACTAGGTAAGGGGCTTGTAATTATGTAATGGCAGGAAGGAGGTGAAGGGAAAGTGAGCCCTAATCTACCCACCGCCCTGTCCCTGCCTACTTGCAACGACCCACCCTAGGCGACGGGGTACAACTGGGCGGCGGTCCCTACGCTGTCTAAGTGCACGGGAGAACAAACAGGGAACACGCAAGGGAAGGGGCAGTAGCCCACGGAACGCCGCGAGGAAACGGAGCGGTGAATGAGTTGTCAGGACCAGGATGAAGTGGAGTATACCCAAGTGAGCACGGAGGAGGAAGCAAGCCGGAGACAAAGCAAAGCGGGTTAAGCAGAACAGCAGCAAGGCAGAAGCACAGCAGAAGCAGGCTGGAGCAAGCAGCAGTGGGGCCAGGAATCCAGAAGAATTACAAGCACTGAGGAGGAGAACACAGCAGGTAATAAAGGACAGGGGGCGGAGCTAACTCCGACTGACCAGGCCGCGATAGGCTCTCCCACTCCTGAGCCTGCCACCCTGGTTGGTGGGAGATGGTGTCAGTCGAACAGGTCTGGCCTCAGGTGTGGATTGATTAATACCAGGAGTATACCTAGACGTAGTACCTGGCAGATCCCTAACAATCGCCTTCCATAGATGGCAGACCGGAAGCCTTTATTAGGCTTCTGTGTAATGTCCGTGGCTGCGGGCTGTCAGCTCCAACCTCCCGCTGACAGCCGCAGCCACGAGTCGGCAAGCGCTGGCCCAGCCTCCTCTTCAGGAGACGCCAGCGCTCGCATCCACTCACCTCTGCCGGATCCCGTAGGGTGCGCTCGTACCCGCTCTTAAAAGGGCAGCGCGCGCATCAGACCTTATGGACTACCTTTGACCCGTGAGTACCCTGGACTATAAGAAGGGTCCAGCCCCCTAGTTCTATGCCTGAGCATTGTTGTGTTTACTTAGTCTGTCTATGCAAATTGGTCCCCTAGTGTTTCCTGCTCCCAGTGTTTCCTGTTCCTGTATCCCGATCTAGTGCCGTGCTTGCTATTGTCGTGCCGTGCTGGATACCATGCTTGACTGCCTACCCAAGCCTGTCGTCCACCTGCTGCCTAGTTCCTGCCAAGCTACTGTCCGTGCTGCCACAGGTACCCTATATACCATAGACTGTGACCTGCGCCCTGTTGGCCAGCTGCCTTACCGCCAAGGTGGTACAGCCCAGTGGGTCCACAGACCCTTCGTGACATTCTGGTTGCCATAGCAACAATCGGACCCCCGCAAACGCGTAGCGGGTTGCCAATATTGTTGTAACAACTTAAATGCGGCAGTCGCTATTGATAGCTGCATTTAAGGGGTTAATCAGTTCGGATCACCACTGTGATCCGACCCCGATGTTTTCCCCCAATATTAAGGCTGCTAGTAGCAGCCCTTACCGGGCGATGCCGGGCTGCGGGGAGCGCCTGTGTGCTCTGTTAGGAGCACACATAGATTAATGGGCTGCAAGCACAAGGACCAGTGCTGCAGCCCGTTACTCTACGTGGGGTGGTCGGGAAGGAGTTAACCACACTTAATTTGCTGACATTTCCATCTCTGACATCTATGGCATATACACAGGAGACTAGCTTATTCATCGACCGGGATCTGTGGACGAATCTTCATTCCTAAAGCTGCTGCCCATGGACGTCATCAGAGCAGTTAGTCATCATGGAGATGTGACATCCTCGGCTGTGAGCTGAACGTCGAAGGCTCTGAGCAGGAAAGTAGTGCTGTTACTGGAAGAAGTGAGTAACATAAATAAAGTAGAGCCAGGTGCATAGGTAAAATATCTGCAAGTATACTGCACAGACAGGGTGCGTACAACAGAGCCACCCAACACACTTTTTTTTTCTTAATAGTCTCTTTGTCGGTAGGGTAAATGTAGGTTGTATAGTTTGTTCAATGCTTATTCAGGAAACTCCTGCTGAACTAGTAGATAAATTGTCAATATTAGGCTATGTTCACATCTGCGTCGGTGTTCCATTCACGGGTTCCGTCAGACCTTTCCGACAAGGAAACCCATGAATGGAAACCAAACTGAAACCATAGCTTTCCGTTTGCATTACCATTGATTTCTATGTTAAGGTGGGAATATCCCTTTCTCTCTTAGATACTGCAATCAATAGCTCCCTTCCCCAGAGGGGGCTCCCTCTGTCACTCCATCGACACTCCTACAACCCGGTCGTGGGGTTCATATGGGTTACCATGGCAGTGCTTAAAAGTCTTCCTGTCAGTGTAAGGCTATGTTCACACTGCATTTACGGCTTATTTAACGTATACCCCGGAAAAGGCTTCCAACATACTGTTAACTGGACGTTGTGACTGATGCCTATCAGTAACATTCATCACCCATAAGCTAATATAGCCTCCATTTAACATACAGTAAATGTCATGAGAGATTTTCATGATGTGTATGTTAAATGGATGTCATTATTGTTACGACCAGTGGGTTGTGTTCCTCTAGACTACTCTGCCGGTTTGGCTTGGGGCCACCTCTAAGGGTGTTATCTAAGTAGCCTCCCTGGTCTTCACCCTTTAACACCCCCCTTTCGGGGATCTTGACTTCGCTGCGGGGAGGCTACCAGGTCGTTGCCTCTTGAGGTGGTCAGTTAGACACAGGCGGACAGCGAATTGCTGGACACAGGCTGATAGCTGATGGCTGGATACAGGCTGATAGCGGATGTCTAGACACAGGCTGATAGCGGATGGCTGGACACAGGCTGATTGCGGATGGCTGGACACAGGCTGATTGCAGATGGCTGGACACAGGCTGATTGCGGATGGCTGGACACAGGCTGATTGCGGATGGCTGGACACAGGCTGATTGCGGATGTCTGGACACAGGCTGATAGCGGATGACTGGACACAGGCTGATTGCGGATGGCTGGACACAGGCTGATTGCGGATGGCTGGACACAGGCTGAATGCGGCTGGCTGGACACAGGCAGATAGCGGCTGGCTGGACACAGGCAGATAGCGGATGGCTGGACACAGGCAGATAGCAAATGACTGGACACAGGCAGATAGCGGATGGCTGGACACAGGCAGATAGTGGATGGCTGGACACAGGCAGATAGCGGATAGCTGGACACAGGCAGATGGCAGGACACAGGCTGATGGCTGGACACAGGCTGATGGCTAGATATCGTCAGGTAGCGGATAGCTGGACACTGGCTAATAACAGATAGATGGATACAGGCAGACAGCGGATAGCTGGATACAGGCTGACAAAGGATAGCTGGATACAGGCTGATAACAGATAGCAATAGCAGACTGGAATCAGATGCACACAGGAACCTTTGCAGGACACAACTAGGTTGTTCACATGTTGCTCAGGAACCAGGTGGATTGTGGAGGTGCCTCCAAAAGTCCTGGAGTAACAGGGATTGGATATCAAATTTTTTAATTGCACGTGCGCTGTCCCTTCAAGAGGCAGACAGAGCACGCATTGGTGAACATGTAACCGCAGACAGGGGAAGGCAGCATACGCCAGCAGCCTGAATGGGGAGCAGGACCAGACTGCCAGCAGAGAAGTTACGAGACCCGGCGTACCCCACCTCATTGCATCCATAGGCTCCCATGTTTTTTGATTGGATGCCTCTAGGTACAATAGCTTTTCTATCCAGCAAAAAATAGGCATACATTTATTGGATGAATGGGGGCCTATGTATACGCTTAACATATATGCCCGGAGCTTTCTCCTCGTATAGGTTAAACATACACTGTAAATGCAGTGGGCACACAGTCTTGCACTGACAGGTATAATGAATTACAAAGTATGATATTTGTGCTAAAAAACATTATCAAAAACATTTTCCAAAGTAAGAAAAAAGCAAACAAACCTTTTTTTTCCTGATAACAGTGCTTTTATTACATGTTATTTATATTTAACAACGTTAAAAAAAAACCTTAGGCCTCATGCACACGACCGTAGCCATGTGCACGGCCGTGATTTTCGGGTCGGCCGGCAGCGGATGTGTAACCCGTGAGCTGCCCGCAAATCGCGGGCCGTGCACATGGCCGCGGCCATTATTTTCTCTGAGCCTGGACCATGCACGGACCGTGGAAACCAGGAATGAATGGGGGCGCAATTCTCGGGGGATTTGCGGCCGCTTAAGAATTGTTGTTTTTTGTTAACCCCCCAAAATAAATAAAAGTGAATCAATAAGTATTGAATAAAATAATGGCAATAAAAATACAAATACAAATCGTCCCACAGTTCCCGGATCAAACACAATTCAGGGAGCCGTACTCCTAGCATCATAGTCATTCGTGACGCTGTGAGCCACTGCCTCCCCGTGGAAATACTGTTCCTTATTGAAAAACATGATTACAGTAAGGGGCAGTATTAATGTGGGGAGGCAGTGACTCACAGCGTCACAAATGACTATGATGCTAGGCGTATGGCTGCTTGAACTATGTTCGGTCCTGGAAATGCGGCCACCATACAGTCTGTATCTCGCGGACCGAATACGGCCGTGTGAAAAAGGCCTAAATTAGTGTTAAATACACAGTGGCAAGAAACTTTAACTTGACTTTTTCAATGGTCTTCAATGTTTTAAGTCATAAGTTATCAGAGTCAAGATAAGGGCTCATTTACACGAGCGTGATATACGTCCGTGCAACGCGCGTGATTTTCACGCTTGTCGTACGGACCTATGTTAGTCTATGGGCCAGTGCAGACAGTCCGTGATTTTTGCGCAGCGTGAGTCCGTTGCGTAAAACTCACGACATGTCCTATATTCGTGCGTTGTTCGCGCATCCCGCAACCATTAAAGTCAATGGGTGTGTGAAAATCACGCATGCCACACGGAAGCACTTCCATGGGACGAGTGTGATTCGCGCAACAGCTGTCAAACTATGAATGTAAACAGAAAAGCACCACGTGCTTTTCTGTTCACAAACATCCAAACGGAGTGTCATAATGATGGCGGATGCGCGAAAATCACGCAGCCGCGCATCATACGGGGCTGACACACGGAGCGCATGCAAAATGCCGCCTTTTTTGCGTGCGCAAAATGCACACGCTTGTGTAAACCCGGCCTAAGAATTACTACATATGTACGTTAACGGAAAAATTTAAATGTTCTGGCTCACGGAGTGCAATGATAAAAAAACAAAAACTGTGCATCCTGATGGCCCAAAATAGGCTGCATCTTTTTTCTCTAGTTCAGCGTACAAATGCCTCATTGCTATTTACTTTTTTAGGACGGGTTCACACTGTGAATTTTGTTGCGTTTTTAAACATGCGTTTTATAGTTTTTGGCGATGAACTCCAATTGATAGACATGGGAGACTATCTACTATAAAAAATAAAAAAAAGTGTGTGAAAAACGCAACAAAAACACAGAGTCTAAGGCCTCATGCACACGAACGTGCTTTTGCGGCGTCAATTCCCCCAAAAATCCATGGGAGAGCCTCGGCCCCATTCATTCCTATGGGGCCGTGCACACGACCGTGGTTTTCACGGTCCGTACATGGCCCAGGAGCCCGCACCGCAGAATGAACGGGCAAGTCTTATTACAGCCGTGTTCTGCGGTCTGGGCTCATTGTAAATAATGGCCACGGCCACGTTCACGGCCCGCGATTTGCAGGTGGCTTGCGGCTGTCACTCCGTGGCCAGCCGACCCAAAAATCACGGCCGTGCGCATGGCTTCGGTCGTGTGCATGAGGTCTAAACCCTGCCTGGGTGATGTTATTCCCAGGTGCCCACTGCGCATGGCACAGTTACTGGGTCTTGCCAGATCTGCTGTGCTTGTGACTAATGTCACAGTAGAGGGTTATTTTTACCTGTAACTGGGGCACCTATGTTTTCCCCACACGTGACGGATTTATTGAGGATTTCTCCACAGCCAATCTGAAGCAAAATCTGCAGGAATTAAAGGGAATGTGTTGCCAGCAAAACATGTTTTTTTTTTTTTTTAGTTAAACAATTAGTGTGTAGGTGATTAAACATCGTTCTAATTTTTTTATTTTTTTTCACGAGTCAGAAAATATTATAAATTTGATTCAATTGGATTCTAATTTATAATATTTTCCATTGCTGGTCACTAGATGGAGCCATTCCCAAAATTGCAGCATTGCATGTGGTAAAGCAACCACATTGCTTTATGCTGCAAAATTGGGTAAAAATCCCTCGCTCTAGTGAGCTCTCAGAATCCCCCCCTCCTTTATCCTGGCTACTGCCGGGAGAAACGAGGGGTTTGAACGGTCTAACCTCCTACACTGTGTGTCGCCATTTTTTGAGCTAACACACAGTGTAGTAGGTTTACATACAGTAGTAAACACACACTGAAACACAAACATACATAGAAATCCCTTACCTGCTCCAGTCGCCGCGGCTCCCTCCGGCCCGTCCGCTCCGTCTGCTGCCGCTGGTCCAAGTGCACAAGTCCGGAAGCCGCGACCGGAAGTAGTAATATTACTGTCCGGCCGCGACTTCCGGTCCACAGGAAAATGGCGCCGGACGTCGCGCATTTCAAATTGAACTGTGTGGGAGCGGCGCATGCGCCGTTCCCACACAGCGGCGTACATGATAGTGGATGGAACGGGCTCCGTTCGCAGTCCCTATGGGACTGGAGCTGCCGTATTCCATGTCTGTATGTGTCGTTATTCGACACATACAGAAATGGAAAAAAAAATGGCAGCCCCCATAGGGAAGAAAAAGTGTAAAAATAAAAAAAAGTAACACACAAACACACAAATTAATCCAAACGTTTTTAATAAAGCACTAACATCTTTAACATATTAAAAAAAAAATTGTGGTGACACTATTCCTTTAAGTGCGGATTTTGCTGCGGGTTCTCCACAGATTTCTACATTAAAAGGGTGAAATAATCTGAACATCCGCAACAGAATGAGCATACTGCGGCTATGAAAATCCGCAACATGTTCTGATTTCCGTGAAGAAATTATTCTGCAGTCTATTAAGATTTGTTCAAATCTCATTGTAACACCGATGGCGGGCCCCGTATCTGCCAGTCGTTCCCGCCACCGGCTCTCATACCTCTCTTGGCGTTCTCCGTCTTCTGCGGCTCATGTCTGCTGAATCCCTAGTCTGTACGCTCTGGCTGCCTCTTAAAGGGCCAGTGCGTGTAAAATTCGAAAGTTACCCAATCACCCCTGCTGTTTCCCAGGACTATTTGAGGCACCACCTCCATCTCCCAAGTACCTGAGCAATATTGTTGCTAACCCTGTGTTAGTCTGCAATCGTTCCGTAGCCTGTTCCTGAAAGCTGTGTCTGTGACAAGTCCAGTATGTGCAAAAAAAGGAAGGATGTCACAGCTCCGGAGACACAAGATATTTGCAATATACTGTAGAACCTGATCCAAAGTCCCATTGGTATGATACACAAACATGAGACAAGCCAGCACATCCAAAGAAAAGTAGAATTTATTCACCCACACACGCTTGAGAAAGGTCCTGTTGGACTGAAATGTCGCATTTGTGGGTGAATAAATTCCACTTTTCATTGGATGTGCTGCCTTGTCTCTTGTTTGTAAGTCCAGTATCTGCATCCTGTGTCCATGTCAAGTCCAGTGTCCGTGACGAGTCCAGCGTCAATGACAAGTCCAGTATCTGTGTCTATTGTCCGTGTCAAGTCCAGTGTCCGTGACGTGTCCAGTGTCTAGGGCTGGGTGATTAATCAAATTAATTTTATTAACTCGCCCTCAAGGGTTCTCACTATTCTGTTTTTTTACAGAACCGTTGAATCGATTCTGTAGTGGCGCCGTCGCGCCGTGCTGAAGGAGGAAGTTCGGCCCAGCCGCCTCATCACTGGCTGGTCTGCCCCATCCAGTCCCTGCTTCCCCATGGAACTGCTGTTCTGTACTGAACAAAATGATACAGTATGGAGTGCTCTAGATAGCCCCCCCTTGCATATCCCACCACCACCTCACCCTGTAGATCGCGCCGCTGTAGCTCCCACTAGGAGCTGAATCCTCGGCCAAAGCATCGGCAACCTCTGGCCGGGGATTCAGCTCCTAGTGGCAGCTAAAGTGGAGTGATCTACAAGGAAGGGGGGTGCAATCTACAGGAGAGGGGGGTTGCGATCTACAAGGGAGGGGGTTCTGCGATCTACTAGGGGGTGTGGCACTGTCTACATGGGCACTGTGGCACTATATTGGGGGTGGCACAATGTGGGCACTGTCTTTACATGTTGGCTCTGTGGCACGGTCATTACATGTGGGCACTGTAGCACTGATGTGGGCACTGTCTTTACATATGTGCACTGTGGCACTGATTTGTGCACTGTGGCACTGATGTGGGCACTGTATGTGAGCACATTGGCACTGCATGTGGCCACTTTTTTTTACGGCCATGAAAAAAGGACAGATGGACTGGAAATGGATGAGAATTTGGAGACACTGATGCAAAATGGACATAAAAAACGGACAAATAATCAGTTTTTAATGGACATCTTTTTTCACTGTCAGGTGGCTGTAGCCTAAATGACTATGATGCAAGGAGTCCCTTTCATATGTATCGTAGTCGGGCCAGGAAATCCGGCGAACACACGGAACGTTTTTCACGGTCGTGTGAATCGGGTCTTAATGTAATTTATTTAAAACCCCATTGTGGGGCCGGTACTGCACAGGTTCCTACTCAGACTTCAGACACTATAATGTAATCTCTCCCTAAAGTGCCCACTTGGCGCTATCTGCCTGGCCCTACTGCAATTTAGATTGCTCTCACCTGTAATGTGGGAGACCGGCTGTGGGGGTAACGGACAGAGGTTGGATGTTAGTGCATGCAGTATATAATGGATTATAGATTCTGTTAAGCTGTTCCCTGCCAGGGAACACAGAAGTTATAATCAATTAGATAGACATTTTTCCAATTGTAGTTATGATAAAAAAAAGTATTTGAAGAGGTTAAAAGTTGTGAAGTTACGTACATTAATTATAGCAATATATGTTATTTATATAAAGAAAAGTTATTAAAGTGTAGCTAAACGTTTAACAAACTTCTGACATGTCATAGTGACATGCAAGAAGTTTTGATTGGTGGGGGTCCGAGCACTGAGACCCCCACCAATCGCTAGAATGAAGCAGCTGAAGCACTCGTGTGAGCGCTCAGCAGCTTCGTGTCTGTTCGGCTTTTTCCGGAAATAAATGTATCTGTGTACGGGCTCATACACTTTCTATTGATATTTTTTAATACCCTTAAAGAAAAAGAAAAAAAATATGTTATAAAAACTCAAATCATTATTTGGCTATGTTAACAAATACAAAAGTAACGTCCATTAAACCACCACATACGCAAAAGCCCAAAAAGTGCCTGGTCATTGAGGACCGAATTACTCTGGTCGTTAAGTGGTTAAGAACCATATCTTTGCAATAAAGATGTTCTAATTCTCTATTGTCTGGCCTTGACCAGGCTGCACTTCTGATTCTCAAATACAGAATCATGTGCATTTTTCCAGATACAGCCCTTGGCATTATTTGAGAAATTCACATTATTTAACAATACCTTCACTCGATGGAAATTATCAATGGTAAACTTAAGGGTTTTGCCTTGGGTTACAATAAACACATTTTCATCAGCTATAATGTACAATGCACCTATAGAAGAATCAAGCAATGTCTATGTGGGGGTTTGCTAAATGCTTTTATGATAATTTTGTCTTCGGATAGATAAATGGCCGTAATAGCAATTAAAAGCAACTCCACTCTTCAGTCATGAATGAGGGTTGCCATGAAATCCTGGTGCTGTTGCTTGTTCTACATCCCTGCTATTCATTCCAAGTCAAGGAGTTGATTCATCCTTTTGGGGCAACGTGCACATGGCCTGAACTACAGTGTTGTAAGTTATGCTGTGTTTTTCCTTCTTTTTGGCTTTTATATATATATATATATATATATATATATATATATAAAATAAAAAAAATACAGTTGGCTTAAATGCATTTAAACGGAAGACATGGCTGATCATTTTTATGCGTAAACAGTTCTAAAGTACATTACATTTCTTTACATTTATTTTAATTGATCTTTGAAATGGTATCTGAAAAATTAGAACACATTACTGCACATAATCAGGAGGTCTTCAAAAGGCGCAAGTTAGCTATTCTGATGTCACAATGGATTTCCAGTGAGAGCACGGAATTTTATGAGCATAGCATAACTATAATCTAAAGAGCAGTCTCATACAATCTTTGTGAAAGAAGGGCATCCGAGGCACACTTCAGGAGTTCACACATTAGAAAAAACAAAACAAGTAGTAAGGAAATCCAATAATGTAGAGAAAGAAAAAAGTAATATGGAAAAGCCACGTGGCATGGAGAAAATCAGCACCATGGTACGACAATGGAAACATTCATTAGTGTCCGACAGGCAAAACAGTAAAAGTTGTGCAAAATTCACATATCTACAAAACATACTGTTATAATGAATTAGTGTAAATCAATTGTCAAGTAGGGTGCGTGGACCCACTGTACCATACCGCCTTAAAGGGATGGTAGCTGGCCAACAGGACACAGGTCAAAGTCTATAGTTCGTATAGGTGTACCTGTGGTAGCTTCAGACAGTAGCAAGACAGGCTTGGATGGGACTAGTTATTCCTATAGATAGTAAGAAGCGGCCGTACTGCTGACTGCAAGGAGTGAGGGGAGGCCGACATGACAGGATAGGAGGGAACAGGTGAGGAAAGGGTTAAGGTTATGTGCAGGGAATGAAGGGGAGGGGATTGGAAGTGAGGAGGAGTAGGTCTCGGGCTTCCCGCTGTTTTCCTCAGTGCGAGGGAGACAGTGAGAAGTGAGACATCACAGGAGCAGGAGCAGGAGCAGCAGGAGGAGCAGCAGCAGGAGCAGGAGCAGCAGCAGGAGGAGCAGCAGCAGCAGCAGCAGCAGCAGCAGCAGCAGCAGCAGCAGCAGCAGCAGCAGCAGCGTGTGTTCTTACCTGATCGTGGGAGATGGCGTCCTTCAGTGAACTTGTGGAGCGGCTCCGGGCGGCAGCTGATAATCAGGACGTCGGCTGGTTTGAGGAGCAGGTGACGAGACTTGTGGGGATGACTGTGCCCCAGGCTGCTGGGCCCCGGCGCTCTCATCGCGCGGTGTCCAGGGAGGGGGGAGGGGCGGCTTCCTATCTATCATCCCCTGCTGTTTTGTCCTTGGATCTAGGCAGCCCTCTGATGCTCAGCCCTCCGGATAGTGGAGTGAGCAGGCCCGTGCCCCAGGCTGCTGGGCCCCGGCGCTCTCATCGCGCGGTGGCCAGGGAGGGGGGAGGGGCGGCTTCCTCTCTATCATCCCCTGCTGTTTTGTCCTTGGATCTAGGCAGCCCTCTGCTGCTCAGCCCTCCGGATAGTGGAGTGAACAGGCCCGAGGTAGTTACGCCGGGGGTGGTGCCTGCTCGCAGGTCACGGCGTACACGACCCCCAGCGAGACTTAGCCCAGAGGAAATCCCGCGGGTTCGGCGCCGCCGGGGAAGCCCCTCCAGGGTCGCTGCAGGCCGGTCCCCAGGGAGAGCGGCATCCCCTAGGGGGTCCCGGCCTGGCAGAAATCCCCAGCCGCGGCGGTGCTTGGCGGTCAGGGGGGGGTTGGCTCCTGGCTTCCCCAATACCCCCCCCCATCTAGTGTGGTTCATGATGCGGTGATGTCGGCAGCCCCGCCTGGTGAAGTGCCAATCAGGGGGCTGGCTGCTGCGAGATCTGAGTCCGGAAGACTGGCGAGTCCGGTGGGATGTGGAGTGCGGTCGGAACTGTGGATACCGCATAACGGGCAGCAAGTGGCTGGCCCTATCAGCGTCGGGGCCAATATGGAGGCCGGCCCTTCGGGACAGTCTGGTCGGGGATCTCCGTGTTCGCATTGTAGGTGCGGGCAGCGGTCGCAGATAACGGGTGACACGTATGAAGGAGACGTGGTTGAGGATCGGCGTGGGCAAGTTCGTCCGGCTGGCGGGATCACAGCGCCTGAGCAGCCAGGTGGGTGCTCTTCTTCTTTTCCTACTCTTACTCCGCGCATGGGGGGTGGCGCGGGGGATGCGGCGGGTTCTGGGGCAGTCGTCGGGTCTGCCGGGGGAGGTGGTAGCGGTCTCGATGACATAGTGGGATGTTTGCGTGAGAAGGTTAGCAGATTGGATAGGTCGCAGGCCCCGGTATCGGCGGGGGTGTCCCCGGTTGCGGTTTGGTCGGCGCCGCCGTTGGTAGTGCAGCCGCATGATAGGGTGCAAGTGGGGGGCTCGGCGGGGGCGGTGGCTGTGTCAGTGCAGACAGACGGGGCTCAAGAGGCTGACAGGGTGCGCTTGGATGATAGAGCAAGAGGGGAGGTGTATGTCTGTTTTGAGGGGCCGTTGGGGGCGCATTTAAAACAGGAAGTTCGGGAGCGTATTTGGAAAGACGAATATGTGGAGATATTTTCCCTTCTTCCGTTGGTAAAATTTAATTTGGACAAAGGGAAGAGGGATGAGAGCAAAAAGGAAGAGGAGGAACGTCGGCGTTATCGGCTTATCCCACAAACTTTTGTGAATTGGCTGCAGGCCTTTGCGATCTTGGCTAGTGTGGTGGGGGAAAAGGCGCCGGAAAATTGTTCCGCGCTTTTTTGCTATATGGATGCTATCGGTGAGGCGCATCGGGCTTATGGCGGTATGGCGTGGCTGCGTTATGATGAACAATTTCGGCAGCGGAAGGCGGTTCGGCCCGGCATTAGATGGGATCAGAAGGATATCGCATTATGGTTGAGGGTGACGGCTCCGGTTAAGCCGGGACAGTCCTTTCCAGGGAGCGGAGGGTCTGCAGGGCAGGTCGGTCAGTCTGGTCAAAGTTCTGGTTCAAAACTCGGTTTTTGCTGGCAGTTTAACGACGGCCAGTGTAAATTTGGGGCAACGTGTAAGTTCAAGCACGTGTGTTCCCATTGCAGCGGGTCATCTCATGGCGCATCAAGGTGTTTGCGAAAAGGCAAGAAGGGAGGGGGATCAGGGGGTTCAGCTGGTCAAGGGGGTGACGCCGGTGAAGCTGGAAAGGATGGCCCCCCTTTCTAGGTAGATACCCGGATAGGGATGGGGCGCAATTGATTGCGGATGGTTTTAGCGTGGGTTTTGTAATTCCTTCTCCTCCTTATGATATTCCAGTGACTCGCCGGAATCTCCGGTCCGCTTACCAGCATGCGGTTGTGGTGACTAAAAAACTTCTTAAGGAAGTGGGTTTGGGTCGCATGGCTGGGCCTTTTGTTGAACCACCGGTGTCGGATCTTGTTGTTTCCCCGTTGGGTGTGGTGCCGAAGCGGGAGCCAAACAAGTTTCGGTTGATTCATCATCTTTCTTTTCCCCGGGGTGCATCGGTTAACGATGGTATTGATCCGGTATTGTGTTCGGTGGTGTACGCGTCATTTGATAAAGCGGTGGCGCTGGTGCAGGAAGCGGGCGCAGGTGCTTTGTTGGTAAAAACCGACATTGAGGCGGCTTTCCGGTTGCTGCCGGTTCATCCCAAGAGTCAACCGTTGTTGGGTTGTTTTTGGGAGGGGAAGTTTTTTGTGGATCGTTGTTTGCCAATGGGCTGTTCCCTGTCTTGCGCCTACTTTGAGGCTTTTAGTTTTTTTTTTTTTTTTTTGTTTTTTTTTTGGAATGGGTAATTAGGGATGTCGCAGGTGTGAATTCAGTTATTCACTACCTGGATGATTTTTTGTGTGTTGGCCCAGGCAGATCAGCGGTGTGCGCCAATATTTTGTTTGCCTTGCAGAGAGTCATGAAGGAGTTTGGAGTCCCGCTGGCTCCTGACAAAATGGAGGGGCCTGTTACGGTTATTCGTTTTTTGGGCATCGAAATTGACTCGGTTTTAATGGAATGCAGGCTTCCGGAGGATAAGTTGGTGGCTCTTCGTTTGGAGGTTCAGGCGTCGTGTCGGCTTAAAAAGGTCACCTTACGTAGTCTGCAGTCATTGTTAGGGAAGTTAAACTTTGCATGTCGGATCATGCCTATGGGCAGGGTGTTCAGTAGGCGGTTGGCGGCGGCGACTGCTGGTGTGAGGGCTCCGCATCACTTTGTCAGATTGAGAGGGGAGCATCGGGACGATTTGGAAGTGTGGCATCGGTTTTTGGGACAGTACAACGGCAGGTCCTTGTGGATGGCTGGGGCTTTCGATTCCGTGGATCTGGATTTATTTACGGATGCGGCTGGAGGGGGCGGTTTTGGTGCTTATTGTGGTGGCCAGTGGTGTGCTGGGGGATGGCCGGTTAGTTGGGTGGAAAGTGGTTTGACAAAGAACCTGGCCCTGCTCGAGCTGTTTCCCATCGTGGTCGCTGTGACCATTTGGGGGGATAGGCTCAGGGACAAGAAGATTCGTTTTCACTGCGATAACCTAGGGGTGGTGTTGGCTATCAATAACATCTCGGCGTCTTCTCCTCCGGTGGTTCAACTGTTGCGGCATTTGGTGTTGGTTTGTTTGTCATTAAATGCTTGGGTGGTGGCGGTGCATGTGCCGGGGGTTGAAAATTGCGTTGCTGATGCCCTTTCTCGCTCACAGTGGGATCGTTTTCGTCAGCTGGCGCCGGGAGCGGATCGGATCGGCATGGTATGTCCGGATCATCTTTGGGAGTTGGTCTCTCTGCGGCAGGAGCATTGATTGAGCGATCCTTGGCGAGTTCTACATGGGCAGCGTATAGGGCTGGCTGGGCTCAATGGGAGCTTTGGTTGAGAGGTTTGGGTGACGTCCGGTCAGACCGGGACAGGATGGTGGCCTTATTGTATTGGTTGGGGGATGCGTATGAGTCTGGTGTGTCTGTAGCGAAAGTGAATAAGTTTGTGTCCGCTGTGGCATTTGGCTTGAAATTGCATGGCGAAAAAGACGTTACCAAAGAATTTTTGGCGGTTCAAGCTTTAAAAGGTATTCGCAGGGGAAGAGGGTCGGTAGATCGGTGGCGGCCAGTTTCTTACCGAATTCTTTGCCTATTAGGAACGGCCGTGGAGTTGGTTTGCAGTTCAGCCTTCGAAGTCCGGTTGTTTCGCTTGGCTTTTTCATTAGCCTTTTTTGGGGCTTTTAGAGTGGGTGAATTGGTGTCACCAAGTGGGTTGCGCGCGGGGGGACTGAGTCAAGAGGATGTGGAGTTGTTTGCCGATAGAGTGGAGATATTGCTGCGCAGGTCAAAAACGGACACGGCGGGTAAGGGGACGCGAATTGTGTTATTTGCCATCAGGGGCTCGGCGGTGTGTCCGGTACAGTGTATGTCTGCTTTTGGGGTACAGGTGGGGGTAATGGGGGTTCCGTTACTGCGGCATGAAGACGGGTCCTTTTTATCCAGGTTTCAATTTGGGGCAGTGTTTAAACGCTGTTTGCTGGCAATTGGGTTGCAGTCAGCGGAGTATTCTTCCCATTCGTTTCGTATTGGCGCAGCAACTGAGGCGGTGCGATGGGGGTTGGATGAGGCTGGGGTCAGGCGTATCGGGAGATGGGAGTCTAACCGTTTTCGATCTTATGTGCGGCCTCACTTGCTGTCAGACTGTTAAGAAGCTGCTGGGAGGTATGTGGTGCTGGTGGAAGATGGAGTGTGATTGGGAGTTGTAAGAAGTGTGTGTTTATTTCTTTCACAGGTTCGCGTCCTTTGCTGGTGTGGATCCTGGGGCACTCCTTTGTGTACTGGGGCGCATTACGGGCGGAGGTTCGCCCGGATGGTCGTCAACTAAGGATTCCGCGGGAGGATGCTATCCTGCATTGGCTGGGTTTTCGGGGAATGGTTTGGTCAAGGGTACTACCGGAATTCCAGGTGTATACGCAGCTAGACCGGGTTCCCGAAATTTTAGTTTTACATGTTGGGGGGAATGATTTGAGTGTTCGCCCTTTTCGAGATTTGGTGAGGGATATTAAGCACGACTTGTTGTGTTTATGGGCATTACACCCGGGCCTGATTATAGTATGGTCAGATATTGTACCAAGAAAGACATGGCGCTTGGCCCTATCCGTGGAGAGACTTAATAAGGCCAGAATAAAAGTAAACAGGGCTGTGTCGGCATTTGTGGCAAGAAATGGAGGTGTTGTGGTCAGGCATAGGGATCTGGAAGGGGGGGTAGGTTGTTATTGGAGACAGGATGGGGTGCATTTGAATGAGGTGGGGATGGATTTGTGGAGTTTGGCCCTAGCAGACGGGATTGAAAGAGGTGTGTTGGTGTGGAGGAGCTCACGGCCTTGAGGCGGTCAAGGTCCATGTCGCAGTGGCGGGGGGAGTCCTTGAGGTTGGTCAGTAAAACTGGTGGGGGGGTCGCATCAGGGGTATGCGTCCCCCAAAAATAGGTGGAAGGCTTCTTAGGGTGTTACCCCTTTGAAGTGCTTTATGGAAAAGCCATCTGCAAGAAGGTGCCTTCGAGCCGGTTTACGGCTGGAGGTAAAACAAGTGGTGGTGGCAGATGGCTACGTTTTTTATAAGTCGTGGTAACCTCAAGGGCTTCCCCTGGTCAATTATAAGGTGTTATTTATATTGACCCTGTTAAGGGTTTGGTATGTGTATTCTGGTAGAATTTCCAATGTTTGGGAATTCTAAGTTATTTAAAGTTTGGGTTATAAAATTTTCTAATTTTATAAAATTTATAATAAACGGCTGCTGTGGCCATTAAAATCCAACCTGGTGTCGTGTGTTATTATTCTAAAAGGGTAAGGAATAATTTTGGATCACTCGACTCTACTTATCCAAGTCATGTCTCAAATGAGAACGGAACAGCCTATGGCTCCCAAATAGACATGATATAAACCAAAATCGAACAAAAGGAGCATATAGACTAGAATATATATATTGTATCAAAAAAGATGTTTATTTATTAATTTAAGCAACAACAGAGATAAAAACACAAATATATAATATATTACAAAAATACAAAAATTATATCAAACACCAAATATACAATGCCACATTGGTTTCCATGGAGTGAGATATGATATTATTTTGCTACATTAGGTAAAAGCAGCATGGCAAGGAATATACGTTGCAGATATACGTCTATTAGTAAAGGTCAGTACATATCACAATACAGGTGTATAGAATCATCACCTTGAAAAGCCTCTGACATCAAATATGCATGCATATAGTACTGAAACCTTACCAGAAAAAGAAAAGATTCAAGGTGATGATTCTATACACCTGTATTGTGATATGTACTGACCTTTAGGCCTCATTTACACGAGCGTGTGCGTTTTGCGCACTCAAAAAAATGCAGAGTTTTGCGTGCGCAAAAGGCACTTGACAGCTCCGTGTGTCATCAGTGTATGATGCGCGGCTGCGTGATTTTCGCGCAGCCGCCATCATAGAGATGAGGCTAGTCGACGTCAGTCACTGTCCAGGGTGCTGAAAGAGTTAACTGATCGGCAGTAACTCTTTCAGCACCCTCGACAGTGAATTCCGATCACCATATCGAGTAACCTGTTTAAAAAAAAAGAGGTTCGTACTTACCGAGAACTTCCCGGCCGTTGCCTTGGTGACGCGTCCTTGGTGACGCGTCCTTGGTGACGCGCCTCTCTTGACATCTGGCCCCACCTCCCTGGATGACGCGGCAGTCCATGTGACTGCTGCAGCCTGTGCTTGGCTTGTGATTGGCTGCAGCTGTTACTTGGACTGAATTGTCATCCCGGGAGGTCAGACTGGAGGAAGAAGCCGGGAGTTATCGGTAAGTCAGAACTTTTTTTTTTTTTACACGTTCACGTATATTGGGATCGGAAGTCACTGTCCAGGGTGCTGAACCAGTTTAACTCTTTCAGCACCCTGGACAGTGACTGTCTCCTGCCGGGTTCGGTCAAAACGAGTTCGGCCGAACCCGGTGAAGCTTTTCTGTTTACATTCAGTTTGACAGCTCTTGCGCGAATCACGCAGTTCGCACGGAAGTGCTTCCGTGCGACCTTCGTGGCTTTCACGCACCCATTGACTTCAATGGGTGCGTGATGCGCGAAAAACGCACGATTATAGAACATGTCGTGAGTTTTACGCAACGCACTCGCGCTGCGCAAAAATCAAGCATTGTCTGCACTGCCCCATAGAGTAATATAGGTGCGTACGACACGCGTGAAAAGCACGCGCGTCGCACGCGCGTATATTACGCTCGTGTAAATGAGGCCTAACTTATAGATGCATATCTGCAACGTATATTCCTTGCCATGCTGCTTTTACCTAATGTAGCAAAATAATATCATATCTCACTCCATGGAAACCAATGTGGCGTTGTATATTTGGTGTTTGATATAATTTTTTTATTTTTGTACTATATTATATATTTGTGTTTTTATCTCTTAAATTAATAAATACACATCTTTTTGATACAATATATATATTCAAGTCCATATGCTCCTTTTGTTCGATTTTGGTTTATATCGGATGGGACTAGGCAGCAGGCAGGCACCAGGCGTGGTGTAGCAGGACAGGCATGGTACACAGTGCAGCACTACTCCAACTCTATATGGCACTTGGTCCAGGATAGCACGGGATACAGGTTACAGGTAGCAGGAACAGGAAACACTGGGAACTGGTGACACTTAGGAGAACATTTGCAGAGACAAACTAGTGTAACAACAACAACAACAACGGTCAGGCAATCCAAGAAGGGACAGAGCCCTTCTTATAATCCAGGGGCTCATGGGCTAATTCGATTTTTAACTCAGGTGCGCGCGCTGGCCCTTTAATATCGGGCACAAGCGTGCGTGCGCACCCTACGGGTCACAGCAGAGCAAAACGGAAGTGGGCGCTGGCGTCTCATGAGGAGGAGATGGGGACCAGCGCTCACTGATCCATGGCTGCAGCGGTCAGGAGGTAAGCAAACCTGGCGGCCCACGGCCATGGGCATTACATCACTATAGTCAATAGTGGGCAGGAATGTGTCCTTAGTCACCAACTTGAGCAACTAAGAAATGGTGCCACCAAAGAAACCTTCACCATGACATGTGCTCCCTTTTCTAAAATGATGCAGTCGGCCTCTGCCATATTATTAAACACATAATTGGATGGGCAGGCACTCATAGGTACCAAGTAATACAGTCCAAGTCAAAATCTCTGGTTTGGGAGTGAGTCACCACAAGACATACACCAACTGAGCAGCCAGGTAATAGTGATGAGTGACAACATTCAATATGTCATAAATGTTTGTAGGTAATACCCCTGTAACCTGGCTACAAGCATAAGATAAATATTGTCCAAAACTGACAAAGGCCTTGACAAAGACCGACTCGACCATCAATATTGAATTAGTCACATTCTTTCAAAATTTGACCGAATGTGTTGGATTTTTGCAGGCCCATAATCTGACATTTATGGTATAAACAGCAAATTGCACTTTGACAGTTGTCATGACAGTATGATGATAAAAAACCCACTAATGAAAATATTTATAGTCGTTTTAAGCAGAACTGCAGTCACAGACTGAATGGCCATATATCAAGCGGCAGGTTTTTCCTTATGCCTATAGATACCTTTAGCCTGCCCCTGAAGCAGAGAGAATGTATTTATCTGTACATTTTTATGTATTTATCTGTCCCTGGCGGGCACCGCACATGTATTGCCACATACTATGAAAAATTTTAGAAATGCAAAACAAAAACACAAATGGGTATGTAAAGGGCTAAAAAATTAAGCAAATACACCACACATACATTTTTAAAACCATTCAAAATAGCAAAAACATGCTGTACCTAATCTCTAGTGGGTTGCCACCCTGATAAGCGGTCAAACAGAAGCCCCCACAAAACCACCTAATCCCCTCCGCATACGTAGCTAATGCATAAACATAAATTAAGAAAATGTTGCATCAAACTGCTTGCATAAATGCAGCATAATTGCGTAGCAGCCAAAGAGAGGGGAAGGGGTCAGAATGCCCCACGCGTATCCCCACAATGGGGCTTCCTCAAGGGTATTTTTATAATGAGGTATATATATTTTTTTATAAAGACAACATATCAATTGTAATTGTCATAAGATGTGTGCATAAACGGGCACACTTACCCATCCCTCTCTCTCTGGTGAGCGCCATGCAGACACTCAAAGCAGCATCTGTCCGTATACAGTGCTCATGCGCCGGGCCCGACATAAGAGTGTGACAGAGGTGATAAGCTTACCATTGAATAAAAAATGTGCCCGTTTAGTAAGGTTGTATGAACCCCACCAGGAAAATGATGCATTCTGCGAAGGGAATGCAGGTTTTTCCAGTAGGGGGATATGTGGGGATACTGTAGACTGCAAACAATGTTTAAAACGCACAGCCCTCCGCAAAAGTAGAGAATAGTAGGATAGAATTGAGTTTTCGCTATTTTTGTCTATGTGGTGCATTTACTTCAAATAAAATATATCTTTGTGGAATATAGAGTGATTTTATAAATTTTTTTGCCCTTTACATACCCATTTGTGTTTTGTTTTGCGTTTCTGTTGTTTATCTGTACATGATTATCTATCACAGCAAAAGGTTAAGACTGAATCTAAAATGATCTCATTATCGAAAGGGGAAGAAAATATGTAACAAGTCATAAGTGATTGATGGTGAGATGTAGGCGGCATTAAGGAACAGTACTTAAAACGTTGCGAAGGATCTCTCATGAGTTTTTCTGTATTGCATATCTTACATTCATGTTCCTTGTTTAGTAGTTAAAGATGCAATATTATCTCTTAAAAATTACATCATTAATAGAATACTGGTCTAAAAAATAATAATGCATGCCCTGATATAGAATCAAAAAGATTCAGGTCGAGCTACATAGTATAAAACAAATAAGAAAATAATAATTGGCATATATATGCACTTTTTCTGCCATATAGTGAACTGCTATTTTTTTTAAATTCATTTTTCTATTTTCTTTCTCTATATTTTAGCAACTTTCCACTTCCCAAAAAAAACAAAACAAAACACTACACGGCTTATTTTCAGCCATTTTTCAGGCCGTAAACGCCCCACAAAATGGAAGCTGAACGCCACCAAACATCTGCCCATTCATTTCAATGTGAAAAACGACACTTCGTTCCGACGGGTGCGTTATTTTACTCGGCCGTTTGAAAAAACGGCGCGTAAAAAAACGCCCTGTAAAAAGAAGTGCATGTCACTTCTTGAGCCGTTTTTGGAGTAGTTTTTCATTGGGTCAATAGAAAAACAGCTCCAAAAACGGCCGTAACAAAGGCATCAAAAAACTCTTGATGCTTAACCCCTTCCCGCCGCAGCCCTTTTTCATATTTTCATTTTAGTTTTTTCCTCCCCACCTTCCAAAAGCCATAACGTCTTTATTTTTCCGTCGATATAGTACTATGAGGGCTTGATTTTTGCAAGACGAGTTGTAGTTTTTCGTAGCACCATTTATTTTGCCATATAATATACTAGGAAACGGAAAACAAAATTATTTGTGGGGTAGAAAATGAAAAAAAACAGCGATTCCTCCATGTTTTTTTGCGCGCCATTTTTACGAAATTCACTGTGCAATTAAAACAACATGTTAACTTTATTCTGTGGGTCAATATAATTACGGCGATACCACATATATATAGTTTTTTCTATATTTTACTACTTTTACAAGTAAAAACCTAAGTGTAAAAAAGAAAATGTATTTTGTGTCGCCAAATTCCGAGAGCCATAACTTTTTTATTTTTCCGTCGATTAAATGGTATGATGGCTTATTTTTTGCGGGATAAGCTGTAGTTTTTAATAATACCATTTTGGTGTACATGCGACGGTTTGATCACTTTTTATTTCATTTTTTTTTGTGGGAGATTAGGTGACCAAAAAATAGAGATTCTGGTCTTTACAAAATTTTTTTTACGGCGTTCCCCGTGCGGGTTAAATAATGATATATTGTAATAGTTCAGACTTTTACGGACGATGTGATACCAATTATGCTTATTTATTATTTTTTTTACTATGCTCTAGGGGGAAAATGGGAAAAGGGAGTTTTTTTTAACTTTTAATATTTTTATTTATTTATTTTTACACAAAAAAAAACTTTAACTAATTTATACTTTTTTTATTAGTCCCCCTAGGGGACTTCAACCAGCGATCGTTAGATCGCTTGCACGATATACTGCAATACTAATGTATTGCAGTATATCGTGATTCTGACAGGCATCTATTAAGCCCTGGGCTTAATAGGTGCACAAAGATGGTGGACCTGGGGGCCATCATTAGGCCCACAGGCAGCCATAGCAACCATCGCCCCCCCCCCCCCCCACGATTGCATTGCGGGGGGTGCGATGAACTGTTAGAGGGGGCCGCCCCCATCTTTCTAACGATTTAAATGCTGCAGTCACTATTGACCACAATATTTAACGAGTTAAACGAGCTGGATCGCGCTTGAGCGCGATGCCGCTTTTTACTCTGAAGTGTCGGCTATAACAAACAGCCGACACCCGCATCGTATGGAGCGGGTTCACTTCGTGAGCACGCTCCATACTTCCCCTACCCGGCTATGACGTAACTGTATGTCATATGTCGGGAAGGGGTTAAAAAACAACTGAAAATCAGAGGCTGTTTTTCCTTGAAAACAGCTCTGTATTTTACAGCCGTTTTTTGTTTAGTGTGTGTACATAGCCTTAAGCTTGTTCACACAGTACAGATTTGCTGTAGATTTTGCATGTATTTTTTAAGCCAAAACCAGAAACGGAACCTAAACAGAAAATATTTGTAAAAGGAAGGCCTTATGGGTCTATTCTCCTAGATCCAATTCTGGTTTTGGCTTAAAAAATGCTTGCAAAATGTGCACTGCCCTTAGTTCAGAAAATTATTATTATTATTTCTGTTACTTATATAGTGCCAACATATTCCGCTGCGCTGTACCTCCCAACTTTTGAATTCGGAAAAGAGGGACATTTTTAAGCCACGCCCCTAAGCACGCTCAATATCCCAGCATAAACACATCAAATCACGGCCAGATCCTTCTGCAAATAACAATCGCACATTCTCACTGTGGATCTCTAGACTGTCTGGATATCACAGATATTATGGATCCGGTTATATCGTCTTTATGTAGATTGCGCCACACACAGCCCCCCTATAGATAGCGCCAGACACAGCCCCCCTGTAGATAGCGCCAGACAGCCCCCTTTAGATAGCTCCACACACAGCCCCCCTGTAGATAGCTCCAGACACAGCCCCCCTGTAGATAGCTCCAGACACAGCCCCCTGTAGATAGCTCCAGACACAGCCCCCCTGTAGATAGCTCCAGACACAGCCCCCTGTAGATAGCTCCAGACACAGCCCCCCTGTAGATTGCTCCACACACAGCCCCCTTGTACATAGTGCCAGACACAGCCCCCAGTAGATAGATCCAGACACAGCCCCCCTGTAGATAGCGCCAGACACAGCCCCCCTGTAGATAGCGCCAGACACAGCCCCCCTGTAGATTGCTCCACACACAGCCCCCCTGTCAATGGAGGATTATAATATGGCCGTTTCGGGCGGTCGCCCGGGGCCCGAGGCTGCCAGGGGGCCCATCGCAGCCCGAACCGCACACTATCTTAAAAAACTATGCAGCGCTGCTAGCTGCCGAGCTGCCCGCTTCCAACTGAATCTGCGTCTGCAGGACGCAGATTCAGTTGGGTTGAATGCTGGAGCCTCGCTCCAGCATTCACTCTGCCGTGAGCGGCTCGGTGCAGGCAGGCGCGATGTAGTGACGTCATCGCGCCTGCCTGCACGGAGTCACTCACAGCACAGTGCAGAGGAGGAGAAGCATCGCATCCCCCACCGTCGTGGGAACCGGGATAGGTAAGCAATTATGTTTTTTTTATTTATTAGGTACGTACATATGGGGCATTATGCTGTCTCAGCTATGGGGCATTATGCTGTGTCAGCTATGGGGCATTATACTGTGTCAGCTATGGGGCATTATACTGTGCCAGCTATGGGGCATTATACTGTGTCAGCTATGGGGCATTATACTGTGTCAGCTATGGGGCATTATGCTGTGTCAGCTATGGGGCATTATACTGTGTCAGCTATGGGGCATTATACTGTGTCAGCTATGGGGGCATTATACTGTGTCAGCTATGGGGCATTATACTGTGTCAGCTATGGGGCATTATACTGTGTCAGCTATGGGGCATTATGCTGTGTCAGCTATGGGGCATTATACTGTGTCAGCTATGGGGCATTATGCTGTGTCAGCTATGGGGGCATTATACTGTGTCAGCTATGGGGCATTATGCTGTGTCAGCTATGGGGCATTATACTGTGTCACCTCTATGGGGCATTATGCTGTGTCACCTCTATGGGGCATTATGCTGTGTCAGCTATGGGGCATTATACTGTGTCAGCTATGGGGCATTATACTGTGTCAGCTATGGTGCATTATACTGTGTCAGCTATGGGGCATTATACTGTGTCAGCTATGGGGAATTATGCTGTGTCAGCTATGGGGCATTATGCTGTGTCAGCTATGGGGCATTATACTGTGTCAGCTATGGGGCATTATACTGTGCCAGCTATGGGGCATTATACTGTGTCAGCTATGGGGCATTATACTGTGTCAGCTATGGGGCATTATGCTGTGTCAGCTATGGGGCATTATACTGTGTCAGCTATGGGGCATTATACTGTGTCAGCTATGGGGGCATTATACTGTGTCAGCTATGGGGCATTATACTGTGTCAGCTATGGGGCATTATACTGTGTCAGCTATGGGGCATTATGCTGTGTCAGCTATGGGGCATTATACTGTGTCAGCTATGGGGCATTATGCTGTGTCAGCTATGGGGGCATTATACTGTGTCAGCTATGGGGCATTATGCTGTGTCAGCTATGGGGCATTATACTGTGTCACCTCTATGGGGCATTATGCTGTGTCACCTCTATGGGGCATTATGCTGTGTCAGCTATGGGGCATTATACTGTGTCAGCTATGGGGCATTATACTGTGTCAGCTATGGTGCATTATACTGTGTCAGCTATGGGGCATTATACTGTGTCAGCTATGGGGAATTATGCTGTGTCAGCTATGGGGCATTATGCTGTGTCAGCTATGGGGGCATTATACTGTGTCAGCTATGGGGCATTATACTATGTCAGCTATGGGGCATTATACTGTGTCAGCTATGGGGGCATTATACTGCGTCAGCTATGGGGCATTATACTGTGTCAGCTATGGGGCATTATACTGTGTCAGCTATGGGGGCATTATACTGTGTCGCAGCTATGGGGGCAATATACTGTGTCACAGCTATGGGGGCATTATACTGTGTCGCAGCTATGGAGGCATTATACTGTGTAGCAGCTATGGAGGTATTATACTGTGTCGCAGCTATGGAGGCAATATACTGTGTCGCAGCTATGGAGGCATTATACTGTGTCGCAGCTATGGAGGCATTATACTGTGTCGCAGCTATGGGGGCATTATACTGTGTCGCGGCTATGGGGGCATTATACTGTGTCGCGGCTATGGGGGCATTATACTGTGTCGCAGCTATGGGGGCATTATACTGTGTAGAGGCAGCTATGAAGGGCATTATACTGTGGGGGCAGCTATGGGTGGCAATATACTGTGGGGGCAGCTACGGGGGACATTATACTGAGCAGGTCCAAGAGGGGAGACGCTGTGTAGCACTATATACGAGGGGGGATTGTTGTATAGCACTATATAGAAGGGAGCGCTGTGTATCACTATATCTAAGGGGGATTGCTGTGTAGCACTATATACAAGAGGGGGAGGGCTATGTGACGCTATTTACAGAGGGGGAGGACTGTGTAGCGCTATTTACAGGGGGCTGTGTGTGGTGCTATCTACAGTGTTTGACACAATTATATTCAGGGGCACAGTCTATGGTGCTATAATATTTAGGGGCACAGTGTTTGTACTATTTTATTCAGGGCGCAGTGTTTGGTGCTATTATATTTAGGGGCACAGTGTGTGGCACCATGATAATATTATCTTTGTTTATAGGTGTGGAAATGTTGGAAAAGTGAGGAGCCAAAGACATCTGAGTGGCAAATTCTGCAGAAATGGGTCATGGCCGGGAAAAGTCGTCATGAAGTCTGGACTGGATGGAGAAGAGGAAAAAAACTACGTCGTCACCTGTGAGTCACTAGATTTATAGACAATCTGTCATCTCTACTGACATGTTTATTATAGGAAATCCTTGTATTTCACAAAGTCTTTGTGCAGTCCAGGACTGATAGACAAATAAGTGTTACTATTCCCCTTGTCAGGAGAATGTGTCCCTACACGGTGCGATACTGTCAGCGATGGTTGGAGACTGTCAGTATGTGGGGACACAGCCTTTTGACAAGGGGAGTAGTAACACCCATTTGTTAATGTCTGGACAAAAAGGAAGTGTTAACAATAGTTACAGGGCGGCGGTGGAGAAGGGGGGCCCAACTATGGGTAACAGCCCAGGGCCCATGGTCTACTTAATCCGCCACTGCCCCCTGTACTTAGCGCCAGACACAGCCCCCCCTGTAGATAGCTCCAGACACAGCCCCCCTGTAGATAGCTCCAAACACAGCCCCCCTGTAGATAGCTCCACACACAGCCCCCCTGTAGGTAGCGCAACACAACCCCCTTATACCTTGTGCCACAATGCCGCCAGAGCGGAGAGGTAGCCGGCCCTACTGCTGCCACTCTCCGCTCTGCGTTGACGTCACTCACAGAAGAAGGCAGGAGTCTTGCAGCGTCGTTCTCACTGGGATCGATGCAGGCCCGAGTGTGGACCAGTCCAGTCAATTGACCTGTCAGGTCAGCGGGACTGACGAGTTCAGTGTCAGCGGGTCCTGCGTGTATCGCGCAATTACCGATCAGATCTAAGTTCATAATTATGGGCTGGGCAATCTAATTAATTAGATTAATTCGCCCACAAGGCCTCTGACGATTCTGTTTTTCAACAGAATCGTTGAATCGATTTACTTGTGGCGCCGTGACGCCAGGGGCTTCTTCTAAGAGCGTATTCCCCTGCCCGAGCATTTCGGCAGCACTTTGGCTGAGGATTCCGCTCCAGGAGCAGCCCCTGATGTCACTGTCCATATACAGTGAAGGAAATAAGTATTTGATCCCTTGCTGATTTTGTAAGTTTGCTCACTGTCAAAGACATGAACAGTCTAGAAATTTTAGGCTAGGTAATTTTACCAGTGAGAGATAGATTATATTTTAAAAAAAAACAGAAAATCACATTGTCAAAATTATATATATTTATTTGCATTGTGCACAGAGAAATAAGTATTTGATCCCTTTGGCAAACAAGACTTAATACTTGGTGGCAAAACCCTTGTTGGCAAGCACAGCAGTCAGACGTTTTTTGTAGTTGATGATGAGGTTTGCACACATGTTAGATGGAATTTTGGCCCACTCCTCTTTGCAGATCATCTGTAAATCATTAAGATTTCGAGGCTGTCGCTTGGCAACTCGGATCTTCAGCTCCCTCCATAAGTTTTCGATAGGATTTAGGTCTGGAGACTGGCTAGGCCACTCCATGACCTTAATGTGCTTCTTTTTGAGCCACTCCTTTGTTGCCTTGGCTGTATGTTTCGGGTCATTGTCATGCTGGAAGACCCAGCCACGAGCCATTTTTAAAGTCCTGGTGGAGGTAAGGAGGTTGTCACTCAGGATTTGACGGTACATGGCTCCATCCATTCTCCCATTGATGCGGTGAAGTAGTCCTGTGCCCTTAGCAGAGAAACACCCCCAAAACATAATGTTTCCACCTCCATGCTTGACAGTGGGGACGGTGTTCTTTGGGTCATAGGCAGCATTTCTCTTCCTCCAAACATGGCGAGTTGAGTTAATGCCAAAGAGCTAAATTTTAGTCTCACCTGACCACAGCACCTTCTCCCAATCACTCTCAGAATCATCCAGATGTTCATTTGCAAACTTCAGACGGGCCTGTACATGTGCCTTCTTGAGCAGGGGGACCTTGCGGGCACTGCAGGATTTTAATCCATTACGGCGTAATGTGTTACCAATGGTTTTCTTGGTGACTGTGGTCCCAGCTGCCTTGAGATCATTAACAAGTTCCCCCCGTGTAGTTTTCGGCTGAGCTCTCACCTTCCTCAGGATCAAGGATACCCCACGAGGTGAGATTTTGCATGGAGCCCCAGATCAATGTCGATTGACAGTCATTTTGTATGTCTTCCATTTTCTTACTATTGCACCAACAGTTGTGTCCATCTCACCCAGCGTCTTACTTATGGTTTTGTAGCTCATTCCAGCCTTGTGCAGGTCTATGATCTTGTCCCTGACATGCTTAGAAAGCTCTTTGGTCTTGCCCATGTTGTAGAGGTTAGAGTCAGACTGATGAATTGAGTCTGTGGACAGGAGTCTTTTATACAGGTGACCATTTAAGACAGCTGTCTTTAATGCAGGCACCAAGTTGATTTGGAGCGTGTAACTGGTCTGGAGGAGGCTGAACTCTTAATGGTTGGTAGGGGATCAAATTCTTATTTCTCTGTGCACAATGCAAATAAATATATATAATTTAGTGATTTTCTGTTTTGTTTTTTTTATATATAATCTATCTCTCACTGGTAAAATTAACCTAGCCTAAAAATTCTAGACTGTTAATTTCTTTGACAGTGGGCAAACGTACAAAATAAGCAAGGGATCAAATACTTATTTCCTTCACTGTATGGACTGTGACTTCAGGGGGACCCTCTAGAAGCAGAGTCCACGGCAAGAGCATCGCAAAATCTCCGGGGACTCCTGTCTTGGGAAAGCCCTTGACGTCACTGTCCATATATGGACAGTGACGTCAGAGGCTACTCCTGGAGCGGAATCCCCGGCCAGAGCATTGCCGATGCTCTGGCAGGTGATTTCGCTCTTAGACGGAGCCCCTGATGTCACTGTTCATATAGGGACTCCCTCTGGAAGCGGAATTACTGGCCAGAGTGTGGCACTGTGGTCCTATGTGAGCACTGTGGCCCTATCTACATGGGCACTCTGGTGTTTTCAGGGGTTTGGGACAAAAAAAACCCTGACCAATGAAATCTATCCTTTTTTTTTGGCCATCACTTTTTAATGGCCGTGTGAATGTAGCCTAAATGACTAACTATAATGTAATCTCTCCCCAGAGTGGCCGCTCGGCGCTATCTGCCTGGTCCTGCAGCAATTTAGACAGCTCTTGCCTGCAATGTCAGAGACCGGCTGAGGTGGTTACGGGCAGAGACGGATGTTAGTGCATGCAGTGAGGGTCGGCCTCAGGATAGAGGGCACCCATGCGAAATTATCTTTCAGCGCCCCAACCCCATGATAAAAGAAATGACCCATAAAAAAGTAGAATGCCCCCCACAGTATAATGTCCCCTTCCTATGGGTGCCACACACATCCCTCCTTGTAGATAGTGCCCCACTGTAGATTGTGCCATACAGCCCCCTGTAGATTGTGCCATAAAGCCTCCATGTAGATAGTGCCATAATCCCGCACCTCCCCCTTGTAGACAGTGCAATACAGCCCCCACCTCACCCTAGTAGACAGTGCCATACAGCCCCCCAGCTCCTCCTTGTAGACAGTGCCATAATCCCCTACCTCCTCCCCATATCGATCTTGCTCGTTTAACCCCTCAGATGCGGCGCTCAATAACGAGTGCCGCATCTGAGTGGTTTTGTAGAGAGGGAGGGAGCTCCCTCTCTCACCCCACTGGCACCCTAAGTAAGATCGCAGGGTGTCGGTTGTTTCTATGGCAGCCGAATAAAACTCCCCCAGCTCTGCCACTGCAAATGCCTGTCCATTTTACACGGACAGGCAAGTAATACACAGCAAAACAAAAAGTATTGCAGTGTATTATAAAAGCCATCGGACGATCGCATGATGAGGTCCCCAAGTGGGTTTAGTAAAAAAGTTTAAAAAAAGTTTAATAAAGTTAATTAAAAAAACATAAGTGAAAAAAAACAACCACTTTTTCCCCTTACAAAATGCTGTTATTTAAAAAACCCAAAAAGTAAAAAAGTTACACATATTTGGTATCGCCACGTCTGTAACAGCCCTATAAAGTTATTACATTATTTAACGCCGTATAAAATAAAAAAAAATGCTTTCTGTGAATCCTGCATTAAAAAAAATGTGATAAAAAGTGATCAAAAAGTCACATCTACTCCAAAATGGTATCAATAAAAACTACAAGTCATTCCGCAAAAAAAAAAAGCCCTCATACAGCTGCATCGGCAGAAAAATAAAAAAGTTATGGTTCTTGAAATATAGAGACACAAAAACAAATAATTTTGAAAAAAAAAGCTTTTAGTGTGTAAAAGTAGTAAAACACACAAAATCTATATAAATTTGATATCGTTGCAATCGTAACAACCCGCTGAATAAAGTTATTGTGTCATTTATACCACACGGTAAATGGTATGATGCAGATAACCCGACAAACAGCAAACGTTTTCGAAAGTTGTAGTGGTGCAGAAAAAGGTGGAGGAAGATTGAAGGGACAGTCAAACGAGCTTCCAGCTTTCCGCTTTAGGTCCATGTTTCTGGGGCCAGTGTGGACTCTGTCCAATTAGAGGGGGGCCTCCGCCGGTCAATTAAGCATTGTTAATGATGGATGTTACTGCGTCATGTAGGTCCTCCGGCGCTCTAAATTCAGGGATACCCCGCAGTTTGAGGTTTTTACGTTGTCTCCTGTTCTCAACATCTTTGAGGTGAAAGGCAAAGTCCTTCATTTGCATTGCATGTGCACTCACAGTTGTGGTGAGTGTCGTGAGTTCGGAGGCAAGCGACAGGTTGCGGTTCTCTAGGTGAGTGAGCCAGTCACCTAGTGAGTGAACGGCCAGCGAGACTTCCTGTATGGCTTTGTCCTGCTTCTCCTCCAGGAGCACCATGTGCGTATCCATATCTACCCTGGTGGGGAGAGCTCTCATCATCTCCCACAGTTCGGTAAGGGTGCAATCTTCCGGAGTATATGCGGTTGCCACCGCATATGAGGCTGCCGCTGAAGGCGGACGGAATACAGCCGGAGTGTCCTGAGAGAGTTTGATGAATCGGGTATCACGGGCAGCCGCCATCACCAGTTCACTTGGTGGGCCGTCTGTAGCTCGTTGATGTGGCACAGACGGTTGAAAGAACCGAGCCAGGGAGGGTTCTCATGAGGCACTGGGGGTTCCAGTCTTCCCTTTCCCCTAGACATTTCTAACAACACAGGGTAAGTAGAGATATGAAGAAAGTTCAGCTGGAAGTGTCCAGAGCTCCGGGAGATTGCTTCCTCATGCCGCCATGCCTAACCCATATCCCCATGTCCCTCTTTTAAATGTAGATGTATTTACACTCAAGTTCTTTGATTTCCCCACTATAAATATACTGTAAGATTGCCCTGCAAGAGACCCACTTACAACCCAGAAGTTTTGTCTATTCTTTCTATTCCACTTTGATGTGATCTCCAAAAACCACATATGGGT
Source organism: Rhinoderma darwinii (assembly GCF_050947455.1). Lineage (NCBI taxonomy): Eukaryota > Metazoa > Chordata > Amphibia > Anura > Rhinodermatidae > Rhinoderma > Rhinoderma darwinii. Next base: position 232,571,134 of record NC_134688.1, read on the forward strand.
CCTTGTTTACATGGTTGCACTCAACGATGGATGACCTCTGCCATATACACTTTCCTTTATGCGAGTCAAGATTTAAAAATTAGATTAAACACGTATTTGGACTAAACACATCCAAAACCTCCAAGATTAAAGAACATTATTTATTAAAATATTGTAGCTTTGGTAACTGACCCCTATACAACTGGATATATAAATATATATATCACCGTTTCAAAGAAGGCTCCTTGAGCCATAATATTTGTCACCCTCTGGTAGTACAGTCTTACTGGACTCAGGGAAAGAAACCGATTTACGATATGACAGGTCTCTATAATAGCCAAACTCGATTATTTCCCAGTTGTTACTCTACAAGCCTTCTTTTAGGCTTCTGACTGGTCAATAAGACGAGTCATAAAAGAATGATACTATAGGTGAAGAACGGACCTCTGGGATTCCCACCATTGCGAAAATGAAGGAACCTAAAGGGGGTTTTACACAGGACGATTATCGTGTAGACGAGCGTTAATATAACGCTCGTTGCTGATAATTTCCCTGTGTAAACAGAGGAACGATTAGCAGATGAACGAGCAAACGCTCGATCATCTGCTGGTTGTATAGTTTTAAAAAAGTAAAATATTATCGTTGTCGGCAGCACATCTCCCTGTGTAAACAGGGAGATGCTCTGCTGACATGATGATAATGGATGGGGACGAGCGATCTGAGTAACGACCGCTCGTCCCCATCCATATCTCTTTGTGACAGGAGCAAGCAAGCGCCGGTCAACAATGTCTCGTTGATCGGTGCTCTCTGCTTTCTTGACTGAGATACTGGCCGTATGTGGGCAGCTTCTTCATTGAAAATAATAAAAAAGTAATAAACAGAAAAACATTAGGCTGGGTTCACACACAGTTTTTTGCAGGCGAAAAATCTGTCTCAAAGTTCCGTTTGGAAGTTTGAGGCAGATTTTCCTCTGCCTGCATGCCAATTTTTGCGGCGTTTTTCGCCCACGGCCATTGAGAGCCACGGGTAGAACACGCCGCAAAATACGCTTTCTCTGCCTCCCATTGATGTCAATGGGAGGTCAGAGGCATAACCGCGCGAAGATAGGGCATGTCCCTTCTTTCTCACGCGAGCTGGTTTTACCGCTCGCAGGAGAAAACCGCCCCCGTCTCCCATTGAAATCAATGGGAGGAATTTTCGGCCGGTTTTTGGCGAGTTTGACGGCGTGGTTTCCGCGTCAAAAAACTCGTAAAAAAACTATGTGTGAACCCAGCCTAGGCTGTTTCTGCCGTGTTTATTCACTGTCTCATTGCTTTCTTAATCTTCTCTTTACTTTATCACTGTTGTCTTTCATTTAATGTAATCACTGAATAAACATAAAATATACTTTGATCTACTAGCATTACTGTTCTTCCCATGACACAAGGTGAACATGTGTTCCTACAGAGATCTTATTTGTATTTCCTATTATTAATGTGTCTGTTACAGGTATTATAAAAGTCATATAAAAGATGGCTGCTTAGTATCAATGAATAATTTGAACAGTAAAGTTAACTTGTTTGCCGTATTTTGTCTTCTGTAAGTATAAGAATATAGTTATTACACATCTCCTTACACTATTTGATGTCTTTTTTTTTTAGGGAGCTGCTTTGAAATGTGATTAGCATTGTGTAATTTTTCATGACATTGCGCACAACCAGAAGATAATATTTTGTCATTGAATGTATATTATTGTTGCTTGTAAGACAAAGAGATATTATTAGGACAGTGAATAGTTGAATGGAATTAGTAACTTATAAGATGTAAAATATTATATACACTAACATTTTCAGTAAAATTAGATTATATCACACTGTGATTTTCATTGTGATCGTTGAATCCCTGTATGAGTGTGAGATTTCTGCTATTTTACAACACAGTTACAATGCTCAGGAAAAATATTTGCCCTGGCTATTGAATAAAAGGGACCTAACTAAAAATATAATTCATGTTTTGCAAGCATTTAAAGAAAAACAACAATATTGTACTACCTAATGCATCAATAATTTCAAACAAATGCTTCTAAAAGCAAAAGCAACAGTACGAGACACAGCTGCACTTACAGTTTATAGACAGCACTGTCTTTGGTACTACAATAAAGGGCCATGGTGCTGTATAAACAGGAGTCCCTGACAAGTGCACATGGTAAAAAGCACAAGAGCGTGAACAGAAGTACTAAATAACTAAGGCGGAACAATTATGTGGGGGAAACCTATATGTTTGTCCATAAAAAGACATTGGAGAATGAGAGATGATGAAACATGGGGAGATGCATTTTTATCCAATAAGAATGATAACGTTTGTTTCAGCTGGGGACCCGAGTTATAATAAACATGGGAGGTTGGATAATTCCTAGAAAACTACATTTTAGAAGTACTCCCTAATAAATTATTACAAAGAAAATCTCCATTTCCCACTTAAATATTTTGGGGAGGGAGCACAAGTCTCAAAACACAGGTGTAAATGTGCCCAACGGATGTTTTAACATTTTTGTTCAGTAATTGGTAGCTAGTGGGGATACAGATGTTACATTTGCCCTTGGGGGGGCAAATAGTTCCTATACTATGAAAGAGGACAGTACAATATATGGCATTTGACAGTTGGGGGAGGGGGCATATCAATTTTGCATCAGGGCCAGGGCCGATTCTAACTTTTTTGAGGCAAAAATTGAAATGTAAACCCCCAGTTCTTGATTGACATCCCCCTGGCTGTTCTACATCACTAGCAGCCTCCTGCAACTCTCGCGGATGCGCTGTTGCCTTGTACTCCCCTGGCATGCATGGTGCAGGGTTGAAGCCGGGCAGAGTACAACTCACTGCTCTGTGCGTGCCCATGGAGTACAAGGCGATGGTGCATTCAGGAAGGTTGGAGGAGACTGGTAGTGATGTATAACAGCCAGGAAGATGTCAATCAAGCATGGAAAGGTGGATTTGGAGTTAGGACTGTGTGACTCTTTAGGATAGAAGCACCTCCTCATGACCGGTGTTCCCTATAAGGTGTACGCGGCTGTGCGGACGCGCACCTTCCACAATCCTCCCGCTCACTCAACTTTAAAGCCCGCGCACTGTCACGGGCGGCGGGCAGGTGCAGTGGCGTCGGTAGCACCGGAGGGGGCAGCCGCATTCACTTGTATGTGCATCCTGAGGACGAACATACAAATTAATACTATAGGCTGCAGGTCATGTTAGGACTGCAGCCTATAAGGTGCTGGGAGTCGCCCACAGGGCCGGCCTTAAGGGTGTGCACTCCCAGCATGTAGGGGGTGCAACTGGGCTCTGCTCTGTCCTCAGCTCGTTACACACACGTAGTAAACAGGAGCCGAGGAGCAGAGGAGGAAGCTCCGCCCACAGCCCGTCCTGCAAGAAACCTGTGATCCTGTCAGCATGGAGAGAGGGTAAGTGTCTCTGTGTTTGTGTATATGTTACAGTATATGTGTGTGTATATGTTACAGTATATGTGTGTATATGTGTGTGTGTGTGTGTGTGTGTGTGTGTGTGTATATATGTTACAGGATATGTGTGTGTATATGTTACGGTATATGTGTATATATGTTACAGTATATGTGTGTGTGTGTATATGTTTCAGTATATGTGTGTGCTTATGTTACAGTATATGTGTGTTTGTATATGTTACAGTATATATGGGTATGTTACAGTATATGTGTGTGTATATGTTACAGTATATATGTGTGTGTATGTTACAGTATATGTGTGTGTGTGTGTGTGTGTGTGTGTGTGTGTATGTTACAGTATACTGTATGTGTGTGTGTATATGTTACAGTATGTGTGTATGTTACAGTATGTGTGTATATATGTTACAGTATATGCGTGTGTATATGTTACAGTATATGTGTGTATATGTTACAGTGTGTGTGTGTGTGTGTGTGTGTGTGTGTGTATTTATGTCTCCTTGCAAGTGTGTGTTCAATATTATAGTAGAACAGATAAAATGAAGATACTGTGTATATATATATATATATATATATATATATATATATATATACACACACACACACACAGTATGTCTGTGTGTGTATAGTTATCAGAATGTGTTATCTCTGGTGTTACATAGGACTGCAGGTAACATCTACTACATTAGCTGTACTATGTATATATGTGCCTGTGTGGGTATATATGGTCTGTATGTGAATGTGTCTTTGTGCTTGTATACATGTGCCTTTTATGTACTTGTATATGTTCCTGTCTGTGTATTTATGTGCCTGTGTGTGTGTGTGTGTGTGTGTGTGTGTGTGTGTGTGTGTGTGTGTTTGTGTGTGTGTGTCTGTATATAAATATGTGTCTGTATGTCTATATATTTACCTATGTGTATGTGTGTATATATATATATTTGCCTGTATGCCTAAATATGTCTTTATGTATGTCTATATATGTGGTTAATTTTTGGTTTGTAGAGGGAGGCAATAGAAAGTCCCGCACAGGGTGCCATCCAACCTAAGACCGGCCCTGGGCGTGATAACGTCACATCATCACGCCGGTCTGTGCATGCATCCCGCTGGACAGGCAGTGTAGCGCCCTGTCTGTCACGGGAACGGGGCAAGGTAAGTACAATCTTATTTTTTTTTAAGGAACTGTGTGGCAGTATATACAAGGGGAGGAGGGGGCTGTGCAGCGCTATATACAGGGGGAGATGGGGGGTTGCGTAGCGCTATATACAGGGGGAGGGGGCTGTGTAGAACTATATACAAGGGGAGGAGGGGCGCTGTGTAGCGCTATATACAAGGGGAGAGGTGGTTGTCTAGCAGTATATACAGGGGGAAATTGCTGTGCAGCGCTATATACAAGGGGAGGAGGGGGCTGTGTAGCACTATATACAGGGGGAATTGCTACGTAGCACTATATACAAGGGGAGGAGGGCTGTGTGTGTAGCACTATATACAAGGGGAGAAGGGGGGCAGTGTAGCGCTATATACAAGGGGAGGAGGGGGCTATGTAGCGCTATATACAAGGGGAGGAGGGGGGCTGTGTAGCGCTATATACAAGGGAAGGAGGGGGCTGTGTAGCGCTATATACAAGGGGAGAGGGGGCTGTGTAGCGCTATATACAGGGGGGGGGGGGAATTGCTATGCATCGCTATATACAAGCGGAGGAGGGGGGCTGCGTAGCACTATATACAGGTGGGAATTGCTGTGTAGCACTATATACAAGGGGAGGGGGCTGTGTAGCACTATATACACACAAGGGGAAGAGGGGGCTGTGTAGCACTATATACAAGGGGAGGGGAGGCTGTGTAGCACTATATATAAGCGGAGGGGGCTGTGTAGCGCTATATACAATGGGAGGGGGCTGTGTAGAACTATATACAAGGGGTGGAGGGGCGCTGTGTAGCGCTATATACAGTGGGGAATTGCTGTGTAACACTATATACAAGGGGAGGGGGGCTGTGTAGCACTATATACACAAGGGGAAGAGGGGGGCTGTGTAGCGCTACACCGTGTTCCAAATTATTATGCACATTGGATTTAAGTGTCATAAACATTTAATTATTAGTTTTTCAATTAATCTCATGGATGGTATTGTGTCTTAGGGCTCTTTGGATCATTGTAATCAATCTCAGACACCTGGGATAATTATTTTGCCAGTTGTGCCCAATCAAAGGAAAACTACTTAAGAAGGACGTTCCACATTATTAAGCAGGTGTTAAGGATCTGCCAGGCACAGCTTCTGTATCCACGCCCATAGGTAATCAGTCTGCACCTGCTTCTATGTCTGTGAGACTGACTCCATCTTCCACCACTCAGGATGGCAGGCTTAGGAGTGGGAGAGCCTATCACAGCCTGGCCAGACGGAGCTAGCTCCCGCTCTCTGTCTATTTATACCTGCCTTTCCTGTTCCTCCTTGCTTGTGATTCTTCTCTGTTGGTTTCCTGGCCCTGCTGCAGCTTCTTGAACTACTTGTCCCTGCTTCGTATTGACCCTGGCTTACTGACTACCCTTCTGCTCTGCGTTTGGCACCTCGTACTCTCCTTGTTTGACTCGGCTCGTTTACTACTCTTGTTGCTCACGGAGTTGCCGTGGGCAACTGCCCCGTTTCCCTTGTTCTGTGTTTCCTTGTCTGGTTGTCTGTCGTGCACTTATTGAGTGTAGGGACCGTCGCCCAGTTGTACCCCGTCGCCTAGGGCGGGTCGTTGCAAGTAGGCAGGGACTGAGTGGCGGGTAGTTTAGGGCGCACTTGTCTGTTTCCCTATCCCTGTCATTACAGCAGGCCACAGGTTTCAAGCAATATGGGAAAGAAAAAGGATCTCTCTGCTACCGAAAAGCGTGAAATAGTGCAATACCTTGGACAAGGTATGAAAACATTGGATATTTCAAGAAAACTTAAGCGTGATCATCGTACTGTGAAAAGATTTGTGGCTGATTCAGAGCACAGACGGGTTCGTTCAGATAAAGGCATATTAAGGAAGTTTTCTGCCAGACAAATTAATAGGATTAGGAGAGCAGCTGCTAAAATTCCATTGCAAAGCAGCAAACAGGTATTTGAAGCCGCTGGTGCCTCTGGAGTCCCGCGAACCTCAAGGTGTAGGATCCTCAAGTGTGCATAAAGCTATTATTCGGCCACCCCTAAACAATGCTCACAAGCAGAAACTGTTGCAGTGGGCTCAGAAATACATGAAGACTAATTTCCAAACCGTATTGTTTACTGATGAGTGCCATGCATCCCTGGATGGTCCAGATGGATGGAGTAGTGGATGGTTGGTGAATGGCCACCATGTCCCAACAAGGCCGTGACGTCAGCAAGGAGGTGTTTTGGGCTGGAATCATGGGGAGAGAGCTGGTAGGCCCCTTTAGGGTCCCTGACGGTGTGAAAATGACCACTGCAAAGTATGTAGAGTTTATGACTGACCACTTTCTTCCGTGGTACAAAAAGAAGAACCGTGCCTTCCGTAACAAAATTATCTTCATGCATGACAATGCACCATCTCATGCTGCAAAGAATACCTCAGTGTCATTGGCTGCTATGGGCATAAAAGAAGATAAACTCATTGTGTGGCCCCCATGTTCCCCTGACCGCAACCCTATTGAGAACCTTTGGAGCCATCCTCAAGCAAAATATCTATGAGGGTGGGAGGCAGTTCACATCAAAACAGAAGCTCTGGGAGGTTATTCTGACATTTAAGCAGAAACTGTCCAAATACTCACAAATTCAATGGATGCAAGAATTGTGAAGGTGATATCAAAGAAGGGGTCCTATGTTAACATGTAACTTGGCCTGTTAAGTTTTTTTTGATTGAAAGAGCTTTTGATTTCTGTAAATATGACCTCCTGATGCTGCAAATTCAACAAATTACCATTTTAGTTCTCTTTACAACCTTCAAAATGTTTTGATCTCTGTTGTGCATAATAATTTGAAACAGTGCATTTTGAGTTTTTTACTTCTAAAAAAAATCTGTTATCATTAGGAGATTTGTTCAATAAAATTCGCATTATACTCCATGGCTTGAAGATTATACTGACTGTCATTTGCATCGACTATTTAGGAAAATCAGCGAAAAATAACATTTGCATAATAATTTGGAACGCGGTGTATATACAAGGGGAGGAGGGGGGCTGTGTAGCGCTATATACAAGGGGAGGAGGGGGGCTGTGTAGCGCTATATACAATGGGAGGAGGGGGCTATGTAGCACTATATACAAGGGGAGGAGAGGGGCTGTGTAACGCTATATACAAGGGGATGGGTGCTGTGTAGCGCTATATACAAGGGGAGGAGGGGGGCTGTGTAGCGCTATATACAAGGGGAGAGGGGGCTGTGTAGCGCTATATACAGGCGGGGAATAGCTATGCATCGCTATATACAAGGGGAGGAGGGGGCTATGTAGCACTATATACAAGGGGAGGAGGGGGGCTGTGTAGCGCTATATACAAGGGGAGGGGTGCTGTTTAGCGCTATATACAAGGGGAGGAGGGGGGCTGTGTAGCACTATATACAAGGGGAGAGGGGGCTGTGTAGCGCTATATACAGGGGGGAATTGCTATGCATCGCTATATACAAGGGGAGGAGGGGGGCTGCGTAGCACTATATACAGGGGGGAATTGCTGTGTAGCACTATATACAAGGGGAGGGGGGCTGTGTAGCACTATATACACAAGGGGAAGAGGGGGCTGTGTAGCACTATATATAAGGGGAGGGGGATGTGTAGCACTATATATAAGGGGAGGGGGCTGTGTAGCACTATATACAAGGGGGAATTGCTGTGTAGCACTATATACACAAAGGGAGGGGGGCTGTGTAGCACTATATACACGAGGGGAAGAGGGGGCTGTGTAGCGTTAAATACAACGGGAGAGGTGGGCTGTGTAGCACTATATACAGGGAGGAATTGCTGTGTAGCGCTATATACAGGGGGGCTGTGTGGCAGTATCTACAGGGGGCTGTGTGGCACTATCTATAGGGGTCTGTGTGGCACTATCTACAGAAGGCTGTGTGGCACTATCTACAGGAGGCTGTGTGGCACTATCTACAGGGGTCTGTGTGGCACTATCTACAGGGCGGTCTGTGTGGCACTATCTACAGGGTGGTCTGTGTGCCACTATCTACAGGGCGGTCTGTGTGGCAGTATCTACAGGGGGGTCTGTGTGGCACTATCTACAGGGGGGTCTGTGTGGCACTATCTACAGGGGGGGTCTGTGTGGCACTATCTACAGTGGGGTCTGTGTGGCACTATCTACAGTGGGGTCTGTGTGGCACTATCTACAGTGGGGTCTGTATGGCACTATCTACAGTGGGCTCTGTGTGGCACTATCTACAGTGGGGTCTATGTGGCACCATCTACAGGGGGGTCTGTGTGGCACTATCTACAGGGGGGTCTGTGTGGCACTATCTACAGGGTGGTCTGTGTGGCACTATCTACAGTGGGGTCTGCGATTGGCGCTATCTGCAGGGGGCTGCATGTAGGCTATCTACAGGCTGGTGATGCTATCTACAGGGGGATGTGTGTGACGCTATCTATAGAGGGGTAAAGCTGTCTACAGGGAGATGTGTGTGACGCTATCTACAGGGGGGGGTGAAGCGGTCTACAGGGGGATGTGTGTGGTGCTATCTACAAGGGGATGTGTGTGGCGCTATCTACAGGGGCTGTGTGGCACTATCTACAGGGGCTGTGTGGCGCTCTCCACAGGTGGTCTGTGGGACATGTCCTATACTTGCCCGTTTTTCGCGCAGCACGCACCCATTGAAGTCAATGGTTGCGTGAAAATTGCGCACGGCACACAGAAGGACTTACGTGTGCCGCGCGTGATTCGTGCTACAGTTGTAAAATAAATGAATGAAAAAATAAAAGCACCTCCTGCTTTTATGTTTGTAAACATAAAAACAGAGTGTCATAACGATGCCATATGCCTGAAAATCACGCAGGCACGCACCAAATACTGATGCCACACGGAACTGCTACGCGCGCAAAATGCGACGTTTTTTGCGCGCGCAATACGCAAACTTTCGTGTAAATAAGGCCTAAGAGGGAACATTGCTCATGACCCTTTATAGAGTATTTAGCATATAGTGTGCGCCGTTTTATATGTTGATTTTATCGATTTTGCTGCATTTGAAAAAAAAACAACATACAGGGGAAGGTTTGGATATTTTGTCAGGTCATGTTGGCAGTTTGGGAGATTAAGGCTATGTTCACAGAGAGTTTTTTGACGCGGAAACCGAGCCGCAAAACTCGTCAAAAACGGACCGAAAATGCCTTCCATTGATTTCAATGGGATGCGGAGGCGTCTATTTCCCGCGAGCGGTAAAACCGTCTCGCGGGAGAAACAAGGGACATGCGCTATCTTTGGGCGTTTATGCCTCTGACCTCCCATTGACATCAATGGGAGGCAGAGAAAGCATATTTTGCAGCGTTTTATGCCTGCAGCGCTCAATAGCCGCGGGCTAAAAACGCAGCGAAAATCGGCATGCAGGGAGAGGAAAATCTGCCTCAAACTTCCAAACGGAATTTTGAGGCAGAAATGCCGCCTGCAAAAACTCTGTGTGAACATAGCCTAAAACTACCTAAAAGGTTTCCATTAAATATAAAATTAAATGCAACAATTACATCTGCCCTGCAATTTTGTTATTATAAATATATCCTATATAATTACAGCACCAGAGCTCATACATACAAGAGCTCATACAAAGCTCATACATAAATAAAGCACCAGAACCAAGCTCAGTACATATATAAAGCACCAGAACCAAGCTCCGTACATATATAAAGCACCAGAACAAAGCTCAGCATATATATATAATGCACCAGAACCAAGCTCAGTACAAATATACAGCACCAGAACAAAGCTCAGTACATAAATACAGCACCAGAACAAAGCTCAGTACATAAATACAGCACCAGAACAAGCTCAGTAGATATATATATAGTACCAGAACCAAGCTCAGTACATATATACAGCACCAGAACAAAGCTCAGTACATAAATATAACACCAGAACCAAGCTCATTATATATATACAGCACCTGAACCAAGCTCAGTACATAAATACAGTTCAATTTAGTGCAACCCTTGTCGTATAGGTTTGTATGGCGTAAAACTACAGCTCCAGCATGGCCTAAATAATAGTAAGGATATGGTGGGAGTTGCTGTTTCACAAAAGAAAAATCATACCACTCATCATCTCGCTGCAGATCTGTCATGGTCTGTTGGTATGTAGACCCACTAGGCCGCGCCGCCGTAGCGGGGAGGCAGCTGGCCAAACAACAGAGCACCCAAGCAATACAAAGTCCCACACTAGGGTACCTGAATAGTCCAAACAGTGGCCGAGGCTTTAGCACGGATGGCGGTGGGTGCAGCAGGTTGCGCCAGACGTGGTGGATGACACTGGATGTGGTAGAGGACACTGTACGTGGCAGATGGCACTGGATGTGGCAGATGACACTGGACGAGGCAGATGACATGGGACGTGGCAGAAGACAGCAGGTGCAGTAGGACACGACTCCAACACTAAGAGGCTCAGGTAGCAGGGCACGGGAAACAACGGGAACAGGATAACACTACGGGACCATTTGCAAGACTGACATGGGAATACTAACAACGCTCAGGCAATGAGCAAATGGGCAGGGCACGTCTTATAGTCCAGGAGAATCAAGGGCAAATTGATGGGTGATACGCATGTGCGCGCGCTGGCCCTTTAAGGCCATGCACATGTGTGTGCGTGCACCCTACGGGACACAGCGGACCGGAGAGGAAGTGAGAGCTGGTTCATGTAGATTGTGCCCCACATATAGCCCCCTGTTGATAGAGCCCCTCTGCAGATAATGTCACTCATATTTTTAAGAGGAAAAAAACAACAACTTTGCATACTCACTTGATCCCGGTCCTCTTGCAATGCAGGCCTGCTGGCGCTGTACGACGCAAGCGACGCCATGATGTCATAGCCCCGCTTGCGTCGTTAGAAGGCACTGAATGGCAGGGCAAGTCATTCTGCCCTGCCAATTAGCGTATTTTAATGACGGAAGCAGCGTGAATTGTGCGCTTGCGTCGTTAAAAGGAGATGATTGGCAGGGTGCCTTGCCAATCTGTAGTTGAAAGACGCTGAATAGCAGGGCACGGAACGCATATATGGACATTGACGTCAGGGGCTACTTTAGGAGATGCGGTGGGTGGTGCTATCTACAGTGGGCATGGGTGGGGCTATCTACAGAGTGCAGTGTGACATTATCGACAGAAGGCACTGTGGCAATATATACAGAGGGCACTGTGGCAATATCTACACATTAAAATAGTATAATGCCCAATAGTGCCACAATGCCCCTGTAGATAGTGTCACAGTGTCCACATATTAAGTGCCAGTGCCCACATAGTGCCACAGTGCCAATGTAGATAGTGCCACACCCCCTTGAGAATGGTGCCACCCTGCCTGTAGCTAGCGCTAACCCCCCTTGAAGATAGCTCCATTGGAGCTCCGTCTAGGAGCGGAACCCCCAGCCAGAGCGTCGGCAATCCTCTGGCCAGGGATCCTGCTCTTAGAGGGTGCCCCTGACGTCACTGTCCATATATAGACAGTGACATCAGGGGCACCTCCTGGAGCGGAATCCTCGGCCATAGCATTCTTAGCTGCAGTGCCGCCCCCTTAGAAATGCTGTACCCTGCTGCCTGAGGTCAGAGGTTCATCTCGCCTCAAGGCAGGTGCAGCCATGATCAGGGCCAAGAAGCCCAGGGGTTGTCCAATTTTTATTTAGATTTGTATTTATTTATAGAATAGGAATTCATACAGTTTTCTAATATACATATATTAGAAATTCTGCTCACATACGGTAGTTTTCTTGTAACAGTGCAGTAGGCCCCCATCACAGTAGAATGGTATAGCCCACATCCACAGGCTAAATTAATAGTACTAAACATGGTGTCAGTCATGTGACCTCCCCTACACACATCATGTGACCACTAATAGACAGTGAGAAATAGGGTTACATGACTGTCTGTGGCGGGTTTTAGATCCCCATTGAATTCAATGGGGAAAACCCGCAACAAAATACTAGTGATTCTGCAACCACAATTGACATGCTGCGACTTAAAACAACGCATCGCAGGTCAATTTGTGTGCAGAATCTCCGCATATCACGTACGCAGCGTGTGGATGAGATTTCTTGAAATGTCACCAACGCCTCTACTACTGTATTATGCTGTAGATTTTCCGCAACAAAATACGTTGCGAAAAAAACACAGTATTTACGCTACGTGTGGACTAGCCCTAGAAACCAAGACATTGTTACCTGAATACCAGTGGGCTGATGGGTAACATGGCTAACGCCATCTTTAGTCCTTTCAGTTATCCTAAGGGTGCATTATAGACTAATCTGTGAGCTATACCATTTTTTTCCTTTTTAATCACAGACAACTGCATTTATAGAATAGGAAATCATACAGTTTTCTAATATACATGTATTAGAAATTCTGCTCACAGACCTTACTTAATGCATGTATATTAGAAAACTGTATGATTTACGATTCTATAAAGAAATTAATGAAAAAGCAGACAACCCCTTTCATTACATCATTTGACACATTATACTGTATACAACTGTATATAGACCTGCCTCTCTGATTCATGATCTATTTGTTTGCATTCCATAGTGTGACACCTGCTACCTTTCTTCTTGTATTGTTATAGAGGTATCTAGCTTACCGTATATTTACACTCATAAGGCAAACCATAACACTGTGCTTATTTAAAGTGTGTTCACATCGGCGTCAGGGTTCCGTTGGTGAGATCTGCTAGACATTTCTGTCGGAGGGTTTCCGTGTTTTTTGACGGAACAATAGCGGAACCCATCAACGGAACCCCAACGCTGATGTGAACAGGCCCTTTCATGTACTTTATATGCATTTCACACACATTGTTTATTGTCATTGCTCAAAATTAGAAAACATTTATTACATTTAATTGGATAAAAGAGATAATGAAATGCACAGACCACAATCTATTTACATATTATGATAATGAAAAATGATCTTCTATTATTTGACAATAGAAAAAAATAGGTTTTAGGTTTCTGTTTACCAGTCAAGGATTCATGTTTCTGTGTTGTGACTGTCTATAACTGGGATGATTTTAAGAGCAATGTTTGTATTAACCCCTCCCAGACATCCACCGTATATATATATACAGGGGGGGGGGAGAGTATGGCACGGGCTCACGGCCTGAGCCCGCTATATAGAACGAGCGTGTCGGCTGTATCTTACCACCAACACTTCAGTGTAACAAGCGGTCATTAAACACCTTAGATGTCGTTGTCAATAGCGACCGCAGCATCTAAGTGGTTAGAAACAGGGGTGCGGCCACCTGTAACATTGCAACGCGCCTCCCCTCATAACGGTATTGTGGGGTGCAGATGGTTGGCATGGCACGCTGGGGCCCTTTTGAAGGCCCCCAGGTCTGCCATTTTTGTACTCCTATGAAGCCCTGCCTCCAGTTTTTTATTATAGGAGGCTGTCAGTATAACACTATACTTCAATCCATTAGTGCCATCACCCCCCCACGACTTTGATCCAGGGGGGGGGGGTTGACAATGGTTGTTATGGCAGCCTGGGGACCGCCGTGCTTGCCATCTCTGTAGTCCTTTGGACTGTGGCAGGGCTTCAAAGGAGACTGTCAGTATCACGATATACTGCAATACATTAGTATTGCAGTATTGTAAAGGATCTGACGGAAACAGCTTCTGTGTCGACGCCCGTGGTTAATCATTCTGCATCTGCTCCTAGGTCTGATAGAGTGACTCGATCTGCTACCACTCATGCTGGTAGGCTGAGGAGTGGGAGAACCTGTCACAGCCTGGCCAGACGGTTCTAGCTCCCACCCTCGGTCTATGTATACCTTCATTTGCTTCTTGCCTTTGCCTGTGATTCTGTCTTGTTTCCTGGCTCTGCTGTTCCTGCTTGTACTATTGACCTCTGCTTCAAATTGACCCTGGCTTTACTGACTACGCTCCTGCTCTGCGTTTGCTACCTCGTACACTTCTGGTTTGACTCGGCTCGTTCACTACTCTTGTTGCTCACGGTGTTGCCGTGGGCAACTGCCCCATTTCCCTTATCTTCTGTGTACCCTTGTCTGTTTGTCTGTCGTGCACTTATTGAGCGTAGGGACCGTCGCCCAGTTGTACGCCGTCGCCTAGGACGGGCCGTGCAAGTAGGCAGGGACTGAGTGGCTGGTAGATTAGGGCTCACCTGTCTGTCTCCCTACCCCGACATTACAAGTATATCATGCAAGCGATCCAACGATCGCTGGTTCAAGTCCCCTAGGGGGACTAGTAAAAAAGTTAAATACAGTAAAATAAAGGTGTTTTTTTTAAACATATATTTTACCGTATTTGTTGGACTATAAGATGCAGTTTTTAGCAAGAATACAGCTTGCTAGAAAGTCCAATGCTTCCATGGAGGAAGTGAAACGTTGCTGTGTTGGGTGAATAAATTTCATTTTTTGCTATTGAGTGCTGCTTCTTTGCTCGATTTTTTCCATATATATATATATATATATATATATATATATATATATATATATATATATATATACACATATATATATTTAAAAGTAAAAAAATCTTTTCCCATTTTCCCCAAGTACAATGTAAAAAAAAAATCTAAAATGAACATAACTGGTGTCACCGCATCCGTAAAAATCTAAGCAATTACAATACATCATTATTTAACCCACACGATGAATGCCGTAAAAAACGAATTTAAAACTAATTTTAAAAAAAAGTTGTAAAGGATTTGCCAGACACAGCTTCTGTGTCGACGCCCGTGGGCAATCAGTCTGCACCTGCTCCTATGTCTGTGAGACTGACTCCATCTTCCACCACTCAGGATGGCAGGCTTAGGAGTGGGAGAGCCTATCACAGACTGGCCAGACAGAGCTAGCTCCCGCCCACTGTCTATTTATACCTGCCTTTCCTGTTCCTCCTTTGCCTGTGATTCTTCTATGCTTGTTTCCTGGCTTGCTGCTGCTGTTTGTACTACTCATCATCTGCTTGTTATTGGCCTTGGCTTTCTGACCACTCTCCTGCTCAGCGTTTTGTACCTCGTTCTCTCCTGGTTTGACTCGGCTCGTTCACTACTCTTGTTGCTCACGGTGTTGCCGTGGGCAACTGCCCCATTTCCCTTATCTTCTGTGTACCCTTGTCTGTTTGTCTGTCTTGCACTTACTGAGCGTAGGGACCGTTGCCCAGTTGTACCCCGTCGCTTAGGACGGGTCGTTGCAAGTAGGCAGGGACTGAGTGGCGGGTAGATTAGGGCTCACCTGTCTGTCTCCCTACCCTGTCATTACATAATCACAGGCCCATATACCTAGTCTACCCTGGTCCCTGACACATCCATGGACCCCCTTGAGACCCTGGCTCAGCAGATGCAGGGCCTCTCCCTACAGGTCCAGGCCCTGGCTCAGAGGGACAACCTGCGTGATGCTTCCCTGGTAGTGCCCCCCACCTCACCTCTCGAACCCCACCTCAAGTTGCCTGACCGGTTCTCAGGGGACCGGAAGACTTTTTTCTCCTTTCGGGAGAGTTGTAGGCTCTATTTTCGCTTAAAGCCCCACTCCTCAGGTTCTGAGAGCCAGAATGTGGGTATAATTATGTCCCGGCTCCAGGACGGGCCCCAAGAATGGGCCTTCTCCTTGGCTCCTGACGTCCCTGAACTTTCCTCCGTTGATCTTTTCTTTTCTGCTCTGGGGCTCATTTATGACGAGACTGACAAGACTGCCTTTGCCGAGAGTCAGCAGGTGACCTTACGTCAGGGTAAGAGACCTGTAGAGGAGTATTGTTCTGACTTTAGGAAGTGGTGTGTAGCTTCTCGGTGGAATTACCCTGCCTTGAGGTGCCAGTTTAGATTGGGTCTGTCGAACGCCCTCAAAGACCTGCTAGTTAGCTATCCCTCTGCTGACTCCCTAGATCAGGTTATGGCTTTAGCGGTACGACTTGACCGACATCTCAGGGAACGACGACTTGAACGTTTTTGTGCCTTCTCCTCTGACTCCCCCATGATGCCTCCCGAGGTTCCATTGCTTCGTTCTTCCACGGAAGACTCGGATGTACCTATGCAACTCGGGGCCTCCGTGTCCCCCCAACAATGTAGTGAGTTCCGCAGGAAGAATGGTCTCTGCTTCTACTGTGGGGATGACAAGCATCAAGTGAACAACTGTCCAAGGCGTAAGAATAAGCAGCCGGAAGAACTTCCGCGCCTAAGTGATCATCGGGGAGTTCACTTGGGCGCCCAGGTATTTCCCGTAAAGATGAAACCTAATAAAATCTTGCTTCCCTTTCAGGTCTCTTTTGGTGGTAGGTCTGCTACCGGCAGTGCCTTCGTGGATTCAGGGTCTTCTGCTAATATTATGTCTGTGGAATTTGCTATGTCTCTAGCTATGCCATTGATTGATTTGGCTAAACCTGTCCCGGTAGTGGGTATCGACTCCACTCCTCTTGCTAATGGTTATTTTACACAGCATACCCCTGTTTTTCAACTCCTTGTTGGCTCCATGCATTTGGAGCAGTGCTCTGTACTGGTGATGCAGGGATTATCGTCCGATTTGGTTTTAGGCCTTCCCTGGTTGCAGATGCATAATCCCATGTTTAACTTGAATACTGGGGACTTACCAAATGGGGTAATGAATGCATGACGTCATGTTTTTGTGTTAATTCTATTTCTCTCCCTGAGGAGGTGAACACTGTACCTGAGTTTGTTCAGGACTTCGCTGATGTTTTCTCTAAAGAGGCCTCCGAAGTGTTACCTCCTCATAGAGAATACGATTGCACAATCGATTTGGTACCAGGAGCTAAACTCCCTAAGGGTAGGATATTCAATCTCTCTTGTCCCGAACGTGAAGCCATGAGAGAGTATATCCAGGAATGCCTGGCCAAGGGTTACATTCGCCCCTCTACTTATCCGGTAGGTGCTGGCTTCTTCTTCGTAGGGAAGAAGGATGGTGGTCTTAGGCCGTGCATTGACTACCGAAACTTGAATAAGGTCACTGTAAGGAACCAGTACCCCCTTCCTTTGATTCCTGATCTCTTTAATCAGGTTCAGGGGGCCCAATGGTTCTCTAAGTTTGATCTACGGGGGGCTTATAACCTTATCCGCATCAAAGAGGGGGATGAGTGGAAGACTGCGTTTAACACGCCCGAAGGTCATTTAGAATACCTCGTCATGCCCTTTGGGTTGTGTAATGCTCCCGCGGTCTTCCAGAATTTCATAAATGAGATTTTAAGAGACTACCTGGGGGTATTTCTTGTAGTGTACCTTGATGACATACTTGTGTTTTCCAAGGACTGGTCCTCCCACATTGAGCATGTCAGGAAGGTGCTCCAGGTCCTTCGGGAAAACAAACTGTTTGCTAAGGCCGAAAAATGTGTGTTTGGGGTGCAAGAGATACCATTTTTGGGTCAAATCCTCACTCCTCATGAATTCCGCAGGGTCCCCGCCAAGGTCCAGGCTGTGGCGGAATGGGTCCAACCTGCCTCCCTGAAGGCGTTACAGTACTTCCTGGGATTCGCTAATTATTACAGGAGATTTATTGCTAACTTCTCGGTCATCGCTAAGCCTATTACGGATCTCACTCGCAAAGGTGCCGATCTCCTCCACTGGCCTCCTGAGGCTGTCCAGGCTTTTGAGGTCCTTAAGAAGTGCTTTATCTCGGCCCCAGTGCTGGTTCAGCCCAACCAAATAGAGCCATTCATCGTGGAGGTTGATGCCTCCGAGGTGGAAGTGGGTGCTGTCTTGTCCCAGGGTACCAGGTCCCTCACCCATCTCCGTCCCTGTGCCTACTTCTCCAGGAAGTTTTCGCCCACTGAGAGTAACTATGATATTGGAAGCCGCAAACTCTTAAATGGGCATTTGAAGAGTAGCGCCACTTCCTGGAGGGGGCTAGGCACCAGGTAACGGTCCTTACCGACCACAAGAATCTGGTTTTCTTAGAATCTGCCCGGAGGCTAAACCCGAGACAAGCTCGATGGGCGTTATTTTTTACCAGATTCAACTTTTTGGTCACCTATAGGGCTGGGTCTAAAAATATTAAGGCTGACGCACTGTCGCGTAGCTTCATGGCCAGCCCTCCTTCGGAGGAAGATCCTGCTTGTATTTTTCCTCCAGGTATAATCATTTCCTCTATTGATTCTGATTTAGTCTCCGAAATTGCGGCTGATCAAGGTTCAGCTTCCGGGAACCTTCCTGAGAACAAGCTGTTTGTTCCCCTGCAACTCCGGCTAAGGGTACTTAGGGAAAATCATGACTCTGCACTATCTGGCAATCCAGGCATCCTGGGTACCAAGCACCTCATTGCCAGAAACTACTGGTGGCCTGGGTTGCTTAAAGACGTTAAGGCCTACGTCGCCGCTTGTGAGGTTTGTGCTAGGTCCAAGACTCCCAGGTCCCGACCAGCGGGCTTACTATGTTCTTTGCCCATTCCCCAGAGACCTTGAACCCATATCTCCATGGATTTTATCACCGATTTGCCTCCATCTCAAGGCAAGTCGGTGGTGTGGGTTGTAGTGGACCGCTTAAGTAAGATGTGCCACTTTGTGCCCCTCAAGAAACTACCCAATGCTAAGACGTTAGCTACCTTGTTTATCAAACACATCCTGCGTCTCCATGGGGTTCCTGTCAATATTGTTTCTGACAGAGGGGTACAATTTGTTTCATTGTTTTGGAGAGCCTTCTGTAAAAAGTTGGAGATTGATCTGTCCTTCTCCTCGGCTTTCCATCCTGAAACTAATGGCCAAACGGAGAGGACTAATCAGTCTCTAGAACAATATTTAAGGTGTTTTATCTCGGACTGTCAACATGATTGGGTCTCCTTCATTCCCCTCGCCAAATTTTCCCTTTTTCTGTAATTTTGGGTTTAATCAGCGGCTCTCCTTCGTTTCACCTGGTGGTTCCAACAATCCCGAGGTAGATGTCGTTCATAGGGAACTGTGCACAGTCTGGGCCCAGGTTCAGAAGAACCTTGAGGCGTCCCAGAGCATCCAAAAGACTCAGGCAGATAAAAGACGTTCTACTAACCCCTTGTTTGTGGTCGGGTATCTGGTGTGGCTGTCTTCAAAAAATGTGCGCCTTAAAGTTCCATCCAAAAAATTTGCTCCCCGGTTTATAGGGCCGTACAAGGTCATTGAGGTCCTTAACCCTGTCGCCTTCCGGCTTGAATTACCCCCTTCTTTTCAAATACACGTGTTCCATGCCTCCCTCCTGAAATGCTGCTCCCCGTCCTTGGCTACCTCTAGGAAACCTCCGGTCCCTGTTCTCACTCCTGAAGGGGTAGAATTCGAGGTGGCCAAGATTGTGGACAGCAGGTTGTCCAAGGCTCCCACCAGTACCTGGTCCATTGGAGAGGATACGGGCCTGAGGAGAGGACTTGGGTACCCGCCTGGGATGTTCACGCTGGGTTATTGCTCAGGAAGTTCCATCTTCGGTTCCCTAACAAGGCAGGTCCACCTAGGAAGGGTCCAGTGGCCCCTTATAAAAGGGGGGGGTACTGTAAAGGATTTGCCTGACACAGCTTCTGTGTCTACGCCCGTGGTTAATCAACCTGCATCTGTTCCTAGGTCTGCTAGAGTGACTCGATCTGCTACCACAGGCTGGTAGGCTGAGGAGTGGGAGAACCTATCACAGCCTGGCCAGATGGTTCTAGCTCCCGCCTTTGGTCTATTTATACCTTCATTTGCTGCTTGTCCTTTGCCTGTGATTCTCCTGTTTGACCCTGCTTGACTGACTATTCTCCTGTTCTGCTTTTGCTACCGCGTACTCTCCTGGTTTGACTCGGCTCGTCCACTTCTCTTGTTGCTCACGGTGTTGCCGTTGGCAACTGCCCAACTTCCCTTGCTTTTATGTACCCTTGTCTTGTTTGTCTGTCATGCACATAGTGAGCGTAGGGACCATCGCCCAGTTGTACGCCGTCTCCTAGGACGGGCCGTGCAAGTAGGCAGGGACTGAGTGGCAGGTAGATTAGTGCTCATCTGTCCGTCTCCCTACCCCGACATTACATTAGGTCTTAGGATTCATGCAAAACCGCTGTATTGCTGACATGTGTTATTGATCCATAATACAGCACTCAAAGTCTGCTATGAGCCCATACTGTGCCTCCACGTGATTATATACAGAGACACAGAAGAGGATTTTTTTTCAAATATTCTTTATGAATCCGTGAGAAAAAAAAATGGTGGTATGCCCTATTGCATTGGAGGTAGCATTGCTTCTAGAAGAAAATACGGTGCTTCATCGAGACATAACATAGTGGCACAAAGAGTGCTTACGATACCATAGGAACGATATGTGCCGCCATACACGGTCCATGCACACTGCATTGCTGTAGAACTGCTATGTATGGACCCTTATGCTTGGTCCACACTGGTTATTCTTGTTGTGCACCGCATCCCCTATGTGTATTGCAATACACGCAAAATTTAAAAATGTATACAAATATTTCAGAAAACCCATTCTTAAGGTATATAACAACTCCATATTTGCAGAATTAGGCTGGATGATACAGCAACATTTGATAACTGTATTATAGTTGCAAAAACTAATGTGTGAAACACGCACACACATTATTTGCTTCTATGAAACAGATGGATCATCTGTGTTATCTGAAGGCAGGTGAAGTTACACGAAGGTTTCCAATGCAGGCAATGTGCTATTTTAACCTTTGTATTACTAGTGCAGCTGTTCAAATAACTGTATCAAAAGTGTTGCTGCATTTACTTTAAACAGACAATGACCCAGTATACATTTTGCCTTTTTATGGCCCATTTTTGTGTACAACCAATTCTCATTTGCGATTAAAGGTCATCCCCTTAAGGGCCCATTCATATGAATGTGAATAACGTCCGTGTGCTGCACATGGAAATCACGCACAGCACACGGAGGCATTGATTTCAATGGGGCCGTCCACACATGCGTGAGTTTTCACGCAGCGAGAATCTGCTGCGTGAAACCTCACTGTATGTCCTATATTGGTTTTCAAGCACCTACGCGCCCATTGAAGTCAATGGGTGCGTGAAAACCAGATTGAAAAAAAAATTAAAAATTATGTGCTTTGCGAGTGCGTGAATAACGCATGCCACTCGCAAAGCACACTGATGCATGCGCAACACACACAGACCAGATTCACGCGCGTTTTTCACGCTCGTGAATCTGATACGCTCGTGTGAATGTAGCCTAATAGGTTTGCCACCTGGCCGGTAAATTACGGGCCCAGCCGGTATTACTGCCGAGAGGCCGGTGCTGCTATTTAAAGAGACTCTGTCACCAGATTATCAAATCCCTATCTCCTATTGAATGTGATGGGCGCTGCAATGTAGATAACAGCAACAGTTTTTTTTTTTTAAATGATCATTTTTGCCCAAGTTATTAGCAATTTTATATTTATGCAAATGAGCTCTTCAATGGACAACTGGGCGTGTTTTCTCGTATCACCAACTGGGTGTGTATTGTGTTTTTACCATCTGGGCGTGTATTGTGTTTTTACCAACTGGGCGTGTATTGTGTTTTTACCAACTGGGCGTTGTGAATAGAAGTGTATGACGCTGACAAATCAGCATCATACACTTCTCATCGTTCCCACCCAGCTTCTTTCACTAAAGACACACAGCGTGACGTCACCCACAGGTCCTTCAACCTTGTCGTTGGACAAAGAAGATACATCGGCTGAAAGGCGTCCAAAAGGTTAATATGCTCGTCTCTAGGGAGTTTACTATGCTTACCTGCACATGGTGATGCTGCTGCAAATTCAACTGTACGCCTGGAGCTGTGGTGTCTTCTCCCTTCCGACGCCAAGGTTGAAGGACCTGTGGGTGACGTCACGGTGTGTCTGCAGTGAAAGAAGCTGGCTGGGAATGATGACGTCACCCACAGGTCCTTCAACCTTGGCGTCGTAAGAGAGAAGACACCACAGCTCCAGGCGTACAGTTGAATTTGCAGCAGCATCACTATGTGCAGTTAAGCATAATAAACTCCCTAGAGACGAGCATATTAACCTTTTGGATGCCTTTCAGCCGATGTATCTTCTTTGTCCGACGACAAGGTTGAAGGACCTGTGGGTGATGTCACGCTGTGTGTGGAATAGCAGCTTATTTTCAATTCTCTCCTAAAATAAAGTTAATAAAAGTTAATCTATATATTATAAGCATCTAAAAATGGTACAATTACAAAATACAACTCGTCCCGCAAAAAACAAGCCCTTATACGGCTATGACGACAGAATAAAAAAAAGTTACGACTCTTGGAATGTGACCGTGAAAAAACAAAATATAATCCTTGGTCATTAACGCACAAAATAGCCTTGTCATTAAGAGGATAAAATATATTTTATTTCCCATACATTAGATAAAAACAAAATACCTACACATATTAGGTATCTACATGACCGCAATAACCTGAAGAATTCATTTAAAGAGAACCTTGTGCAGCTGAGTGCAGCATGTAATGGGCAGGGCTGCACAAACCCAGGGGCACTTTACATTTGCATGCGCGCTCCCCTCTCCCCAGCTCTTGCACTACCTGTAGCAGTGACATGCCCCCTTGCCATTACACGCCCCCTTGCCAGTTCGGCAGACAAGTAGAAGACTGTGTGATCTGTCGCGAGAGATCAGTCTTGTCCTTGTCTGCCGAGAGCTGAAGAGTGAGAGCGTGCACGCACACATGCTCTCCTCTCTCCAGCTCTTGCTGTGACACAGTCCATATCTGATTGGCCCCTTGCCATTACACACCCCATTGACAGTTCAGGGGGTTATTTAAATATCGGGCGCCAAATATAATGGCACCGATATTTAAATAACGGAGGGAGGTAGAAAAGAAAATGTAAAGTGCCCCAGGGTTTGTGCAGCCCTGTCCATTACATGCTGCACACGTATGGGTAGGTGAAAGGTTCTCTTTAACAGGTTATTTAGCATGAAATGTGAACAGGATAACAAATAAACAAAAAAAACCAATGCTGAGAATCACTTTTTCCTATATTCGCGCCGTAAATATAAAATAAATAAGTTACACAGTTAATTTTTTCTACCCCAAAACTACGCAGAAAATAAAAAAATTCTCCCGCATAAAACAAGGCCTCATACAGTCACGTCAATGAAAAAATAAAAAGTTATGGCTGCTGAAAGGCAGAGAGGCAAAAATGGAAAAATGTTGCTGGTCATTAAGGCCTTTTCAGGTCTAGTCATTAAAGGGTTAATCTGTTTATAGTCCATGTGAGGTCTGTTTATTTTGTGACAAAAGCGAGATCATTTTCATTCCGTTTTTGCCACAAAATAAATGGATCTCAGAAAGACTGCGAACACTCTCATTAGGGTGTATTCAGTCGTTGCGGTGTGGGTTTAAAGCACATTTGCATGAGTTTTTACAGCGATTTTGTGCGTTTTTCGATGCGGTTGCGCTTTTTACCAAGAAAATAATAAAATCAAGGTAAAATGCATGCCGTTTTCGGGTGCAGTTTCTTTTATACAGATTTAAGTGCACCTCAACCGCAACGTGCGACTACACCGTTAGGCCTTATTCACACTTCTGTATTAGGATGTTTTTATAGGAGACGTTTTTTGGCAGCGGTTTTCATCTTTGCGGTCAAACACGTCTCATATAAGCTGGTTACCATATAAATTGGTTATCTTACGGTTTCTTGTGACGGCATTATATCTTTTTGCTCCAATGGGATACCATCATGTGAAAGCAGGGAAAACCTTTTCAAAAAGCTCTTAGAAAAGTTTTCCATTATTTTTGCTAATAGTATACAATTCTGTTTTCAGCACAAAATATATGGCTGTGAATTAAAGCGCTTTTCCCATATTCATTATTTATCACCTATCCACAGAATAAATGATAAATATCTGATCGGTAGGGGTCTGACCGCTGGGACACCCACCAATCACGTGAATGTGCTTAACTTCCTGTTCCTGAGAGCCAACCGCTATCTTCGGCAGCTCTATTAAAGATGAATGGAGCGGTGAATGAGCACGGCAAGGTGAGCCTTTTCTTGTGATCGGTGGGGGTCCCAGTGGTAGGACCCCCACGATCAGATATTTATCACCTATCCTGTTTATATTTCCCTATAGACTTTAATGTAACATCTCACCGCACTAAAAATTGCATCTAAAAATGCGATTAAAAAAGCAAAAAAAACTTAGCAAAACTATGAATCCAGCCCATAAAAAAACCCTGCCTGGTTTTCATGCATATGACTGTCCGTGTTGTGTCAGTGTGGTTAGCGCGTTCTATTCATTTTTCTCGTCCATGTTTCTCCTCTGCAAGCACTTCCTGGTTTTACTTTTCTTTTTTTCTATGCATTTCTTTAGCAACTGATGTGTGACGGACAGCACACAAATGTCCGTGGGCTGTCTGTGTGCAGGATGTGAAATACGTTTGTGTGAATAAGGCCTTAGAATAAGAACGCACAGAGCAGAAGCCAAAACCACGCCTATATGCGGTGGTGAATGTCCCAACAATTTGCTGGCATTCGTGTGGTCATTCTCCCTGCATTGAAAGAAACGCAGTTAAATCGGCACAATTTATTATTTACTTCCAATAACTTCTAAAGAATGTTTTGCGACTAATGTAAATGATTGCATATTGCTAGGATATGGTTTCCGACTGCCGAGACCTCCACTGGTCTTCATAATGAAAGAGAAGCAGGGCTTGTGAGGCTGGGTTCACACGAGCACATTAACGTCCGTAATGGACGGACGTATTTCGGCCGGAAGTCCCGGACCGAACTCAGTGCAGGGAGCCGGGCTCCTAGCATCATAGTTATGTACGATGCTAGGAGTCCCTGCCTCTCTGCAGGACAACTGTCCCGTACTGTAATCATGTTTTCAGTACGGGACAGTAGTTCCACGGAGAGGCAGGGACTCCTAGCGTCGTACATAACTATGATGCTAGGAGCCCGGCTCCCTGTACTGAGTTCGGTCCTGGACTTCCGGCCGAAATACGTCCGTCCATTACGGACGATAATGTGCTCGTGTGAACCCAGCCTAAGAGTACGGCCAGGTGTGGCGGATTCTACTGCATATCCGCAGGAAAATCCGAACATGCGGATTAGCCGCAGTTCCTTGCTGTACAGGGAACTAGAATGCAGCCCCATTCACTTGAATGGGGCTGTGCAGGGAATAAGCTGAATGGACCCCAGAGGTCAGTCCCCTAGCGATTAATGTTATTGCATATCCTACTGATATGACTTAACATTATTAGATGGGAATCCCCATACTGATGCTGATAAAGTGATTTACTGTAGCGTGCACTTAATAGAAAGTAGCGGAAATCTATTGTGAATAAGTGTGTGACTTGCAGGTTCAACATTGACTTACAACATTTTTCACATATTTGTAATTGTCAGAAGAAGCGGTAGGGAACTTGAAAAATCTGGTGGTAAGTCTGATCAGAAAAAAATTATGGTGGGACCTTTGCTAATCCTGAGAAAGTTTTAATCTTATTAGCAATAGGGGAGTAGGCTGTGTATGGAGGGAGTTATGGAGTCTACATCCATAGCTACTGTCCCTATTTGACCCTGGATGAAAGGGACCAGCTCTCCATTGAACTCTATTTTCCTCATAGAGGAGGGTCCCAAAAGTGTATGGGTCTATTTACACCAAAATCGTGGAATTTGGCTCAGATTTGGAGGTAACCGCACACATAAATTGCAAATTTACTGCACTGTGTGTATAGATCCTAAATGCCAGATGGAAATACCCCTTTAACCCCTTGACGCACCATGGCGTACCGGGACGTCATGGTAAAGGGGGACAAGTATGGAGCTTGCTCACAGGCTGAGCGCGCTCCATAGTCTGCGGATATCAGCTGTGTTTTGCAGCTGACACCCGGGACTAACGGCCAGGAACAGCGATCGTGCTGTTCCTGGCCGTTTAACCGCTCAAATGCTGCGGTAATCTAAGGCGTTAGAAAGAGCTCATCGCCCCCCCCCCCCACGCAACAAGATCGGGGGGAGACGATGGTTGTCATGGCAGCCCAGCGGCCTAATGACGGCCCCCATTACTGCCTTCTGTCTGCCTCTGTTAACAGAAGCCTGTAAAAATGACAATATACTACAATACATTAGTAATGATCGCTGGTTCAAGTCCCCCAGGGGGACTAATAAAATGTGTAAAAAAAAGTTCAAGTTTTAGTAATGAAAAAACAAAAAATAAATGTAAAGTTTAAAAAAATGTTTTTTCCCTCTAAAGCAATGTAAAAAAGTAAACAAAAGTGGTGTTTTTTGATCAACTTAGTTCCCAAAATGTTTTTAATAAAAAGTGATCAAAAAGTCATATGTACCAACAAATGGTACCAATAAAAACTACAGCTCCACCCACAAAATATAAGCCATTACACTGCTCAATGCACGGAAAAATAAAAAAGTTATGGCTCTCAGAATGTGGTGAAACAAAACTATGTTTTAAGTAGTAAAATAAATAAAAAAATCGACATAAATTGATATTACCGTAATCTTAATGAGCCACAGAATAAAGATAAGTTGTTGTTTTTACCACACGGTGAAAGACGTAAAAACCAAACCCAAAAAACAATGGAGGAATCACAGCTCTTCCCAATTTCAGCCCGCAAATAATTTTTTTTGAGTTTCCCCAGTATATTATATGGAACTATAAATGGTACCAAAAGAAACAACATCTCCTCCCGCAAATAATAAGCCCTCACACCGCTCTATTGACGGAAAAATAAAAAAGCTATGGCTCTTTGAAGGTGGGGAGTGAAAAACAAAAATCAAAAAAAGAGGCTCTGTCACCAGATTCTGAAATCCCTATCTCCTATTGCATGTGATCGGCGCTGCAATGTAGATAACAGTAACTTTTTTTTTTTTTTTAAAACGTTCATTTTTGGCCAAGTTATGAGCTATTTTATATTTATGCAAATGAGGTTTGAAATGGACAACTGGGCATTTTTTTTTCGTTATGTCCAAATGGGCGTGTATTGTGTTTTTAACTGGGCGTGTTTACGTGTATGACGCTGACCAATCAGTGACCAGTCAGCGTCATACACTCCTCTACATTGATTTACACAGCAGCGATGTGCAGCCACATACACAGAGATTAACGTTACTGCAGTGTCCTGATAATGAATACACATGATCATCCAGCCTGGACGTCATGTGTATTCAGAATCCTGACACTTCTGAATCTTTTCTGTGAGATTCCCGCAAGGGAAGCGAAATCTCGTTTACCTCTGTAATCTCGCGAGATTTTGTTTCCCTTGCTAGAAATCTCAAAGAAAAGATTCAGAAGTGTCAGGATTCTGAATACACATGACGTCCAGGCTGGATTTCATGTGTATTCATTATCAGGACACTTGATTAACATTAATCTCTGTTTATGTGGCTGCACATCGCTGCTGTGTAAATCAATTGGGAGGAGTGTATGATGCGGACTGGTCATTGATTGGTCAGCGTCATACACGTAAACACGCCCAGTTAAAAACACAATACACGCCCAGTTGGACATAATGAGAAAAAAAACGCCCAGTTGTCCATTTCAAAGCTCATTTGCATAAATATAAAATAGCTCATAACTTGGCCAAAAATGAATGTTTTTAAAAAAAAAACAAAAAACGTTACTGTTATCTACATTGCAGCGCCGATCACATGCAATAGGAGATAGGGATTTGAGAATCTGGTGACAGAGCCTCATTAAGGGGTTAAGCCTGGATACCTTTTTATTGTGAAGTCCCTGAAAACGGCCACAGTTCTGGATTGTATATGAGGGCACACTGTGGCTGGGGCATTGTATTTGGGTAGTCTGTGTTATACCCATTTTGTCTGGCACTCCGAATGTGGCAAAATAAGGTGTAGTGATATGTTGCAGTGGATCCATGGCATTAGCTTGTGTTATATTCATCAACAGGTGTGCACCCTTCTATGCTTCAGTGAGGCACTGTCCTTCTACATGTGTTCACACTAGATTTTAATACAAGACGCGTCCTTGGTCACATGACACCAAATAAGTCCGACAGAGCTATCCTCTCGCAGCCCTCAGTATACACAGGTACAGCTTGTTGCTGCAGCAGTCATCAGGAGAAACACGTGTAGTTGTCCCTACCTGTGACTCAGCCTGTCCTTGTGACGTGCACTGACTGACTGGCCAGGTCCTGTCTTCCCGCCAGCTGCTCACTTCACTGCTAGCAGAAACGTCCATAGCGGCTGATCTCCTCATTCTGCCCGGGAGCGGGTGCCGGAGCCAGACACGTACAGACAGCTGCTAAGGTAAGTTTCCTGTCACCGTCTCTCATGTTTCTGGATGCTCAGCTCTTACCTTTGTAAAACATTCTGGTTCATAGAAGTCAATTGTGACTACGAATTTCAATGTGTGTTTGTTTGGGTATATAAAAAAACATTTTTCCTCTCATTTTGCACTACAAGCAAATGTGTTCTAGGAGTAAGTATAATGCGGTGAACCATGCGCGTTCTGGGGCACATTTATAGAAAAAACGAAACCAAAGACCCTCTAATTTTGCACACAAAAATCGCTTAATTTGTAATGTGCGCCAAAAGGATTAATTTATAGTAAAAGACTGCGCTCCCCTAACATAGACAATTTTTTCAAAAGGTACGCCTGTGTTTGTTTAATAAATAAGACAACTGGGCACATTTATTTAAAAAAAGCCAGTTTTTTGCAGGATATATGGAGGTAAAAGTGGTAAGGTCTATTTGTGAAACGCGTGTTATGCCAAAACAATGTCGGACAGTTTAGCCGAACCATTTTATTACTGCAAATGAACATTCTGAAACATTTTGGTGAAAAAAGTGGTAGAGCCGTTTTATACACGCCAAATGAAAGCGAACGGGAATTACTGCATTGAAATCTATCTCCCATCTTACATGTGCTTGAACTAAAGAGCCCTTTTCTCATTAGTTTACTATACCCTTTAACCCCTTCCCTCATCCACGTATATGTTCGCGATAGTGGACACGCAGACACAAAACCTTCTCCTACGAGCCCAGCCACGGGAGAATGACTGTGATTGGCGGATAACTCTGATCCTGGCTGATTGGTAGCAATTGTAGTGCCATCAAAATGAGACCCCTCTTTAACCCCTTAATGACCAGCTACATCTTTCTGCTTTTGCCTCTCTGCGTTTCAGCAGCCATAACGTTTTTATTTTTTCGTAGACGTGGCTGTATGAGGACTTGTTTTATGTGGGAGAAATAGTACTTTTTTTGCAGTTTGGGATAGAATTTTTTTTTTACGGCGTGATTATAGGAAAAAGAGGTTCTCTGCATTGTTTTTCTTGTTTACTTTTTATCCCTTTCACGTTTCACACTAAATAACCTGTCAAATTAAATTCAGGTTATTACGGTCGTGCAGATACCGAAATATGTGTAGGTTTTTTGGTTTTATGTAATGTAGGGGCACAGGGGCGTAACTAGGAAAGGCTGGGCTCCATAGCCACACCCCCCGCCTTGTAGATAGTGCCTCCCTGTAGATTCTGCCACACAAATGCCCCCTGTAGATAGCGCCGTACAGTCCGCCTGTAGATGGCGCCATACAGCCCCCCCTGTAGATAAAGCCATACAGCCCCAACCCCCCCAAAAAAAGAAACAAACAAAGACGCTGTCCTGTAGCCTATGGGTTGTCTCACAAAACACATGTATCCCCTATCCACAGGATAGGGGATACATGTGTGATCGCTGGGGGTCCGACCGCTGGGACACCCAGCGATATGGAGAACGGGGGACCGAAAGTCCCCAGAAGTGCTCCATGAGAAACCTTGGACTTTCGGGGTCTGCGTCCGGCAGCTCAATAATAATGAAAGGAGCATCGGGCATGCGTGCTCCCCTCATGCCACGGGCCCCGTAGCAGCCGCTATGGCTGCTACAGCGGGAGTTACGCCACTGTAGGGGCAATAAAATATATTTTATGCAAAAAAGACACTTTTTTTGGGGGGGACTTTTTGTTTTTTAAATCCCATTAAGGGATAACTTTACTTGCAACTTTTTATTTTTTTACTTCTAATGTATTATCAGAAGAGAAGCTGAACAGACAGCCCTGGGGTCCTTTCTAGGTCCCCAGGGCTGACTGCAGAGGGATTCCCTGGTCTTTGATCACGTCACTGGGTTTCCGTCGACTAAATCAAAGAGGGGAGTTCCCTTTGAACATGCCACGATCATGGACCGTGGCGATCAAAGGGTTAAACTGCTGGGGTTGGAATGTTTTCCGATCCCAGCTGTGTTCAGGAGGCTGCTCTAATATCAGGAGTTGTTAGTTACAGCTTCTGCTTAGAGGATGAGCGCTCACAGGAGAACTCATCAGCCTCCTCTACAGCGACGCCAAAAGACGTCACTGTAGACTAAATACATGCACCGCCTGAAGTCAAAAGACGTGAGCGGTCGTTAAGGTGTTAAATATCGATCACCATGACACTATGCTGGTAGACAGGTGGCCATAACTAGGAATTCTCTATCAGGTTGCATGTCTGTGGTATTTTGACATACAATAATGTAATGTCATATAACAGTAGGGCAAAGACGTGATAGTTACCCTTTCGCTACCACCTTCACGCAACTTTGCATCAAACTGTGATTATACTCAAATATTGAACGAAAATTCGGAACTGCAACTAAAATGCCCACTCCAGCAGTCTCCTTATGCA
The DNA here is from genome assembly GCF_050947455.1 of Rhinoderma darwinii. NCBI lineage: Eukaryota > Metazoa > Chordata > Amphibia > Anura > Rhinodermatidae > Rhinoderma > Rhinoderma darwinii. Next base: position 232,602,224 of record NC_134688.1, read on the forward strand.
AACAAAATGTACTCTGCAAAAAACGTGATGCGAGAAGTTCATACATACCTCCAGTCCACATTCAGAAGTGTGTGTGTTAAAGAAACGCCAAAACTGTATTAATTTGCCAACCAATCTTTACATGTAAATTAAATTGGAGATTATATGTACATATATTTCAATTTACCTATGCGAACTGTAATTATAATCAATAATCGCAACTCTCTAATCTAATACTGTTTTTTTTTTTTTTTGTTTTTTTTGTGTGCAACAAGTTGAAAACTATCGTTTATGGTTAGTCAGTAGGGGATATTACTTTTCTGACAGAAATCTTTTCCATCCATAAGAAATGTGTAAGGGTACTTTTACACGTTGTGCTCAAATTGCAGTTTATTGGCATGCAGTTGTTGCAAAACCACAGCATATTCCTGATAGGGATGTCACGATACCAGAATTTGGACTTCGATACCGATACTTCGTGTAGTATTGCGATTTCGATACTTTGCCAGCAGTAATAAAAAAATAAAAAAGTTCAATTTTCTGATGTGAGGCGCGAGGTGTGATGATGAGTTTAACCACCACGTGCCTCACATTAATAGTAATTAACCCCATCATGTTTCTCAGTCATAATGGACAACATTGTGTTAATGTGTGAGGTACATGATGGGGTTAATTACTATTAATGTGAGGCACATGGAGGTTAAATTCATCACATCTCGTGCCTCACAATAAGTGATACAACAGTTTTCTTTTGTTTTTTTTTTTACAGCGTACACATCATAAATGATGCCAAAAAATTGTTGTGCAGGTTATTACGGCCGCGCCAATACTGAATGTGTGAATATTTTATGTATTGAGACTTATTTTAATGTTTATTGTAAAAAAGGTGTGTTTTTTTTTATTTTTTTTAAAATGTAACATTACTTTGTTTTTACTTTTTATTTTTTAAGCTTTAATGTACTGGCATATAGCTATATTCTCTGGCAAAACCTGTATTAAAGAAAAAAAAAGGATTACAATTTTAATTTCTGCAATAAAAATTTAATTTTTAAATTTCATCTCCACTTTGCTATAATTCCTGTGAAATGCCTAAAGGTTTAGGAAACTTTATAAATACTGTTTTGAATACTTTGAGGGGTGTGGTTTTTAAAATGGGGCGATTTATGAAGGTTTCTAGTATATAGGCCCTCAATGTTACTTCAGAACTAAACTGGTCTCTAAGCAAATTAGGTTTTGGAAACGTTCTTTAAAACGTGAGAAATTTCTGTTAAACTTATAAGCATTGTAGAAAAATTAAATAGAAGGTAAAAAGTTATGCTGAACTAAGCTAGACATATGGGAAATGTGACCTAGTAACTATTTTGTGTGGTATAACTGTCTTACAAGAAGATACAATTAAATTTAGAAAGATGCAAATTTTTCTAAATGTTCTCTAAATTTTGGCGTTTTACACAAACACTGAATGTATCAACCAAATTTTACCACTAACATAAAGTACAATGTGTCACGAGAAAGGAATCTCCGGATCGCTTGGATAAATAAAAGCATTCCAAAGTTATTAACAAACAAAATTATGCATTTGAAAGTGGCGTCTTAGGCTCAATGTACACAATGTGTGTTATGTGCGGTTTTGCCGTGCGTATTTGCGTGCAGTATATCTGCGTAATACAGTACCAGCAAAGTAAATGAAATTTCAGGAAATCTCATGTACACGCTGCGTTTTGTTTTTCTGCATGTAAATTGACCTGCGGTGCGTATTTTAAAATCCGCAGCATGTCAATTTATCTTGCGTTTGCGAATTGTATCTGACTAGTTGTAAGGAAAAACGCATCAAAACGCGTTGATTTACGCATCAAAATGTAAAAACCGCATCGAAAAACGCACGGTTAGGTGTGGTTTTCACCTGTGAATTTCCTGCGGTTTTGATGCATGTTTTCCTCTGCAAAATACGCAACGTGTGCATGTAGCCTTTAGGCCCAAACTAGGCTGCGTCATTAAGGGGTTAAGAGGCATATTAAAGAACATGGTGCAGATTTGCTACTTCGAGTAGTATGTGCACACACACAATAAAAAAACGTCTGAAAATACGGAGCGGTTTTCAAGGGAAAACCAGCTCCTGAATTTTAGGTGTGTTTTTTAAGCCACTCTTGATTTTCGCGGCGTTTTTGGAGCTGTTTTTCTATAGAGTCAATGAAAAATTGCTAAAAAAACGGCCCAAGTAGTGACATGCAATTTTTTGTGCCCGTTTTTCAAAACTGCCCTGTAAAAAAACGGCCTGTCGGAGCAGAACACCATTTTCCCATTGCAATCAATGGACAGATGTTTGTAGGCGCTCTGCTTCCGATTTGTCCGAAAACAGGCCGAAAATAAGCCGTGTGAACATACCCTGACTGGTGTGAATCGTAGTAAATGCGCCAGGTGTCGGTGACAACCCTTCTGCTGAGCCCTGCCTGCTTTTTTAACCACTTCCCGCTTTGGCCACTTGACCTTCCTGCCCGCCTCATTTGTCAAATTTGACATGTTTCACTTTGTGGTAATAACTTCGGAATGCTTTTACCTATCCAAGCGATTCTGAGATTGTTTTCCTGTGACACGTTGGACTTTGTTATTGTTAAATGTATCTGCTTGTAAGTTAGGCAGTTATACCACACAAAATTGTTGCTAATTAACATTTCCCATATGTCTGCTTTAGATTGGCATGAAAATTTTTCATTTTCTCAACAAATAAAGGAAAAAAAGAACCCCAGCATTTGTAAAGCAACTTTTCTGGAGTACGTCAATACCCCATATGTGGTCATAAATTGCTGTGTGGGCACACAGCAAGGATCAGAAGAGAAGGAGCGCCGTTTGGCTTTTGGAGTACAGATTTTGCTTGATTGATTTCTTGACACCATGTTGCATTTGCAAAGCCCCTAAGGTACCAGTACAGTGGAAACTACTCAAAAGGGACTCCATTTGGGATACTACACCCCTTAAGGAATTAATCTAGGGGTGTAGTGAACGTTTTGGCTCCACAGGTGTTTCATAGATTTTATTTGAATTAGGCAGTGAAAATAAACACCAATCCTTTTTTTCCAATAAGATGTAGCTTTATTCTCAAAAAATAAAGGAGAAAAAAAAAACCAACATTTGTAAAGCAATTTTTACCGAGTACGGCAATACCCCACATGTGGTCATAAACTGCTTTTTGGGCACATGGCAGGGCTCAGAAGGCAAGGAGCGCCATTTTGCTTTTGGAGTGCAGATTTTGCTGGATTGGTTTCTGGTCGCTATGTAGCATTTGCAAAGCCCCTGTGGGACCAAAACAGTGGAAACCCCCCAGAATTGACCCCATTTTGGATACTACACCCCTCAAGGTATTCACCTAGGGGTGTAGTAGGCATGTTAACCCCGCAGGTGTTTTTTTTTCAGAAATTAGTGTGCACTCGATGTTAGAGTGAAAATGGGATTTTTTTTCCCCATAGATATGCCAATATTTGGTACCCAGCTTGTGCCACCATAACAAGACAGCTCCTAATTAGGGCATGCCCACACGTGGCAGTTTTCCTCCGCAACTGTCCGCATCAATGCCGCACAGAATCTGCGTTGCAGATTCTGTGGCGGATCTGCCCAAAATGTGCAGTAAATTGATGCGGATTAGCTGCTGCGTACTGCGGTAAAAGTGCTTCCCTTCTCTCTATCAGTGCAGGATAGAGAGAAGGGACAGCACTTTCCCTAGTGAAAGTAAACAAATTTCATACTTACCGGCCGTTGTCTTGGTGACGCGTCCCTCTTTCGGCATCCAGCCCGACCTCCCTGGATGACGCGGCAGTCCATGTGACCGCTGCAGCCTGTGATTGGCTGCAGCCGTCACTTAGACTGAAACGTCATCCTGGGAAGCCGGACTGGAGACAGAAGCAGGGAGTTCTCGGTAAGTATGAACTTCTATTTTTTTGACAGGTTGCTGTATATTGGGATCGGTAGTCACTGTCCAGGGTGCAGAAACAGTTACTGCCGATCGCTTAACTCTTTCAGCACCCTGGACAGTGACTATTTACTGACGTCTCCTTACAACGCTCCCGTAATTACGGGAGCCCCATTGACTTCCTCAGTATGGCTGTAGACCTAGAAATACATAGGTCCAGCCAGAATGAAGAAATGTCATGTCAAAAAAGCAAGACGCATCCGCAGCACACATAACATGTGCATGACAGCTGCGGACTTTATTGCGGAATTTAGAATCTCCATTGAAGTCAATGGAGAACTTCCGCAATGAGTTCGCAACCAGTCCGCCACTGGTCCGCAACATCCATTGTATGCTGCGGACACCAAATTCCGCACCGCAGCCTATGCTCCGCAGCGGAATTTTCAGCCTCGTCTAAACGAAGCCTACTAAAAAGAAGTGGAAGGCAATGGAGAAACGGCTCCGCTGCGGATTAACGCTGCGGAGTGTCCGCAGCGGAATTGAAGAGCAATTCCGCCACGTGTGGCTTTGCCCTTATTATGCTGTTTCTCCCGGTTTTAGAATCACCCTAAATGTGGCCCTAATCTTTTGCTTTGACATTCGCCGGAGCTCAGGAGTGAAAGAATACCATGCGAAATTGAGGCCTAATTTGGCGACTTACAAAGTATTGGTTAACAATTGCAGAGGCTCAAATGTGAAATAATACAGAAACCTCTGAGAAGTGACCCCATTTTAGAAACTACACCGATAGGGCACTTATTAATGGGTGTAGTGAGCATTTTCACCCCACAGGTGTTTTCCATAAGGGTATGTGCACACTACCTCTTTTCAAACGCAATGGAGGTGTTTTACGGCTCGAATTATGCCTGAAAAGACTGCTCCAATACGTCGGCAAACATCTGCCCATTGCTTGCAATGGGTCTTACGATGTTCTGTGCAGACGAGCTGTCATTTTACGCGTTGCTGTCAAAAGAAGGCACGTAAAATTACGGCCGCGTCAAATAAGTGCAGGACATTTCTTGGGACGTAATTGGAGCTGTTTTTCATTGACTCCAATGAAGAACAGCTTAATTACGTCCGTAAAAGACGCCGCGAAAAGCGCGTGCACTTGTAAAAACGTCTGAAATTCAGGAGCTGTTTTCTCCTGAAAACGGCTCTGTAATTTCAGACATATTTGCCGTTATCGTGTGCACATACCCTAAATGAATGCGCTGCGGATGGTGCAAAGTAAAAATTAAAATTTTCCCCAGATATGCCAATTCAGTGGCAAATATGTCATGCCCAGCTTATGCCATTGGAGCGACACACGCCAAACATTGTAAAAAGGGTTCTCCCATGTATGGCGGTGCCATATATGTGGAAGTAAACGGCTGTTTAGGCATACTGTAGGGCCCAGAAGGGACGGAGGGCCATTTGGCTTTTGAAGCGTAGATTTTGCTTGGTGTTAGTTTTGTTTGGAGTATTACTGGTATTTCAGTTTATACTGTGGGGCATATGTATTCTGGGCAGAGTACATCAGGGGCATAGTCAGGGGGTATAATAATGGGGTAAACAATAAAATAATCCATAGATCTGTGTTACGCTGTGAAGCAATCCTTTCTGCACAGGCCGGTGTCGCACTAATAAATGGTGTCCTTATCCCCCTTTTGGTCCACACTCCTCACCTTTGCAGTTTGGGGTATTTTTCTGGGAAGTGTTGTCCTAGTATAATATGGGCACCCTCGCTTCCATCAGATATGTTAGCGCCTTCCCCTTCCTGGTTCTCTAATTTTAGGGTCTCGATAAATTTGCCTCTTGAAACAGAAGAAATGTTCCCCTCTGATCTGCACAACCGCATATTTTTATATCCTGACTTATTGGAGCCTTAACTAATTTTATTTTTTCATAGACGTAGTGGTATGAGGGCAGTTTTTTTTGTGGGAGGAGCTGTAGTTGTTGTTGGTACCATTTTTGGATACATGTGACTTTTTTTGATCACTTTTTTGGGAGGCAAGGTGACCAAAAAACAGAAATTCTGGCATAGTTTTTTTTAGTTTTTTTTATACAGTGTTCACCATGAGTTATAAATTACATCTTAACTGTTCTGCTGGCCAGTACGATTCTGGCGATACCTAATTTATAGCACTTTTTTTATGTTTTACAACTTTTTGCACGATAAAATTACTTTTGTAAAAAGAATGTATTTTTTGTGTCGCCATGTTGTGAGAACCATTACTTTTTGAATTTTTTTTTGTCGACGGAGCTGTATGAGGGCTTGTTTATTGCGAGACGAGCTGTCGTTTTTTTATAGGTCCAATTTTTGGATATATGCGACTTTTTATTTCAATGTTTGTAGGGCAAAGTGACCAAAAAACAAATTCTGGAATAGATTTTTATGGTTTTTTTTTACACCGTTTACCGCATGAAATAAATAACATAATTTTTTTTATAGTTTACGTTCGTGGCGATAGCAAATATGTATGGTTTATTTATTTTTTTCAATAATAAAGGACTTGATAAGGGAAAAAGGGCGATTGTGTTTTGTTTTATTACTTGAAACTTTTATTATATATTTTTTCACTTTTCTTTATTCCCACTAGGGGACTTGAAGGTCCAAATGTCAGATTTTTTTTAAAAATACATTTCACTACCTATGGGATGGCCGGCGGCTACGGAAGCCTTTCAGGCCCCGCCTCGGGGCGGGGGCTGAAAGTTTTCCATGCTAGGCAGACCGGGAGGACACTATTAGTCCTCCGGTTGCGATTACAGCCACCGACACCCCGGCGATTTCATTGCTGGGGTGTCGATAAGCTGCAAACACCTAAAATGCAGCAATCACTTTTGACCGCTTCATTTAATGGTGGGGATCGAAGCTAACTTCGGTCCCCTCCATTACTGTAGGATGTCAGCTGTAAGATACAGATGACATCCGGGGATGATGGCACCGACTCCGCTTCTGAGCCGGTGCCATGCATTTGTCATAAGTATACAACATTTTGCGGGAAGCACTATTTTTCCATGACGTATACTTACAGCAAATGTCTGGAAGGGGTTAAGTGGCAAAAGCAAGAGAAACTGACTAAAATTTGCTTTTGGGCCATTTGCGACATTTCCACACCAGCAAACTGGCATAGGAACGTTGTTAACCCCTAGGCGCACCAGGACGCAACTGTACGTCCCTGCTGGCAGTGTCTTAGCGCACAAGGACGTACAGTTACTGAGTGGGTCCCGGTGCACACTGTCGGTGGCAGTGTGCACCGGGAACTGCAGGGACAGCTGTCCCCAACAGCTGACACTCCCCAGTCACCGGCATTGGACCCGTAAAAGTGGTCCAATGTCGGCGATCGATGTAATCGGTGGATCTGTACAGATCCACCGATTACATCATTTCTGCACATAAAGTATAAAAAAATGTTTCGGGACATGTAATAAGTCCCGAAACGGTTACTATAGAGACTCGCCTTCCCTACCCGATGCCTCATGTCACCGGCAATGGACCAATAGCAGTGGCCATTGCCGGCGATTGCATTGATAGGTGGGTCTGTTCAGACCCACCTATCATAGTGCATTCTCAGCCGGGGGCGGATGAGGGGGTGGGTAAAACCCCTCCCCTGACAACTAACTCTCCCTAGTTACCGGCATTGGACCCATAAAAGTGGTCCAATGTCGGCGATCTATGTAATCGGTGGATCTGTACAGATCCACTGATTACATCATTTCTGCACATAAAATTTTCAAAACTGTTTCTGGACTTGAAATTAGTCCAGAAACAGTTACTATGGGAACCTCCCGCCCCTCTTGTCCCATGCCCATGTGACCCCCCCCCCCTCCTGTCCCATGCCCCATGTGACCAGCAGGGAACCAATAGAAGAGGTGATTGGTGAGTCTGTTCAGACCCACCAATCGCAGTGCGTTTTTCACCCAGGGTGGGTGAAAAATAACAGACCCAGGCTCTGATCTCTTAGTAGGTGAAGAGAAGTTGGAGAGATCAGAGACTAGTGTTAACGAAAGATCAATAATGGCCAACGAACTGCTGAGTAAAAATTTGTTGGCCATTATTGATCTTTCGTTAACACTAGTCAAAAACACAAAAAAACCTATACGTAACTAATTATATGACTGTTTATCTACAGTCATACACACATATAAAAGTTAACACTTTGTTCATAAAAAATCTCTTGTGAAACCCCGTATTGACCTGTCATTTTAACACAAGCAGTATATATCTCTAATACGTAAAATATCTTTTAAACATTTTGCTAATTCTGTTCTTTTATATTGAATCACCATGCGCGTATGCGTCTTTTAAATTCACAATACTGTTTCTTTATTTTGTTCTTTATGTGACCTTTGACCTGTTTTGTCTGGCGGTCTTTTTCCTTGCCCTGATGTATAAATAAGGCAGGAACCGCACAGTCTGTATCGGCCTGAGGAAGACGTCAGTTTGGCGTCGAAACGCGTAGCCGGTTAACAATAAAACCCTATACACCTTACCTACCACGATGGTTGTGTATTATCTCTGATCAAGCAGCGCCATTGGTCCCGATTTTCCTACTTTTAATCGTACTACAAACCGACAGCAAACTCCGTTAGGCTGTGATGTGGACCTGGCTGCAGCTTCCCAAGCCTTGTTGACACAGTTGGTGTCCACCACCCTAGGTGAGCGCAATTGTCGCACCGACCATTTTCTCAATACTCTATCAGATCCTGAATTGTCCTTTGTGGCGCCGTGTTCCTTTTTCTAATTTACCTGACGTCATATTGGGGAGATGTCTTCCGCTTGTTATCTGATGTATTACAACTTCAAATTACTGCTATACCTCAATTGGCTTTATTGTTCAGGGGTACAATTGTCCAATTGTCCAATTCATACCGGTACAATATAGAATATTAACCTGTAAAATCCTTTTCATTGATAAATTAGTAGTAACAAGACATTGGAAAAGCCAGATTGCCCCTTCTATTACAGAAGTTATTTCATTAATATCACCTTTCTGTACGAGAAGTTTATTGCGTACTGTGCTGGTACGTTCAGTTCCTTCTCTGCTACTTGAAGTGCTTGGTCACAAAACTCAAACTTTAAATGTGATGCATTATATCCAGTGATTCCACGATTTGTTAATGTTGTTTTTGTTTGTTCTCTAAAAGGATGTCTACAATGCTTTGATTTTATTCATTGATGTTGAAATGTATGTATACATTGTGACACTAAATTCTTAATAAAGAAAAATTTAAAGATACATTTTGTACTGCATTAAGTTTACACATAATTTCAAGCGTGTAGCTGAGCAATGTGTTACGTCTATGGCCGGGGGTCGTCGTTCTGACTTACCCCTTGACGATCCCGGCCATGGACATCTCTCTTCTCGGCGTTCGCTCCCTTCAGGAAGACGCCGGCACTCTCTTCCGGGTCCTCGGACTGTATCCCGCAGGGCGCGTGCGCCCGTCCAGCTGCGTAACATCATTTATCAGCCCAAAGGCTGCTTGACTATAATAAGGTGTCCTGCCCACTGGTTCCTTGCCTGAGCGCTTGTTTTATACCCCAGTTTGTCTTGCTAAAGGTCTCCCAGTATTTTCCAGTTCCCAGTGTTACCCGTCCCTGCTGCCTGTACCCTGCGTCCCGTGCTATCGTACCTGCTGTGAGAGTCAAGTCGTGTCGTCCCGCTGCATCCGCGGCATCACCTGCTGTGAAAGTCAAGTCGTGCTCCTGCCACGGTCTACATTGCCTCAGGTACCCGTTCAGAACTATAGACATTGTTTTGTACCTTGTTGGCTAGCTGCTACCCCGTACGGCCCAGTGGGTCCACACCCCCAACCACATGAAGCCGCCCCTACGTTATATGGTGCTCTTACTGCTCCTATTTAAAGGGTCCTTTACTAAGAGACTACACCATTTATAATCTGTTTTACACTCCGTTTTCCATGTTATCTTTAAAAAGTTAATCTTTATTCATTTGAATTTATGAATTAGATTATTTTAATTGAGCATGGCATGAACAGAAACAAAATGAACTTCATGTACTGTGGAGCAGCTTATGTTTCACCACCTGGATTAAAAAGTCTGCACAATGTGCTGACTGGATAATTTTCAAACTCCTCTTTTTCTTACGGCGTAAAAATGATTTAAGCCATTTAGCCAGTTTCGAGCATGTTTAGTGCAAATCTAGGCACAATACGGCTGGGCAATTAATCAAAAAATAATCAATCGAAAATTCAGCACAATCAATCGACGTAATCTTTGAATTTTGGTTTTATCAATTATTTTTTCCTGGCTTAAACAGCATCTACATCTACAGGATGCAGATACATTTGAATCCAAATGTAAAGTTGGGTACCGGATGCGTGGCAGTGACATAATCACGTCTGTCTGCGTCGAGCTGCAGAGACCAGATAAGCAGACGGCTCTCCTCCACTCATGGTTGGAACGGGTTAGGTGAGTATGTATAGTATAATTTTTATTAGGCACTGGTGGGGGCAGCTATGTGGGACCAGAGCTGGACTGGGACTTAAAATCAGCCCTGGCATTTTTAAGCACATAGGCCCACAGCAGGCCTTACGCAGCTGCCAGTGTTGGGCTGGAATACATGGGACCACCTTTCAGCTATAAAAGACATGGAGATTTATTAATCCATGTGTAAATCAAAAGAGGAATAGTTCCTGATAGCTCCAACTCCAACTAATCCACTGCTTTTCCACAAGAATGTTTTTTTTTTAAATTCCCTCCGCAAAAGATTGAATCAAGGTTTAATAAATTTATTATTTGTACCCAAAAATGGTGATTGAAAAATGTAGCTCGTTCCGCAAAAAAACTAGCTCTAACACGTCTAAAGAAAAAAACCGTGGAAAAATAAAAGTGATCACCCATGGAATGTGATGATGAAAATATGAAAAAGAATGCTTGGTCATGAAGGCCAAAATAGACCTGGTCGTTAAGGGGTTAAGGTGTGCAGGGCCCCAATGGAAGTAGAAGAATTTGAGGAAGACCGATCATTACAGGATATTTTGCTAGCCTCCCTCCAAACGGCTCGCGAGATTACGATGTAAGCTGTCATTTAAAACGACATTACGCTTGCTGTGCTGTAGTGCCGGGATTGTGTTAGCTAAAATAGGTCATAACTCCGTCAAAAATGATCGTTTTTCTAAATTAAAAACACTGCTGTAATCTAAATTACAGCACCGATCACCTCATGCACAAGATAGACCACTTATAATGTGGTGACCGAGCCTCTTTAAGAGTTTATGGGGGTCAAATCTGCTGATGCCACGCTGCTTTAGACCAGATTTCTGCGGTAAAGTCGCAAATTATGGAGTGTGCCATATTTACCCATTAATTTGCAGAGTTTTGTTGTCTGTGCCGCTCTCGACGCTTTTTAAAAAAAGAAAGCGGGGCTTAGCCTGAAATTGGCATCGTAGCTAGCTTAGATTTTACTTTGTACCGCACAGACAGCTCAAAATGTGACCGCTTTTTTTTTTTTTTTTCAAAGAAGAGCATCTGACTCCTGTGCGCTTTAGTCCTTGAATACATATGAAATACCAGTCTTAATAAATCTGCCCCATTTTGTCCAAGTGGTGTCACAGATGGGATGGAGATGCAAAGGAGATTGAGGTTTGGTCTCACGAGAACTTGGTCACTAGTTAAGTTTCATCGAGTGTGCCGATCTACTTTCTGTCCTGCAAAGATTTGGGTTTGGTTCAAATAGGAAATTGGTTTCTGTCCTTTTATCAATCCCCCAGTGCTGAAGTAATAGTTAACCCGTTAAGGACACAACCTGTTTTCGCCTAATGGACCAGGCTATTTTCTTCATATCTGACAGGTGTCCCTATGTGGTAATAAGGCCTAATTCACACAAACGTATACGTTTTTTGCGCGTGTAAAAAACGCAGCGTTTTGCGAGACTTGCAGTTGCATGTGTCATCAGTGGTTGGATTTGTGTCTGCATTTTATTTTCGCGCGTATGCCATCCTTATGGCACGCGGTTTTGACGTTTACAAAATGAAATGAAGGATGTGGTTTTCTTTTTCCAATCATTCCTTCAGCAACTGTTACGCGAATCATGCACCGCACGCGGATGTGCATCCGTGTGCTGTCCGTGATTTTCACGCATCCATTAACTTCAATGTGTGCATGATGCGCTAAAAACGCTCAAGTATAGGACATGCAGTGAGTTTCACGCAACTGACACATGCTGCGTGAAAAACACGGAATGTCTGAATGGCCCCATTGACTTGCATAGGTCCGTGCGATGTGTGTGATTTTCACGCGTGTATCATGGACGTGAAATATGCTCGTATAAATAATGCCTAAATTTGGAATGCTTTTATTTTTTCTAGCGATTCTGAGACTTTCATCGTGACACATTGTAAGTTAGTGGTAAAATGTGATTGATATATTCAGTGTTTATTTGGGAAAATCAAATTTAATGAAATTTTGCAAAAATTTAGCATTTTTATTAATTTAAATGCATCTACTTGTAAGACAGACTTGTAGTACCACTCAAAATAGTTAATAGTTAACATTTCCCATATGTCGTCTTTATGTTGGCATCATTTTTTGAACATTCTGTTATTTTTCTAGGACGTTACAAGGCTTAGAACTTTAGCAGAAATTTCTAAAATTTTCTAAAGCCTTTTTTTTAAATTTTTCATGGTTCAGTTCAGAAGTGGCTTATATATTAGGAACCTTCTATAAATCAACCCATTTTAAAAACACACCCCTCAAGGAACTTTCTAAATGCTGTGTTGAATACTTTTAACCCTTTAGGCGAAAACACTTGGAGTAACACTTATGCAGTACAGTGGAAGCCCCTAACAAATAACCCAATTTTGGAAACTACACCCCTCAAGGCATTTAACATTTGCCTGGACGTATGACACAATCATAGTGTCTGCCTATCACTACAAACCACTAAGATGCCGCGATCGCTTTTGATCATGGCATCTAAGGGGTTAATGGCAGGGATCGAAGCTAGCACCATTCCCTGCCGTTACAGCACTGTCAGCTGTAACATACTAATGACACCAGGAGCTGATGTCGCAGGCTCAGCTTCTGAGCCTGTGCCATCTTGTTACTGCGGCCGGATGCCTTTTAGGCCCTGCCTCTGGGCGGGACCTAGCAGGCTTCTGTACTTGGCAGACAGGAGGCCATTGTTAGGCCTCCGGTCTGCCAGAGCAGTCATAGGGACCCCGCAATTTCATTGCAGGGTTCCAATCTGCTTGTAAACACCATAGATGCAGCGCTCACTTTTGAGCGCTGCATCTAAGGGGTTAATCGGCCGGATAGGAGGCTTGCTCCAGTCCTGGGCTTGAAGCAGCGATAGCGTTAAGCTATCACTGCTTTAAAACGGTCTGCGGAGACCGTACCCTATTAATGCTGTGACGTAATAGTCCGTCAGTTTGCGTCAACAGGACAACACCTGTGATGGACTTTTACGTCACATAGCGTTAAGGGGCTAATGTGTGTTCCGTATCTAGACGAGCCTTTCTGATTCAACAGCACAGAGAGCATTGTACTAATTCTAGTAAGTTACTTATTTCCGGCAGTGTCGCATTTGCAAAAGGGATTGTTTTTTTTTTCATAGAATAGGGAATTTATTTTCTAATTGCATACTTCATTATGAACGAAGATTTAAGTATTATTTAGAATCCACTTATTGAGAGTTTCCAGATATGATGGGGTATTCAGACTGATAAATGACTTTGACATTTCCTAAATGTCAGGACATAGCGTTATAGAATTGTCCTGTGTGTCTTTTTTGCTGTTGTTTTTGTTAACTCCTTAACGACCTGTCACATACTAGTACGTGACAGCCGTTAAAGGGAAGTATGGGGCGGGCTCACAAGCGGAGCATGCTCCATACTCAGCGGGTGACGTCTGTGTTATACTACAGATAACCTCACTGCAACGGGCGGAATCAAAGATCACTTTGATTCCGCCTGTTTAACACCTTAAATGCCACGGTCAATCGTGGCATCTAAATTGTTAGAATCAGGGGGGCGCCCCCTCAAACGCGCCATTGCCCCTCCATGACTTCGATCAGGGGGGGGTGACTGGTTGTTATGGCAGTCTAATGAAGGCCCCCATGCCTTCCATTTTGAAGGGCTTCAAAGGAGACTGTCAGTATCACAATATACTGCAATACATTAGTATTTCAGTATATCATGCAAGCGATCCAACGATTGCTGGTTAAAGTCCCCTAGGGAGACTAGTAAAAAACAGTTAACGTTTTTTTATAAAGTTCCAAAAAATATATATATTAAAAGTAAAAAAAAACAAAACCTTTTTTTTTTTTTTTTGCCCCGAAATCAATTTGAAAACAACTTTTTTTTTTTTTTTTAACATAACTGGTATTGCCGCGTCTGCAAAAGTCCAAAATATCACAATATAGCATTGTTTAACCCGCTCGGTGAACGCCGTGGAAAATGTAAGCCCTCATAACGCTTATGGCTCTCGACACAAAACCTTTTTTGTTTTTTAAAGCAAATAGTTTTTTTTAAAAAAAAAGTGGTAAAACATAAAAATTTGTTATTGCCGTAATCGTATCAACCTGTAGAATGAGGTCAATATGTAGTTTTTGTTGCCTGATGGACGCCGTAAAAACAAAACCCTCCAAAAAATTGCGTAATCGCTGTTTTTTCCCAGCTTCCCAGTACATTATGTGGTACAATAAGTGGTGCCATTAAAAACTACAACTTGTCCCACAAAAAACAAGCCCTCATATGTCGACAAAGGGAAAAAAAAAGTTATGCTTTTGGAATGCGGGGAGGAAAAAACGAAACAGAAAAAGCTTAAGTTGGGTGTGTCACTAAGGAGTTAAATATCCAGCTTATCAAGTAAGTGTGGAATGTTATAATTTCGTATGTAAAAAAAACAAGAAATGCAGGTATTTCATTAGCTTTTGGATACATTTACGTGGTGGCAACAGAACAAACTACCCACAATTTGTGGACTTGCTACATCTAAGGGCAACCATAAATGAGAAAGTATCTCACTGACATGATATTGGCAAGATAACTGATCATCCTCTAACAACTATTCAAAGCTGGCAAGATTTCTTGAGATTTTGCTGGTGGTACATAAAGCCGTGTATATTAATATTTTTTTACAAAGAAAAAAAGGGAAAGTTTTTTTTTTTTTTTTTGTTTTTTTTTCGTTAAGATGTTTCATTATGTATAAGGCGCTTGTTCTCCTTGCATAAGGATACAGACCCATGTAGCCGAAGCCCAACTCACTTGCAGTGGCCAATGGCCTCACGATTTTGCCGTTTATTACCAGCACAATAGTCCGGCCGTTGGCCGCCACTGTGTTTAACCGTATCCTTAGTGGTATGACTGGTTATGAATTATCAGCGTGTGTAATTTTTCCGTTGTACAAAAGCTGTACTTCAAACAGTAGTAATTACAATATTGCTAAGTAATATAATTTTTGCTTTCCCTAAAGCTACTTATGATGTGTGGCTGTGTTCAGCGCCAGTGCCAAAAAACACCCTATGAAATATTAAAATATTCTTCGGGCATCTTACTGTAGATGTTTATCTGACATATATATTACAGATGACATGGCACAATAATGAACAACATTGCTCAAATAAATTTGAAATCTAAAAAAAACGAATCCACTTACCTCACCAGGGTCCCCCAATGTCCCTCCTTCCTGGCCACCACTGCTCTGATTTTAACAGCGGTGCCGACATTAATGCTGGTCTGTACAATGGACATTCCCACCCAGTCAGACTGATAAGCACAGGGGTGAACCTAGCCCCTCTGCTGCCTGAGGCGAACTATAAAAAGGCGCCCCCCCCCCCTAATCTATCGGAGTTTTCTCATTACTACCTTTACACATCAAACACTCAATATATAAAAAATAAATAAATAGGAAAACATTTGTTGTTTATTTGTAAAGTGCTGTTTAATGTATAGAGAAGATTTAAAGAACTCTTTTTACTGTATTACTTTAGCATCATAGATCAGCAACGCAGCATTAACACTGAAAATGGTTTAACATCTTCTATGCCCCCTTTTTATTACCTAGTTGACTTATGATTTTTAACCGAGTTCAGTGGCCAGGCGTGGTCGGCATGATGCAGTGACGTCATCGTGCCGGGCAGTTGACATAATCAGCGTGCTCCTGATCTCCTGTAGGCCTCAGGCCTAAACCAGGCTGTGGCCTACAAGAGCAAACGGCGGAGCAGGGGTTTCTATTGTGGCAAATTATTTATTTTTTTACATTTTATACTGCTAACTTTTTTTTGGTAGGTTCCGCTGGACCGTTTGGACTACGTCGTAGATTCATTGGACTACTTCAATGGTCTACTTTAAAAAAAAAATAAAAATTGTGAAAGAGGGTTGCATGGGGGAGTTTTGATTTCAATAAAAAAAAATTCTTATGTCTGTTTTTTTTTAATACTTTATTATGGCCTTCGTAATGGCAGCTGTCTGATTGACAGCGTTCAATTACTAAGGCTGGGGCTTAGCATTAGCCAGTAAAAAGGCTATCACTAACCCCTATTATTACCCCGGTTCCCACTGCCGCCAGGGATACCGGGAAGAGTCGAGTACGATTCAGTACCTGGCCACCTGAAATGACTGTTAGGCCGCAGGCTGGTATTATCAGGCTGGGAAGGGCCAAAAAAGTGGCCCTTGCCACACTGGGGATGCTAGGCTGCAGCTGCTTTATTGTATCTGGCTGGTTATGAAAAATTGGGGAAACCCCTCGTCATTTTTTAAAAATAAATGGAAAAAAAAATTACGTGAGATCCCCTCCATTTTTCATAGCCAGCCAGATACAATAAAGCAGCAGCAGCAGCAGCAGCAGCAGCAGCAGCCTAGCATTACCAGGGTGGGAGGGGCCATGGTTTTTGTCCCTTCCTAGCCTGATAGTACCAGCCTGCGGCCACCCAAGTACCCTTCACTTCAGATGGTCGGGTGCTGGATCGTACCCAGCTCTTCCCGGTACTCGCGGTGGGTACCGGGGTAATAATAGGGGTTAGTGACGGCCTTATTACTGGCTAACACTAAGCCCCTTCTTAGTAATGGACGCTCTCGATCAGACAGCAGCCATTACTAAGACGGTAATGAAGTATTAAAAAACAGACACATAAAGTAATTTATTTTATTGAAATGACAACTCTTCCACACAATCCACTTTAACCATTTTATTAAAAAAAAAAGAAAAAAAGCTTACATCAGCGAAGTAGTCCAACGAATGTACGACGTAGTCCAAATGGTCCAGCGGTACCTGCAAAACAAAAATTAGCAGTATGAAAAATAAAAATAAAGTTGGCTGCCCCCACAGACATATGAATAAATAGCTACCTTCGGGAACATATTAAAATAATTAGAAAAATTAGGCCCATAAAATAAAACATATCAAATAAAAAATGATAACACCTTTCTTTTAAAGAGAACCTTTCACCTCCCCATACATGTGCAGCATGTAATGGGGAGGGCCGCACAAACTCTGGGGCACTTTACATATTTTTCCTAGCCTCCTTCGTTATTTAGATATCGGTGCTGTAATATTTGGTGCCCGATATTTAAATAACCCCCTGAACTGTCAATGGGGAGGTAATTGGCAAGGGGGCGTGTAAGATCGCTGTGACACTGTCCTATCAGCTACAGACAGTTTCAGAGCAAGAGCTGGACAGAGATCGCATGCGCGTGAGCGCGCAGCTCCGCCACCACTAAGGAACAGAAGAAGAGTGTGAATTCTTCTTCTGTGTCATGGCATCGGAGCTGTGCGCGCACGCACGCTCTCACTCTTTAGCTCTCGGCAGACAAAGACGACAGGACTGATCTCTCACCTGAGATCACAGTCTTGTACTTGCCTGCCGAGAGCTGAAGAGTGAGAGCATGCGTGCGCACATGCTCTCCTCTCTCCAGCTCTTGCTGTTGACATTGTCCGTAGCTGATTGGACAGTGTCACAGCGATGTTACACGCCCCCTTGCCAATTACCGCCCCATTGGCAGTTCATGGGGTTATTTAAATATCGGCGCCAAACATTACGGCTCCGATATCTAAGTAAGGAAAGTGGGTAGGAAAAAAAAATGTCAAGTGCCCCAGAGTTTGTGCAGCCCTGACCATTACATGCTGCACTCAAATGCAAATCTGTGGGCAGGTGAAAGATTCTCTTTAAAGTGTAACAACTTTTTAAAAAACTTTTGACGTCAGAAGTTTTGATCAGTGGGGTCCGAACACTGAGACCCCCCACTAGTCGCTAAAACGAAGCAACAGAAGTGCTCGGGTGAGCGGTGTGCCGCTTCAATTCTGTTTGGCTTTCCTTGGAGCAGTGTACGGGCTCAATAGAAAGTCTAGGAGTCCGTACACCGCTCACTCGGCTGAAAGTCGATCATAAATGAAGCGGCATAGCGCTCACCCGAGCACTTCTGCTGCTTCGTTTTAGCGATCGGTGGGGGCCTCAGTGCTCGGTCCCCCACCGATGAAAACTTCGGACATGTCCCTATGATATATAAAGATATCTATTACTGCGATTGGTGCAAGTTTTAATTACTTTTTATTGAAAATGATTTGTATTTTTTGAGATACAGCTGCTTTGTATCCTGTATACAGAGCAGCTGTATATAGCGCTGAGACCTGAATGCATTAGGTCGCCTATTACCGATCACATCTAAGTTATGAACTTAGATGTGATTGGTAACAGCTCGATCCTGCAGGACCCGCTGACCTGACGGATACAGCGCTATATACATTATATAATATATTTATTTTAATTAGCGGGGGCAGGTTTATGGGGAAGGATTAGGGCCTGTTCACATCAGCGTTGGCTTTCCGTTCCGGGGTTCCGTGGGAGGTTTCCGTCGGGTGAACCCCGCAACGGAAAGTCAAACTGAAACCACAGCTTCCGTTTCAGTCACCATTGAAATCAATGGTGACGGAAACATTGCTAATGGTTTCCGTTCGTCACCATTCCGGCAGGTTTCCGTTTTTGTGACGGAATCAATAGCGCAGTCGACTGCGCTAATGGTGACGGAAACGGAAGCTGTGGTTTCAGTTTGACTTTCCGTTGCGGGGTTACCTCCGACGGAACCCCAGAACGGAAAGCCAACGCTGATGTGAACAGGCCCTAAGGCTTCTTTCACACTAGCATTAATATACGTTTACCGCTCTTCCGTCAGAGGAAGAGAGGATCAATACGTTAAACGGAAAGCAACGGCTCCATTAGAATTACCATTGCTTTCAATGGTAATTCTTTTGTATCAGTTGCTTTCCGTTTGTCTCCGTTCGCTAAGTTTCCGTTTTTTTTAAAGGAAACAAAAGTGCAGTCTGCAGAACTTTTTTATTTCCGTTCAAAAGAACGGAAACCTAGTGAACGGAGACATACGGAAAGCAACTGATACAAAAGAATTACCATTGAAAGCAATGGTAATTCTAATGGAACCGTTGCTTTCCGTTTAACGTATCGATCCTCTCCCTCTGACGGAAGAGAGGTAAACGTATATTAATGCTAGTGTGAACAAAGCCCAATACAAGATATTAATATAAAAATAAAAAAAACCCAGCTGGGATTTGAACCAGCAACCTGCCATGTGTAAGGCAGACAAGCTAACCACTACACTATAGAAGCTGTCATAGACAATGCCTGTGAAACTGTAGTAGTTGAGGGTTTACTATTAGTCTCTCCTGTCTCTGCTGCGTGTGGGTGGTGACTGGTCAGAGACTCATAGTCAGACTGGCTGCCGCAGCTGCCGCATTCATTGTGCACTGTGAGTGACTGTGAGACTCACCAGTCACAGCCCTGTTTGTAGCTTTCCCACGCTAATTAAGCACAGGAAAGCTACAAAGCCAGGAGTATACTGCAAAGGGGGGGGGGGGCGTTTTACTGACAGCAGAGGGCTCTATAGTGGGGAATTATCCCCCCACCATAGAGCCCTGACTAGTTACTATACTGAAAGGTTAGGGGGGTCTGAGCATCTGACTGACTGCTCTAAAGGGGGGGGCAGAATCCCCCCCTATAGAGCTCTCTGCAGTAAGTCAGACGCTCAGACCCTCCCCCACCCACACTAATCCTTTCATTATAGTGATGTGAGGGCTCTATGGGGTGGATTATTCCAGCCCCATAGAGCCCTCTGCTGTCGGTAAAATGCCCAGACCCCCCCCTTGCAGTATACTCACGTCCCGGTCCCAGCAAGGCAGGAACTTACCTCTGCTGCTCGTCGCTCCTCCTGCAGACTTGCTCCTCTCTGGCTGCATGTGCTGTGTGCAGCGTCAGAGAGGAGGAGGAGGAGTATTACAGACGTTCGGCACGTCTCTCCCCGGCCCAGTCCGTCCCGGGCTGAAAACGCGTCCCTCTTTTGACATCCAGTCCGACCTCCCTAGATGATGCGGCAGTCCATGTGACCGCTGCAGCCTGTGATTGGCGCTGTGTGTGTGTGTGTGTGTGTGTGTGTGTGTGTGTATTATTTGGACAGTGACACAAGTATCGGCATTTTAGCTGTTTACCAAAACATATTGAATATACAGTTATATAATCAATATGGGCTTAAAGTGCAAACTCTCCGCTTTAATTTGAGGGTATTCACATGCCAATTTGAGGAAGGGTTTAGGAATTTCGACTCTTTAATATGTAGCTGCCTCTTTTTCAAGGTACCAAAGGTAATTGGACAATTATCTCAAAAGCTATTTAATGGGCTGCATGCGCTATTCACGAGATCACGCTGTGCTGTGAGTAAGTCCCACAGAAACTTTACTGAAGTGTCGGGAGTGTGAATAGACATTGTATCCTGGCTGGAGGCAATGTCTATTCACTCTCAAGACACTTCAGTAAAGTTAATGTGGGTGTATGTGACAGCACAGCGTGATCTTGCGAGATCACGCTGTGCAGTGAAAGAAGCTGGGCATGAATGAAGAGAAGTCTAGGACGCTGATTGGTCAGCATCATACACTTCTCTTTACAACGCCCACTTGGTCAAAAGTTAAACGCCCAGTTGGGCATTAAGAAACGAATTCGCAGAAATGTAAAATTGTTCAGAACTTGCTCAAAAATTATTGTTTTTCAAAATAAAAACCACTGTTATCTACATTGCAGCGCCTATCAAATTAGGTAGGGGATAGGGCATTTATAAACTGGTGACGGATCTTCTTTAAGCCGGTAAAAAGTCTGGCGTTTATTCCAGGTGTAGCATTTGCATTTGGAAGCTGTTGCTGTGAACCCACAACATTAGGTTAAAGGAGCTCTCAATGCAAGTGAAACAGACCCTTGTTAGGCTGAAAAAAATGAAGAAATCCAACAGAGAGAGAGCACAATTGTTAGGAGTGGCTAAATTCACAGTTTGGTACATTCTTGAAAAAAAAACGCACTGGTGATGAACTCCAAAAGGCCTGGACGTCCACGAAAGACAACAGTGGTGGATGATCGCAGAATCTTTTCCATGGTGAAGAAAGACCCTTCACATCATCTACCCAAGTGAAGAACACTCCCGGAAGTACGTGTATCAGTATCTAAGTCTACCATAAATAGAAGAAGCAAGTACAGAGTGTTCACCACAAGGTGCAAACCATTAATCATCCTCAAAAATAGAAAGGCCAGATTAGACTTTGCCAAACAACGTCTAAAGAAGCCAGCCCAGTTCTGGAACCGCATTCTTTGGACATATGAAACGAAGCTCAACCTGTACCAGAATGATGGGTGGAATAAAGTATGGAGAAGGCTTAGAACGGTTCATGATCCAAAGCACACCACATCCTCTGTAAAACGTGGTGGAGGCAGTGTGATGGCATGGGCATGCATGGCTGTCCAAGGCACTGGGTCACTAGTGTTTATTGATGATGTGACTAAAGACAGAAGCAGCCGGATAAATTCTGAAGTGTTCAGGTATATACCTTCCACTCAGATTCAACCAAATGCAGCAAGGTTGATTGGACGTCGCTTCACAGTACAGATGGACAATGACCCAAAACATACTGTGAAAGCAACCCAGGAGTTTTTTAAGGCAAAGAACTGGAAGTTTCTCCAATCACCAAGTCAATCACCAGATCTCAAACCGATCGAGCAGGCATTTCACTTGCTTAAAACAAAACGTAAGGCAGCAAGACTCACAAACAAGCAACAACTGAAGACCGCTTTAGTAAAGGCCTGGCAAAGCATCACAAAGGAGGAAACCCAGCATTTGGTGATGTCCATGGGTTCCAGACTTCAGGCAGTCATTGAAGAAAATCTTTTGCAGCCAAAGTATTAAAAAAAACATTTTATTTATGGTAATGTTAATTTGTCCAATTACTTTTGAGCCCCTGAAATGAGGAGGCTGTGTAGAAAAATGGTTGCAATTCCTAAACATGATATTTTTGTTCAACCCCTTGAATTAAACCTGAAAGTCTACACGTCAATTGCATCTACGTTGTTTCATTTCAAATCCAATGTGGTTTGTGGACCCACTGGGCCGTACCGCCTTGGCGGTATGGCAGCTGGCCAACAGGGTGCAGGTAACAGTCTATAGTTCGTATATGGTACCTGTGGCTGCTCGGACCGTAGCAAGGCAGGCTCGGCTGGGACTAGGCAGCAGGCAGACGTCCGGCGTGGTGTAGCAGGACAGGCGTGGTATGCAGCACAGCACGACTACAGCTCAGCACTGCACTTGACCAGGATAGCACGGGATACAGGTACTGGAAGACACTAGGATACCATTTGCATAGACAAACTTTGGGTACGACAACGCCGCTCAGGCATGGGAGGAAGGGGCTGGGCCCTTCTTATAGCCCAGGGTTCTCTGGGAGAAATCTGCTCAATCTCCCACCTGCGTGCGCTTTGGCTTCTTAAATCTGTACTGCGCTCGCGAGCACACCCTGGTGGTCACTGTGGAAGAGGACGACCGTATGTGCAGACATCTCTTGAGAGAAGGGCGTCGACTGGATGGAAGGAGTTCGTGGTCAGCGACCACGGACAATACAGTGGTGGCATGCAGAGCCCGAATCATGAAGATTGTGTCACTGTCCAAATAATTCTAGACCGAACTGTATATATAATACTAGTGTTGCTAGCATTGGTTATATAGGGAATATATATATATATATATATATATATATATATATATATATATATATGGACAAAAGTATTGGGGCACAGTTCTTAA
This sequence comes from Rhinoderma darwinii, assembly GCF_050947455.1. Lineage (NCBI taxonomy): Eukaryota > Metazoa > Chordata > Amphibia > Anura > Rhinodermatidae > Rhinoderma > Rhinoderma darwinii. The sequence goes on from NC_134688.1 coordinate 232,625,208, forward strand.
TCATTTAATTTATGTGTTTCATTCAGTTCCATTTGACACAGGTGTATAGAATCCAGCACCTAGCCATGCTGTCTGCCTTTACAATAATTTGTGAAAGAATGGGTCATTCTAAAGACCTCACTGAATGCTAGCGTGGTACTGAAATAGGATGCCACCGTTGTAACAAGTCAGGTCGTGGGTTATCTAGAAGGCAAGAAATCTTACGAACTGTGAGTGGTATTATTGCAAAGTGGAAGAATTTAGGAACCACAGCAACTCTGTAACATTACATGGTATGCCACTTCAAGGCAGAGTGGTGTCACCGACTGCTGAGACGCATAGTGCGTAAAAAAAAAAAACACAGAAAAAGGCCATACTTACAAATGGACACAGCCAGGTCAGAAACGCCGATGAAGGAGTGTGAGCAGGTGCTTTTAATAATAGCCACTCCCACTAGTCTTGAGGGGAGTGGTGTGTGTGGTGCATGGGATGTGTAGTAAGAAATAATAAATGAATAGTGTGTGCGCAAGTGTAATACTATAAGTGAAATACTATAAGCATAGTGCGTAAAAGTTGGCAACCCTCTGTTGACTCTGTAACTGCAAAGTTACAAACCTCCTCTGGCATTAAATTCTGCACAAAAACTGTACCGGTAGCTTCATGGCATGGATTTCCAATGCTAAATGGATTCATGCAAGTTTTATATGACCAAGCACAAGGCCAAGCCTCGGATGTAGTGATGTAAAGCATTCAGTCACTGGACTCTGGAGCATTAGAAACCAGTTCTGTGGAGTGAAGAATCAACATTCTCTATCTGGCAGTCTGATGAACGAGTCTGGGTTTGGTGAATGCCAGGAGAACGTTATCTGCCTGACTAAATTCTGACAACTGTAAAGTTTGGTGGAGAAAGGGTAATGCTGTGGGGTTGTTTTTCAGGGATTGGCCTAGGCCTCTTAGTTCCAGTGAAGGGAAATCTTAATGCTTCAGCATACCAAGACATTTTAGAAAATTGTATGCTTCCAACTTTGTGGAAACAGTTTGGGGAAGGCCCTGTTCTATTCCAGCATGACGGTGTACCAGTGCAGAAAGCAAGGTCCATAAAGGCGTTGGGTGAGTTTGCTGTGCACCTTTGGGATGAGCTAGAACAAAGATTGCGAGCCAGGCCCTCTCGTCCAACATGAGTGTCTGACCTCACAAATGCTCCTCTAGATGAATGGGCAAAAATTCCCACAGACAACACCCAAAATTTCGTAGAAAGCATTTACAGAAGAGGGGAAGCTGTTTTAGCTGAGAAGGGGGACCAACTCCATATTAATGCCTATAGATTTAGAATGGGATGCCTTAAAAGTACCTGTAGGTGTAATGTGTAGCTGTATACTTTTGTCCACATAGTGTATCATCCGAGCGGGAGCCTGCCTATATGCCCTTTAGGACCTGTTCTGTTATGGTATCTCGCTAGAACTGGATGAGAGTGGCTTCCCCTTGTTGCACAACTCTTCATTATAGAATGATTAAACTTTTTTTATATACAGTTTATTTATCTATAGTTACTATCAATATAATATCACTACATTTTTCTTAGGTATGTGCACAGCAAGTTAATGAACAATTCTATAAGACTAGGGCCGTTCAGCAGTCCCATCTATTATGCGTGGGTGGCATGACCTTACATTCTAATATAAGTAGGAAATGCTCACTAATGCATGTAATTTACATACAGTGAAGGAAATAAGTATTTGATCCCTTGCTGATTTTGTAAGTTTGCCCACTGTCAAAGACATGAACAGTCTAGAATTTTTAGGCTAGGTTAATTTTACCAGTGAGAGATTATATAAAAAAAAAAAACTGAAAATCACATTGCCAAAATTATATATATTTATTTGCATTGTGCACAGAGAAATAAATATTTGATCCCTTTGGCAAACAAGACTTAATACTGGGTGGCAAAACCCTTGTTGGCAAGCACACCAGTCAGACATTTTTTGTAGTTGATGATGAGGTTTGCACACATGTTAGATGGAATTTTGGCCCACTCCTCTTTGCAGATCATCTGTAAATCATTAAGATTTCGAGGCTGTCGCTTGGCAACTTGGATCTTCAGCTCCCTCCATAAGTTTTCGATGGGATTAAGGTCTGGAGACTGGCTAGGCCACTCCATACCCTTAATGTGCTTCTTTTTGAGCCACTCCTTTGTTGCCTTGGCTGTATGTTTCGGGTCATTGTCGTGCTGGAAGACCCAGCCACGAGCCATTTTAATGTCCTGGTGGAGGGAAGGAGGTTGTCACTCAGGATTTGACGGTACATGGCTCCATCCATTCTCCCATTGATGCGGTGAAGTAGTCCTGTGCCCTTAGCAGAGAAACACCCCCAAAACATAATGTTTCCACCTCCATGCTTGACAGTGGGGACATTGTTCTTTGGGTCATAGGCAGCATTTCTCTTCCTCCAAACACGGCGAGTAGAGTTAATGCCAAAGAGCTCAATTTTAGTCTCATCTGACCACAGCACCTTCTCCCAATCACTCTCAGAATCATCCAGATGTTCATTTGCAAACTTCAGACGGGCCTGTACATGTGCCTTTCTTGAGCAGAGGGACCTTGCGGGCACTGCAGGATTTTAATCCATTACGGCGTAATGTGTTACCAATGGTTTTCTTGGTGACTGTGGTCCCAGCTGCCTTGAGATCATTAATAAGTTCCCCCCGTGTAGTTTTCGGCTGAGCTCTCACCTTCCTCAGGATAAAGGATACCCCACGAGGTGAGATTTTGCATGGAGCCCCAGATTGATGTCGATTTGACAGTCATTTTGTATGTCTTCCATTTTCTTACTATTGCACCAACAGTTGTCTCCTTCTCACCCAGCGTGTTACTTATGGTTTTGTAGCCCATTCCAGCCTTGTGCAGGTCTATGATCTTGTCCCTGACATCCTTAGAAAGCTCTTTGGTCTTGCCCATGTTGTAGAGGTTAGAGTCAGACTGATTAATTGAGTCTGTGGACAGGAGTCTTTTATACAGGTGACCATTTAAGACAGCTGTCTTTAATGCAGGCACCAAGTTGATTTGGAGCGTGTAACTGGTCTGGAGGAGGCTGAACTCTTAATGGTTTGTAGGGGATCAAATACTTATTTCTCTGTGCACAATGCAAATAATGATATATAATTTAGACAATGTGATTTTCTGTTTTTTTTAAAAATATAATCTATCTCTCACTGGTAAAATTAACCTAGCCTAAAAATTCTAGACTGTTCATGTCTTTGACAGTGGGCAAACTTACAAAATCAGCAAGGGATAAAATACTTATTTCCTTCACTGTATATACTGTCTTTTGCAGTTCTTCTCTACTTGTCTTTGGCACTTCCACCTAACAAGAAAGCAAGGTTTTCTCTTTGTATCTAATTATAATAAATATTGACTTATTTATAAGTCTATGAATGGTGATAGCTGCTTGTTTTACTTTGGATAGTTATGTCCCTTCCTTTCATGACTGCCCAATCCATTTGATCACCTTGTAATAAAAGAAGGGAGTATAATCACAGGACAGATTGCTCAGAACAGCGCTGTCCATCACAATGTCTGAACAACAATCCTGTCTTAACTGCCACTAAACAGAAGATATAGTGAAGTGATTTTTATGTAATAAAGTTCTGGAGAACCCTTTTAACTAGAAAAGTTTGCTTAGAAACCTATTTCTGGCAATGCTTACTTTATTATATCTCTGTGAATTACTAATATACATAATAGATGTCTCCCAGTTCACCTGTTTTGTAAGTGTGTTCTTACAAAAAAAAAAAAACAACTAAAAACCTCTTAGTATGTTTGGGAAAGAGTCTCTAAATTGAAGGCAATTTTGATCAGAAAGCAATTTCTGCAATGTATTCCATTAGATGAATAACGCTGCTGTAAGTGCAATGCATTTATGTTAGCCTTGCAGATGGACTTAAAGCTGTAATGTGCACTCTGCCTTGTAGTTTCCGGTTTGCTTGCCCCCTGGTACACATAATTCGTATACTGCTGTGTATGTGTACTAACATCCTTTTTTTTATTGTTTGCAAAATATAAACCTCTTAATATGTACTTCCATGAATTAGGCTCTGTTCACATCTGCGTTGGGGTCCCGTTCTGACGTTCCGTCTGAGCTTTCCGTCAGAACAGGACCCTGAGCAGACACAAACTGACCATTGATTTCAATGGTGATGGATTCGGTACCCGTGGTTTCCGTTTGTCTCTTTTGGGCATCGGATCTGTCCTTTTTCCGGAAGCAATAGCGTTGTCGACTACGCTATTGCTTCCGGCAAAACGACGGGTCCGGTTCACAACAGAGACAAACTGAAACCATGGCACGCCGCATTGATGCAGTAATTCATTCAAAAGGAGCCCCGACCAAGTATTGAGTGCATATACTGTACATACTTTTCAGTAGGCCTACATTTCGGTATTAAAATTTTTGGGGGAAATTGGGCTTATATAATCTAATTTTCTGAGACGCAAAATTTTGGGTTTTCATTAACTATTAGCCATTATCAACATTAAAAGAAAAAAATACTGGAAATCGATCACTTTGTGTGTAATGAATCGATATAATTAGAGTTTCAATTTTTGAATTGAATTACTGAAATAAATGTACTTTTGTATATTCTAATTAATGGAGAAGGAATAGTGTGTGTGTGTGTGTGTGTGTGTTATAACACGCACACACGCACACACACACACACACACACACACACACACACACACACACACACACACACACACACACACACCACACACACACACACGTGTGATTATATAATGTATATTATAAATTTCTGCTGGTAATGCTGCGGCAGAGAAGTCTGACCACAGCATTTACAACAGACTCTGTACATATACATACAAAATGGGGGTGTGAAGTGATGACAGTGAATGGTATCCTGTGCAGCATGGTAATAATGGTAATAGTGCACCCCCACATCCAATAACCGCATGGGGGCACTACATTGTTACCTTACACAAACTTTCTGGAAATATAGAGTATACCTTAGAAATCACAGTACCTATTAGACTACATTATATCTACTCTGCAGGGGGTACAGCAACAAATGTATTAGAGTCACAGTTAGCTAGAGTCTGTTGACATCCACACCTCAGGAGCCACTGTTAGGATAGATTCACACGAGCGTGTTCAGTCCGTGATATAAGGTCCGCAGGTCGGCCGCATTTCCCGGACTGAGCACACTGGAGGGAGCTGGGCTCTTATTGTCATCGTTATCTATGACGCCAGAAGTCGCTGCCTCACTGCGGGAAAACTGTCACGTACTGAAAACATGTTTTCCGTACGGGACAGTAGTTCCGCAGTGAGGCAGGGACTCCTAGCGCCATCGATAACTATAATGCTGGGAGCCCAGCTCCCTGCAGTGTGCTCAATCCGGGAAATCTGGCTGACCTGCGGACCGTATATCACGGACTGAACACGCTCGTGTGAATCCGGTCTTAAGATATGAATTGGGTCCCTACTATATCATACTAGGAGCAAATCTGGGGCCACACTGTTCCCATCTATCATAATAGAAACAAGCTTTCCGCTGCACCTAGTCAGGGTCCCTTGTCATCAACCTTTTCCCCCACCATTCCCTCAGGGTTTTCAGTACTCACCGGCAGCATTTTTTAGTTTCTTCCCCCGCCCTGCTCCGGATTCTGCTCCACTCATCCCTTTAGTCCTAGCGGTAAAAGCGAGTGTGCTGAGCGCACTAGCCCCCAGAGTCTGTGCAGGAATGCGGTCCGGCTCCTAATGATATCGCACAGGCGCGCACACAGAGCATAAATGTTTTCATTTGGAGCTTCCCAGCGGCTCAATACGAGAGTTTAAGACCCAGTTCACTAATTATTTTTTTTTTATACTGAAACCGCGTCTGAATTAGAGCCAAAAAACTGCCAAAGCCAGCTCCCATTGATTTCAATTAGAAGAGGTTTTTTTCACCACGCCGTCCATGGTAAAACAAAAACTGCGTGCTCTTTCTTGCTGTGGTTACACCTCTGACCTCCCATTGAAGTCAATGGGAGGCAGGGAAAGCATTTTTCGCAGTGTCTTTTGATAGCGGCGTTCGATGGCTGCAGGCAGAAAACGCAGCGAAAAACTCGACAGTTTGCAGGCAGGTCAAAATCTGCCTAAAAATTCCTTCAGGAATTTTGAGGCAGAATTTTTCTGCCTGCAAAAAACTGTGTGAACAGGGCCTAAAGAAGTACAGCAGAAAAGATTCTAAAATCTGCTCTTTTATGTACTTTAATTTACCCCTCATACTGAACTGCCAGCAACGTCCTCCCGCCCATAGTGAATTAAAGCTGTGACGTCCAATTGGCATTGGTTGGGAAGCAGTTTGAGGTTTACACTAAATTTCAAGAGTGGCTTGACTAGGCACGGTGGGGTTGAATTTGTATAAGGGTATGTTCACACGCACTGTTTTCAGACGTAATTCGGGCATTTTACGCCTCGAATTACGCCTTAAAAAACGGCTCCATTACGCCTACATACATCTGCCCATTGCTTGCAATAGGTTTTACGGTGTTCTGTTCCCACGAGGTGTAATTTTATGCGTCGCTGTCAAAAGCCGCCTGCGTGAAAGAAGTGCATGTCACTTCTTGGGACGTTTTTGGAGCAGTTATTTTCATTCACTCCATTGAAAAACCGCTCCAATAACGTCCGTAAAATACGGCGCGAAAAACGCGAGTTGCTACCAAAACGTCTGAAAATCAGGAGCTATGTTCGCCTCAAAACAGCTCTGTATTTTCAGGCGTTTTTGGTCACTGCGTGTGAACATACCCTAAAAGTTGCTAGCAATGATTTTAACTCTGACTAGAAAATGCGCTCCTTACCTTTGCCATGGCAAGACCCAGTTTAAAGACTATATACACCTTTTGAAAACATATATATATTTTTTTTATTTTTTATTTTTTTATTTAGTTTTTATTAAGTTTTCAACATAACAACAAAGACAGTTAAGAGGAAAAAATAGACATTTGTACTATATAATCCATCAGAAGTAAGAAAAAACAAAAACGATTCCATCCGTTAACAAATTAGTGTAGAATCTTAATGTTTTATAGTACAAATACATTAGAAATAACAAATAAACCAGTCTCCGCTTCTACGACTATAAGTAGTAATTTTAACAAAGGAAAACCGCCGTATTACCTTCATGCAAAACATGGAAGGTCTGAGCCAGAAATTTTCCCCTGCGGCATTTCCATCCCATATCTGAGTTATACAGAAAGGTTTAGGAATAAGGAAAATGAACCTATAGCCATACGTTGCCCCCGAACTACCAAAGCCCATGTTACGAGGAAAAAGGGGGGGGGGGGAAGGAGTCCCGGACAACCTATATTCGGACCATAAGGCCCATTGTATACGAAAGGTATTGAAAATATTTAAACGTATAGCTACCATCTTCTCCATGACATAGTCAAAGTGTACTAGGTTGCTTAGTTCCGTTATTGTAATCGGATCTGAAGACTTCCAAGACCTAGCTATCAATAATCTGGCAGCCAAGATTACATGGCCAACAATCCACTGAAAATCTATAGGTATGTCAACAAGGCCAATAAAACATAGTGCCAGAGCTGGGGATGCAGAGATCCTAAAATATACAATAGAAGAGATAAATGTAAAGGTTAATTTCCAAAAATTGGATACTAGAGGACAAGTCCACCATACATGCATATAACTACCTATCACACCGCAACCCCTCCAACATGACGGAGAATAATTGACATTAAATTTAGCAATTTGCAGAGGGGTTCTATAACACCTAATGCGCTATTTCTCTATGGCTAGCTCCCCTTGAAATCCTGGAGGCCCAATGTATAGCAGAGTACCATTCACTTAGTGAGATTTCTAGCTTTAAGTCTAACTCCCAATGCAACAGATACCCAGGCTTAACTATCGACTGAGATCGAGAAATTTCAGAATAAAACAGAGAGATCCCTTTTTGATTTTGGCAATGCTAAGACAAATATCTTATGTGCACTAATAGGGAATACTGGGGAATCCAGAAAACTTGACTGTAAAATGCAGAATTTGAAAATTATGTAAACAGATCATGTTTGGGAATGTGGTAACTATCTACTAAATTATGCAAAGTTATTAGTGCATCTCCATCATACAATGACCCTATGTCACATATTCCAGCCTTAACCCAGATCCCCAAGTTAATTCCTGGCATGAAAGAAGATGGGTAGCAAAGGGGGAAGTAGCTTCAGAGATATGCACTCCGGCACAGGCGTAACTGAAATAAGATATTTCCAGGAGTATATGGAAGCAACAATAGAGAGTAAAGGTCTACCCAATACTGGGCCTTTAGACCCTTTTATAGACAGAAGGGGGACAAGTGGAAACCCCACCATGACCCTCTCAATCTCCACCCATCTAAGATCCGAGTTACTCTGCCACCAACGGTACATATGGGTAAGAACCGTAGAATGAAAATATTTTTTAATATCCGGAACTCCCATCCCCCCAGAAAGCCAAGGTCTAACCATCGTGGAATGTCATATTCTCGGTTTCCTTCTAGTCCATATAAAATCTGTAAGTAATTTCTGGAGTTTATTAAGATAAGAATTCGAAACCGGGATGATTACTGTACGAAACATATATAATATTACAGGCAATACCATCATTTTAACTATAGCTATCTTACCCGCCCAGGAAATCATAGGTTTTGAGTATTTTTTCAATAATTTGGAGACTTTAGCAAGTAATGGAATATAATTCTTCATGAAAAGAGCTGAACTAGGGCTAGTAATAGACACTCCTAGGTATATAATCTGATCCTTTTTCCATTCATAGGGAAATTTCGCACTTAAAGCAGCTTTACTGATGGGATCTATACCTATACTCAATATTTGAGACTTAGCTGGGGTAACTTTATAGTATGATACTCTACCGAACTCAAAAATAGCTTTGCAAGATTGCAAGAAGAACATCATCGGCATAGAGACCAATTTTGTGGACTCTAGGGCCAACTCTAATACCCTTAATATTTGGATCATTACGTATCAACTCTGCCAATGGTTCCATGGCTAAGGCAAATATAATAAGGGACAAAGGACAACCTTGCCACGTGCCATTTTTTTTATTTAACAGTGTATGGCTATGGTCACACAGGGCGCTTACGCTGCATTAAAGCACACAGTGCTTTCGGACGAAAAAAAAACGCACCAAATTGTGGTGCAATTTTTTGGCTGGAATGTTCGCTCTGAAAAACTGCATGCAGAAAATGTCCTCCTTGGATTGACTGTAGTGGTCACATGGGATAAATCGTAATCCCAGGAGGCCGGCCTGGGCGAAGAAACAGAATTCTGGGTAAGTATAAGACTTTTTTTTATTTTCTGGGTTGCGTTTTTGGCAGCCGAATCACTGCTTTTCCGCCGCAAAAAAACAAACATGCTATTTGTTGGGGGTTTTACCTCACCATTGAATTCAAAACCCTTCAGTCCAGCTGACCTGACGAATATTTTTAATAAAGTAAATACAAAGTTACACGAGGCAACTGTTTTATTAAACCCGTTAGTGACTGCCTATACGCCTTTTCATGGCGACCACTAATGGGCTTTATTCTGATGCATACGCCTTTTCACGGCGCTGCATCAGATTTAATAAACAGATCAGGGAGCTGTTAAATCTCCCTGCTCTCAGCTGCCAGAGGTAGCTGAGGGCTGGGGGCATCCCTGCTCTAACGGGTGAGATCGATATCCATATCGATCTCACCCGTCTAACCCCTCAGATGCGGCAGTAAATGGCGAGCGCCGCATCTGAGTGGTTTTGGAGAGAGGGACGGAGCTCCCTCTCATCCCACCGGCACCTGGCGATAAGATCGTCTGGTGTCGGTGTCTTCTATGGCAGCCTGGGGGCCTAATAAAGGCCCCCAGGTCTGCCTGTAGTGTATGCCTTCTAGGTCATGCCAGAGGCATGGCCTAGCAGACGCCTGTCCGTTTTACACGGACAAGCACTAATACACTGCAATACAGAAGTATTGCACTGTATTATAAAAGTGATCGGAGGATCGTGTAGTGAAGTCCCCTAGTGGGACTAGTAAAAAACAAGTTGAATAAAGTCAATAAAAAAAAAGTGAAAAAAGCCCACTTTTTCGAGTTACAAAACGCTTTATTATTAGAAAAAGAAAAAAGTTACACATATTTTGTATGGCCGCACCTGTAACGACCCCAACTATAAAGTCATTACATTATTTAACCCGCAGGGTGAACGCCGTAAAAAATAAAAAAACAAACAATGCATCAATTGCTGTTTTCTGTGAATCCTGCCTTAGAAAAAATGTGATAAAAAGTGATCAAAAAGTCACATCTATTCCAAAATGGTACCAAATAAAAACAACAAAAAAAAATCCCTCCTACAACTGCATCGGCGGAAAAATAAAAAAAGTTATGGATCTTCAAATATGGAGACACAAAAACAAATAATTGTTTTAAAAAAGTGTTTTTACTGTGTAAAAGTAGTAAAACAAAAAAAAAATCGATATAAACTTGGTATCGTTGCAATCCTAACAACCCGCTGAATAAAGTTATTGTGTTATTTGCACCACATGGTAAACGGCGCAAAGTTAGGATGCAAAAAAGTGTGGCGGGTTTTTTCTATTTTTTTTTTATATTGCTGTTAAAAAAAAATACAACTTCTCCCACAGAAAAACAAGACCTTTTATACAGCTATGTCGACGCAAAAAATAAAAAAATTAGATCTTAGGCCAGATTCACACGAGCGCTGCACATCTGACGTGAAAAATTGCAGTTTTTCACATCCGACGTGCATCCCTGATCAGCGCTGTGTGAAAAGATAGGACATGTCCTGTTTTCCCACAGACCCTTCACATGGTCCGTTGAAACAACGGCTGTGTGAACGGCCACATTAAATTACATAGATCCGTGGGACGGCAGCTGTGTCAACGGACGTCCCATGGATGTTTAACACGTTCGTGTGAATCAGGCCTTCGAATGAGACCATGGAAAAAATAAATAACTTGCTTTATTAAGGCCTAAAATAGGCTGGTCATTAAGGGGTTAAAGAAATAAAATAATTGTTTTCAAAGGTGTACATAGCCTTTAAAGCTTGGTGGTTCTATTAACTTCTATTCACATTTGCCAAATGTTCTTTTATTTACATTTTATTTACATTTCTTGTCAAAGAATTTGCTTTATTGGTTCTTGTACAATGTATAAAATACTGTATAACTTTCAGTAATGTATTTTTTTTTGTTTTTTTAAAATCCGTTTAAGCAGTAGCAGTTTGTCTGGTGCAGGTCATATTTGTTTAACATTGTTTACTGTAGCTGCCAATAGTGTATTTTGAGTTTTCTTTGGCACCTGTGGATTTTCCTCTTTGGCTTATGGTAAGTCTCATCCTGGTGTGCTGTACTATAATAATCATGATTTATTTCAGCCAGCAGTATACTAAAAATCAAAGTGTGTATTTACATGGGATTGTAGTGTGGCAAAACTGCACGTGATTTACTACTAATTGTTGCAATGTGGTTTTTGGCTGCACGGTATTCACAGGTGAAATGTTTTTAACATGTTTGACCTGTAAAGATGTCGCATTCTAAAACCTCCTCACAAAACCATTGTAGTTTGTGTTAAAAATCTCGGGTGCTCGGCTGTCAGAGGCGGCAAGACACCTAAGAAAATAGACAGAAGTAGTAAAAACTCTGATCTTAACCGGTTAAGGACTAGGCTGTTAGGGTATGTGCACACACACTAATTACGTCCGTAATTGACGGACGTATTTTGGCCGCAAGTACCGGACCGAACACAGTGCAGGGAGCCGGGCTCCTAGCATCATACTTATGTACGATGCTAGGAGTCCCTGCCTCGCTGCAGGACAACTGTCCTGTACTGTAATCATGTTTTCAGTACGGGACAGTTGTCCTGCAGCGAGGCAGGGACTCCTAGCATCGTACATAAGTATGATGCTAGGAGCCCGGCTCCCTGCACTGTGTTCGGTCCGGGACTTGCGGCCGAAATACGTCCGTCAATTACGGACGTAATTAGTGTGTGTGCACATACCCTTACAGCTAAATGACCAGAGCAAATTTCACAATTTTGCTATGCGCTTCCTTAGATGACTATAACTCTGCAGGAGAATACAGTTTTATCTTTGAATTTTACACTGTTTTTAAAGGACAGATAGGGCTTTGTTTTAGTGGCATTTGTCAGTATACATAATTATTATTTTTTTCTCTAAAGTGGGCAAAATTGGAAAGAAAATGCAAGAATTTAGCAATTGCGTCAGTTTGATAGCATTTTTCACACACAGTATAGACGGGCGTAGCTAGGGGGGGCAGGCGGGGCATGTGCCCCGAGCGCAGTTCAGAGGGGGGCGTCGGCGCCAGCGCCACCTCCTCCTGCACTATAATTGTACGTGTGTCGCAAGGACACAGGTACAACTAGAAGCAATGAATGACCGGGCACGTTCCGTGCCCGGCCATTCAGCGCCTTTCCACGAATGAAGCAACTGGTACCTTTTGTACCAGTGAAGCTTCCGTCGATGAAAGGCGCTGACTGACTGGGAAAGTCATCCTGCCCAGCCAATCAGCGCCTTTCATAGACGCTGTGTTCAACCCCCTGTATATGGTGCTCCATAGATAGCCCACCCCAGTATATAGCCCCTCCTGTAGATATAGCCCAGCCCTGTAGATATAGCCCAGCCCTGTAGATATAGCCCAGCCCTGTAGATATAGCCCAGCCCTGTAGATATAGCCCAGCCCTGTAGATATAGCCCAGCCCTGTAGATATAGCCCAGCCCTGTAGATATAGCCCAGCCCTGTAGATATAGCCCAGCCCTGTAGATATAGCCCACCCCTGTATATAGTATCCCACAAATAGCTCCCCTATAGTGCTCCAAAGAAAGCCCACCCCTGTATATAGCCCCCTTGTACATATAGTCCACCCCTGTATATATTGCTCCACAGATAGCCCCCCCCCTGTATATACTATATACAAGGGTGGGCTATCTGTGGAGCACTATATACAGGGGTGGACTATCTAGTGGAGCACTATATACAGGGGTGGACTATATGTACAAGGGGGGGCTATATAGAGGGGTGGGCTATATAGAGGGGTGGGCTATATACAGGAGTGGGCTATATACAGGAGTGGGCTATCTGAAACACTATATACAGGGGTGGACTATATGTGGAGCACTATATACAGGGGTGGACTATATCTACAGGGGTGCTACATACATGGTTGGGCTATCTGTAGAGCGCTATATACAGGGGTGGGCTATATCTACAAGGGGCTATATACAGGGGTGGGCTATCTCTAGAGCACTATAGGCGGAGTTATTTGTGGGACACTATATACAGGGGTGGTCTATATGGGGGCACTATCTACAGGGGCTCTATGGCAGGCACTATCTACAGGGGGCTCTATGGCAGGCACTATCTAGAGGGGGCACAGTGTGTGTGTGTGGGACATGGTGTATGGTGCTATTATAATTAGAGGTGCAGTGTATGACGCGATTATATTTAGGGGCGTAGTGTGTGGTATAATAACTTTATATTTATTTATAGGTGCAGAAATGTTGGTAAAGTGAGAAGCTGAAGACCTATGTGCGGCAAACTGCAGAAATGGGCTGTGACCGGGAGAAGTCATCATAGAGGTCTGGACCGGATGGAGAGAAAAAACTAGAATCTGAGACGTCACCGGTGAGTCACTTAATGTAAATGTTTATTCTGCCTCTAATCTGTAATGTAGTCACTGTATGATCTGCAGTGAGATGATGGTGGTATGATTATGATAGGATTTATTTTTTGTGAAACGGCATCTCCCAGCATATCCTTACCATTGTTCGGGCCATGCTGGGAGCTGTAGTTTTACGCCGTACACACCTATATGGCAGAGGTTGCACTAAATTGAGCTGTATTTGTGCTGGTGTTGTATATATGCAGTGAGCTTGCTTCTGGGGCTGTATATATGTACTGAGCTTGGTTCTGGTGTTGTGTATAGAACCATATTGCTTGCGAAATGTGCAAATATTTTTATGCTCGTGTTACATAAAAAGAAATGACACGTCGATTGGTAGAGAAAACAAACACGGCAAGGGGGAAGGAGATGTCGGGAAAGAGGTTGGGGGGGGGGGGGGGGGGCGCCAAACTGAATCTTTGCCCCGGGTGCTGGAGAACCTAGCTTCGCCTCTGGTATAGACCACGGACAAAATTAATCTCCTTTCACATTCTTCCACTTCTCCTGTGCATGGGGATACCAAATATGTGTGCTTTATTCAACGGAATGTGCCTAGGATTGGCATAAAGACTTTTTGGCCTTTTCGGTCCAGGAATTCTGCATTTGATTTTATAGCAGCATACTGTTTTCTGGGGGGTGTAATGCTGCTGAAACATTAGAGACACCCCATAAATGACTTCATTCACACAAGTAGACCCCACAAGGTTTTCTTCAAGGGGTTTATCATATTTTTAGACAGTCCAGTTTTCTTCTCAAAGTTTCTTGAATAAGATGGAACAAAATAAAATTAGCAATTCTTTAGCAAATGCGTCACTTTATGATAGCATTTTTCACACACCGCGGACAAAATTCATCTCCTTTCACATTCTGTCACTTCTCCTGTGCAAGGGGATACCAAACGTGTGCCTTATTTATCACATAGAGATCTAGGACGGCTTACGATAGAAGAAGCTTATTTCACAAATCTCCTTTTTTCAAAGCTGGTTTTACAAAACTCAACAGAATTTCTATAACACATCCAAAATATCTGCTCTTGAAGCAGAGATTCCACAATATTCATCTAGGGTTATAATGGGAATTAAATTTTTTGGGTTTCCTAAAATAAGAAATTGCAGGTTTATGCAAATGGAGCTCTCCAGCAGATGAACTTTAGAAAATATGCAAACATCCACCCCCCACCCATTCCCTCCCTCAACCTTGGAGTAAAATCAGGGGAAAAATAAAAATGTAATGTAGGGCAAATATATTTTCAACTAATTAACTAAAATCTAATAATTCAGAACAGTGTGGTATTTTTTAAAACATGGGTCAATGCACAGGCCTGGTTATGAGGGACAGAAATATCGGGAATCTTAGCGGTGCCCGTCTTTTCTGCAGGCGCGGCACTATTTATGCGGGTTGCTTCTAGTTTGTGTAGGGGGAATCAGAGTGATGAAATGTCTTTCAGTCAGCCGCTTGACATCCTCAGACTGGGGGCATTCTCGGGTGTCCTGAACGTCGAAAATGAGGCCTTCAATAATTTTACCCTGGAAATCTAGGTGTCTCTGCGCCTCTGTTTTTTTTTTTTTTTCATAGAGCACAAATGAATTGTGGATTGCCACCTGTAACCGATAAATGACCACTTTTTTGTACCAGGTTTTTATTTTGCTTTTTACTAAATAGGTCTGTAAAACCTGGTCGCTTAAAACCGCCCTCCATGTACTTGTTATATTCGGACACGCTCACTGGTTTGTGCTTGTCCGATGTTGCCCCTCTTTCCCTCCCTGCCACTGTTCCTGCGGTATGTATTGTTCTTAGTACATACACATCTTTGCGATCCATGTACTTGACTGCCAGCAATTCCTCAGATGCATAAGCACAGGAGTCCCCCTTTACAATGCGCTTCCCCAGTAATTGTTGCGGAAAACCAATTCTTTTTTGCACATGGTACCACATGCCCCAGTACTTGCAGCATGCAAATGCCTAAACAGGGGCACACTGGAATAAAAATTATCACAGTACAGGTGGTGCCCATTGTGAAGCAGAGGCTGCATTATCTCCCACATTATCTTACTGCTGGTGGAAAGATCAGGGGGGCATCCAGGAACCTTTATTGTGCGGTCCTGCCCTTCATAAATTCTGAAGGCGGTGGTATATCCTGACCCGGTTTCACACAATTTGTAAAGCTTAACGCCATATTTTAATGGAGGGCTTAATGGAGGGCTTTTTGACAATACTCATATTTAGGGTGAGCCCCAAAAATTGTTTTTAATTCCTGCAAATTGGTGGGTGTCCAATTTCTGGCATTGGTGGATGAAGGTTTCTGCCTTATATACTGAGCGGCATATACAGTGAAAGAAATAAGTATTTGATCCCTTGCTGATTTTGTAAGTTTGCCCACTGTCAAAGACATGAACAGTCTAGAATTTTTAGGCTAGGTTAATTCTACCAGTGAGAGATAGATTATATATATATAAAAAAAGAAAATCATATAGTCAAAATTATATATATTTATTTGCATTGTGCACAGAGAAATAAGTATTTGATCCCCTACCAACCATTAAGAGTTCAGCCTCCTCCAGACCAGTTACACGCTCCAAATCAACTTGGTGCCTGCATTAAAGACAGCTGTCTTAAATGGTCACCTGTATAAAAGACTCCTGTCCACAGACTCAATTAATCAGTCAGACTCTAACCTCTACAACATGGGCAAGACCAAAGAGCTTTCTAAGGATGTCAGGGACAAGATCATAGACCTGCACAAGGCTGGAATGGGCTACAAAACCATAAGTAAGACGCCGGGTGAGAAGGAGACAACTGTTGGTGCAATAGTAAGAAAATGGAAGACATACAAAATGACTGTCAATCGACATCGATCTGGGGCTCCATGCAAAATCTCACCTAAAATTGAGCTCTTTGGGCATTAACTCTACTCACCGTGTTTGGAGGAAGAGAAATGCTGCCTATGACCCAAAGAACACCGTCCCCACTGTCAAGCATGGAGGTGGAAACATTATGTTTTGGGGGTGTTTCTCTGCTAAGGGCACAGGACTACTTCACCGCATCAATGGGAGAATGGATGGAGCCATGTACCGTCAAATCCTGAGTGACAACTTCCTTCCCTCCACCAGGACATTAAAAATGGCTTGTGGCTGGGTCTTCCAGCACGACAATGACCCGAAACATAAAGCCAAGGCAACAAAGGAGTGGCTCAAAAAGAAGCACATTAAGGTCATGGAGTGGCCTAGCTAGTCTCCAGACCTTAATCCCATTGAAAACTTATGGAGGGAGCTGAAGATCCGAGTTGCCAAGCGACAGCCTCGAAATCTTAATGATTTACAGATGATCTGCAAAGAGGAGTGGGCCAAAATTCCATCTAACGTGTGCAAACCTCATCATCAACTACAAAAAACGTCTGACTGCTGTGCTTGCCAACAAGGGTTTTGCCACCAAGTATTAAGGGTCTTGTTTGACAAAGGGATCAAATACTTATTTCTCTGTGCACAATGCAAATAAATATATATAATTTTGACAATGTGATTTTCAGTTTTTTTTATTTTTATATAATCTATCTCTCACTGGTAAAATTATAGGTGTACAGATGGAAATCTATCTATACAGAGAATGTTTTACAGTGTAACTTTTTTTTTTTTTCACCGTTCTCTTCTGGCAGCAATTCTCTCGAGCCTCTTCTTCTCCACACACTGAAACAATGTGTGAGGAGAAGAAAAGAGGCAGGAGATTTGCTGCCAGAAATGTCAAAATAAAACAAATATGATAGCTGTGATAGATTATCACAGTGATCACATGTTCAGGGACCATCAGATTGGTCCCTGATACTCTGCCAAGTGGCCAGAGCTGTTAGTAACCGCGTGGGCACCTGGCTGTGATTGCGTGCACACAATATTTTGCATTGAAATGCATGTGATCTCTGTGATTGTCACAGCAATCACATGTTCAGGGACCAAAAGATTGGCCCCTGACGCTCTACTCAGTGCCCATGGCTGTTAGCAACAGCCAGGGCACAGGGCCGTGTGCACGCGATCGCGCGTGCACACTCTGAAGTGCCGCCGTAATTGGTCTATACGGCGGACTTCAGAGACCCTGACTGCTGGCCGTAAAAACACAGCCAGCGGTTGGGAACCTGTTAAAGTCTGCTCTGATTTAGAGTATGCTCATTTGACTGTCATGAGGCAGCAACATGGCTGCCTGCCGTGGTCACGTGACCGATAATGTGATCACTGATTTGCCTGTGACACTCCCTCATAGACGTCTACGGGGTAAATTAAGGACTCTAGGTGTAGAAAGTAGAGTTTGTAATTGGATTGAGAATTGGCTCAAGGACCGTATCCAGAGAGTTATGTTTAATGATTCCGACTCTGAATGGTTCCCGGTTATAAGTGGTGTACCCCAGGGTTCCATGCTAGGAGAACAATTATTCAACTTATTTATTAATGATATAGAGCAGGGGTCTCAAACTCGGCTGGGTGAGTGGACCACATATAGAAAAAATGGGAAGTTGACGGGCCACATTACTTTCAAATTTAATACATTACAAAATTATTGTTAATCAATTAGTTATTTGATCTACTATAACACTATATTACTATATTAATAATACTACACTACTATAATACAGCTAGGTTTAAAATTTGAGATATTTCTCCACGTGCTTATTTCAACAATCCAGTTTTCCAGTTTGTGTCGCTAAATGCAGTCCGGCGGCTCAGTTAGCAGTGTTTGGCAGACACACGTCAAGATTGGGCAGCCCCTTTTTAGATAGTGCCACAGTGCCCTCCGTGGACGCTGCCACAGTGCCCTCCGCGGCCGCAGCGCCCTCCGCGGACGCGGCCACGGCCACACACACCCCAAGTAGGTAGCTCCATTAAGGCTCCCTCTAGGAGTGGCATCCCCAGCCAGAGCGTTGCCGACGCTTTAGTTGGGGATTCCTCTACTGTTTGAGCCCCTGACGTCACGGTCTATACAGAGTGACGTCAGGGGATCCTCCTGGGCCGGAATGTGATATCAGGGGACTCCGGCTCTGGGGAAGCCCCTTACATCACTGTCGCTGTAAGGATAGCGAGGTCAGGATTCCACAGAGTCTCGGAGCAGAGCCGATACTAGCGCTCTGCCCGGGACTCCGCTCTGGGGAAGACCCTGAAACACTGTCCATATATGGACAGCGATGTCAGGGAATTCCACAGAGTCCGGGAGCAGAGTTTGTACTAGTGGCTGTGTGTCCTGCAGGTTGCAGATGACAACCCCAGGGGCCGCATGCGGGCCGTGTGCTTGGGACCCCTGATATAGAGGATGGGATTAATAGAACTATTTATATTTTTGCCGATTACACTAAGCTATGTAGTAATGTTCAGTCTATGGAAGATGTTCGTAAATTGCAAGTGAGTTTGGACCCACTGAGTTTGGCAAAATGCTTGCCTAATGAATATTCTAAAACTTTTACTGAAAGATTGCTTCCTCATTTACAAAATACCTTTAAGAGCATAGCAGCTAACGTACGGCCCCTTCCAGAGTTATTACAAGCTACTATAGTTACTTTACCCAAACCAGGCAGGACACCAGACACACCGGCTAATTTTCGTCCCATATCTCTACTGAATTGTGATTATAAAGCTGTATGCTAAAATTTTGGCAGTTAGACTGAAGGTGTTTACCTTCCCTGATTTCATTGGATCAGGTGGATTTTGTCAAGGGGCGGCAAGCAAGTGACGGAACTAGAAGGATTTTGGATCTCATACAGATAGCCAACAAATCTTTGAATCCCTTTTGTCTTTATTTCTCTGGACGCCGAAAAGGCATTTGACGGGGTTAACTGGAGATATTTAGAGGAAATATTGGATACATTTGGGTTCACCTCCTTTATAAAAAATGCTGTTCATTTATAAAAAATGCGTTGTATTCCTTGCCGTCGGCTAGGGTCCTTTCCTCGGGATTTATCTCGCAATCCTTTCAGATAACGAACGGTACACGACAGGGTTGTCCTCTATCCCCTCTGATATTTGTTTTGTGTATGGAACCTCTGGCTGAAATGATTCGGACGTCCCAAAAAGTGTCGGGTATTAAAGTGGGTGACTCTGAACATAAAATTGGACTATACGCTGACGATGTCATCTTGGCCTGTACCTCACCTGAGATTTTGCAAATAATTTCCCAGTTTTCCTCTGTCTCATATTATAAACTTAATGTCTCTAAGTCCCTGATGCTTGCTCTTAATGTGGACCCCCGGCTTAAATCTCGGTTATCAATTCATGATTTGGCTTGGGCTACTTCGGGTCTCCCTTATTTGGGAATAAAGCTGTTTCCTACTCCCTCCCAAGTACTAGCCGAAAACTATATGGAATTGTTAACCTGTCTAAAGTCAGAATGTGCAAGATTGGACAAATTCCTGTTGTCATGGATAGCTAGGATTAATTTAGTCAAGATGCTATTGCTCCCCAGATACTTATACTTATGTAGAACTATACCTTTCCTCATACCCACACATATTACCTCACAGATACATAAATTGTTTCTTAGTTTTATATGGAACCATAAATGAGCACGGGTAGCGAAACACATGCTCTTTCGTAAAGTTCGAGATGGGAGTTTAGGGGTTCCAGATGTTGTGGCGTACAATATTGCGTCCATTGTGGATCAAATATATCCTGTATTGTGCTCTGTCTATTTCTAAATGGTCACAATTAGAAAATAAGGTGGTGCCTAGGTTGCAGATGAAATCGGTATTGGCGGCTGTGTATATGGAAGCTCAATCGCCGCCGTCCTTGTTACAATCCATGACTGATGCCGTAAAGACGTGGCGATTTGTATTCCTGTAAACAAAATTGGGTGTATATCACTCTGGAGCATATTCCTATACGGGTTATATCCCTCCTGTCCCCTCAATTACCTGTAACTCCCTGGATTAGGGCAGGTATAGAATCGTTCTCAGATTTATATGATGGTGGGGGTATCTGCTCCTATGAGATGCTGGCTGACCAGTATGATTTATCGGGGATTTCTCATTTTCATTATTTTAAAGTACGTCATTTATTACACTACTTGTCATTCCCTCCAAAGCCCCCTTATTTTTCTACATTTTATAAATATTTATTTCAGTGGCCAGGATTTCAGAAAGGCCTCTCCTGTATTTATGTTCTTTTGCTGTCTAGAGGATTGGAAGAAAAAACCTCTTAAATGGTCAAATGGGAAAGCGAGTTGGGGGATTCCTTTTCAGCGGCACAATGGGCTAAGGCATCTAAATGGATCTTTCAACATACTAAGTGTATCAATCATTTCGAACTCACTCGTAAAATTCACGTCAGATGGTATTTGACACCGGCCTGGGTATCGCACATTTTCGGGGGAGCATCTAGTGTATGCTGGAGGGGTTGTGGCCATCTTGACTCGGCTCTTCATATGTGGTGGTCTTGCCCGACCGTTATTCCTTTGTGGGTAGAAGTGTTTAACCTGATATCTGAAATCGCTGGTATTCCAATACCTAGTAACCCGGAAATGGGCATTCTAGACATAGGGTTGAAGACTATCCCTTGGGCATTTAGGACGGTTGCTCATCATATTTTACTGTCAACAGGAATTTTAATTGCTAGATCTTGGAAATCCCCCATCTCTCCACTCATTTCTGAGGTTCTGAGAGAAGTTAATAGTAATTATCATCATTAAACTATGCTTAACTACTCGATTAAGGGACATGACAAAATTGTGGACTCCTGGAGGCCTTGGAGTACTTCTAAATATCTTCTTTAACTATCTCTAATTTTTTATCCTTGTTGGTAGGAGAATTGTCACAAAATTTTCTCTTTTTTTCCTTTCTCTGCTTGATGCAGTGATTTATAATTTCGTGACATGATATTTGTGACTGTTTATTTTTGTTTTTTAATTTTGTTATGTTGTCTTTTTGATCTGGCATTGTTTAGAGGTCATCAGTTTGTACTTTGATTTGTAAAAAACGTTGCAAAATTCAATAAAAATGTATTGTTTAAAAATAAAGAAAAGAGACGACTAATGGGGGACATGATTAACTTCTATAAATATATGAATGGCACATACAAAAAATATGGTGAATTCCTGTTCCATGTAAAACCCCCTCAAAAAACAAGGGGGCACTCCCTCCGTCTGGAGAAATAAAGGTTCAATCTGCGACAAGCCTTCTTTACTGTGGGAACGGTGAATCTATGGAATAGTCACCGCAGGAGCTGGTCACAGCAGGGACAGTAGATGGCTTTAAAAAAGGCTTCGTTAATTTCCTAGAACGAAAAAATATCAGCTCCTATGTCAATGGATGGAAATTTTTCCCTTCCCTTTTCCCTTCCCTTTACCCATCCCTTGGTTGGACATGTGTTTTTTTCAACTGTACAAACTATGTAACTAGATGTAACTATAACTAGACCAAGCACCGCTTTAAAAGGAACTACTATCACTGTATGGCTATGTTCAGACAGTGAATATTTTCTGCTCCGTGCACCAGTTAAGTAGAAACTAACCAAAAGCAATTCCAGCCAAAACGGCAACTCTGGCCCCACACCAATCTCCTAAGTAATACTACCAAAATGACCATAGCAAAAGTGGGAACCCATTTTAAAACTTTTTTAAAAATTGACTTTACTGACCTGAACTCTCCCTGTGAAATCAAAGATACTGTTCTGGTTATTTTTTTTCCATCGCCGGGCCGTGTTTTCCCGATTTTGCTAAATGCTTTAACAAACCAAATATAGACTCTAAGCTGGGTTGGACCTGATAACGCAATTCCCAAAAGGTAGATCGACACCGATACGGCCGGAGACAAAAACAGAACAGACAAGTATCTGATTACTGTAGAGGTCTGAGCTAGTCCTGGCCCCCTATCGTTTATTTATACTTGTTCTATATTCATGCAATACCATAAGACAATAAGACAATAAATATCATACAAGACAGTATTTTGGCTAACATACAGTAACATAACAATTGGAAATAGTCAGTCCTTCACCTTTAGTACAGTTCTAGAGAATTCTGAGGACAAACATGTTTTCTTCCCATGTCTCTACTCCCCCTGACCTATGTATTCAATCAAGCAAATTCTTGCAAAATGATAACCAACTCTTTCCTCCCTTCCTTTCCTAAAAATAACATCTGTAATAACAGTTCATTCTGATTAACTATTGGGATTACTTTAACATTACTCCCCTCTTTTTATCATTTGGCTAGACCTTTTAACTACTCTCCCTTCCTTTTCGAGAAAAACCCAAAGGTTCGTCCTACCTACACAAGGTATAGAGATACTAATCTCCATAAATTGTGGGATGTTCAACATCCATCCAGACGATACTTGAACTTAGGTTTTCCCATGTTTTCCCATTCCCCTCTAGCTATTGTTAATATAGATTCTAATATGAGGACTGAAAGAGTTAGTTAAAATATACATATATTGTTTAACACTTATGTGATATATCTTATATGTCAGTAATCTGCTCATTCTTGTCTTTGTCAAATCAGTTCATTTCCACAATAGATGCAGTCTTTGATGTCATCAAGCGATTCCTTTTCACATGTGTAGCATTTTCTCTTCATAGGCGCAATCATGATCATGACTGGGGTATCGTTTCGTTCAGGGGGAGGTCTTTTCTGTTTACGGCTACAATTTGAATCTATTATTTTCCTAAAAACGAGTAGAATCTTGATTTACTATTACAAGTATTAGTGCAATCATAACAACTTGCAAAAGTACATGATATCTTTCTTTTAGTTCTTGCGCTTGTTTAATATCATAAGCAACTTGCATCATTCCTGTAGGGCTAATATAGTGACAACATGCTGGTCCTACTATTTGACAAAGTCCTCCTTGTGATGCAGTTAAATAATCCAATGCCATAGTGTGTTGATTAGTAACTACTATTAATTGTTTAGTATAGGCAGAATTCACACTTATAGCATCGAACAGATAATCAGTAATATTGTCGAATACTTCTGCTAAGGCTTCCATACGTTGGGCATTCTGAGTAGTTCTTATTAAGGTAGAAACTGGACTACCAATGATAGGCAGAGCCATCATTAACTCTTCCTTCCAACCTATTTGTAATAATGGTTGTGTATGCCGAAACTTAAGACTACATTTACTTATCATATGTTGGGGCATACTCTGATACAGGAGTTGATCAGACTTCCATGTCCAGGTGGCTGGTTCTATCCTTGCAAGGGTATATGTTCCCCCAGCTCCTTCAGGAAGCCATCTGTAAGCATTATTTCCACAAATTATATAAATTCCTTTTGGAAGCTCAAACTGTCGTTTGTTAACTAGGGCACTAACAATGGATGTTAAGAGTAGTATTTAGATAAAGGCACCAAGAATCTGATTCTTTGTTAGTTACCCACTGATAATATGCAATAGGCCTACATAAGGAAAAGTTTGTTCTTTCTTGGATCAAGTGACATTGAATCCGCCCCATCTCCTGCCATACTTGCAACATTTTCTTCATTTTCTTTGCTGATGGAAAAGGCCTTCATAGCCTCACAATCTCCCCTATGCCCAAGAGGAAATTTATCGGCATGGTGCCAACTAAAATTATGAATCTCCCGAACTAAAGAGTAATCTATTTCCTGATCCTTTAAACTTTTACTGGCAAAACTTATTTGTAGGTTTTCTACAGGCAAACTACCAGTTTGTATAAAGGTCATCTCTTTTGTTCCCCAGACACCACCTTGTTTTCTAAAATCAAACCAATTTCCTGGCTTGGATGTTAGGTTTGCTTGCCACCAGGGATACTGTATCCATCCAGCAATGGGTAATGCCATTAGGACTTTCCCATTGCGCTCCTCCTATATTTAATGGTCTCAACTCCCAACAATCATTTTGGAATAATTCTTGTTCTGAGACAGGAGTAGCAAAATATAGCATAGACCTTGCAGACATAGGAGAATGTGTGCATATCCAGCAATCGGTCAAATTATATGTTTGTGTAACTATACCGTGGTACTTGATGAACTTATTATCCCACTCCTCTTCCTCCAGCTGCTGGTACCCTTTTGCAAAAGCATACATAATTATGCTGATTAATAACACAGATACTGAGAAATACTTCCCCATTATATTGTTAGATCTTATAAAACTTTTTGCAATGAGAAGCATGTATCCAGGTTGGTTTTTCCTCCAGTTTCACTGAGGTAGGGGTGATCAGTTGGACCTGGAATGGACCTTCAAATCGCGGTTCCAGTGATTTGCGGACGTGCTTTCGAACCGTAACCCAATCTCCAGGTTTTAACTGATGTGCACCGGGTATGGAAGAGGGATCTGGAATGGAACTGAAAACATAATTATGAATCTGTTGCAAATTTTTCTGTAGTGCTCCTACATACTCTGTCATAATTGAGTACATTGACTGAAGCTGCTGGGGGAAATACAAGCCAGTTTTTGGAACACTGCCAAATAAAATTTCAAAAGGACTTAATCTTTTTTTCATGGTTGGCGTCATACGGACAGAGTGTAGGGCAATAGGTAGACATTCAGTCCATGGTCTATTAGTTTCTGCCATTACTTTCTGAATTTTAAATTTTAAAGTCCCATTTAATCTTTCGCCCTTCCCACTGCTCTGTGGCCGGTATGGAGTATGGAACGATTGGGTAATATTGAAAGCTTGCATGATTTCTTTAAGGATTTCTGTTGTAAAATGAGTACCTCTATCACTTTCAATGACTTCGGGGACCCCATATCTACATACTACTTCTGTAAGAATCTTTTTTGCCACTGTTTTTGCATTAGCTTTAGCAGAGGGCCAAGCTTCAGGCCATCCTGAAAACAAGTCAACACACACTAGGACATATTCATAGACACCCACCTTAGGAAGCTGAATAAAGTCTATTTGTAGTCTCTGAAACGGGTATAATGGCTTAGGGGTGCATTTCTGTGGCACCTTCACAGTCTTACCAGCATTATGACAGGCACAAATGGCACAGCTCTGCACATATTTAGCAGCTGCGTTGTTGAACCCTGAGGTCACCCAACCTTGAGCAACTTGACTTACCATTGCATCCTTGGACTGGTGCGTAGGGCCATGAGAGAGAGTACACAACATAGTCTGTAAAACACAATTTAATCTTTAGGTTGTATTCACATGTGGCGTTTTGCTGGCGTTTTGCATTCCATTGTAAAGCAAATAATTACTACAAAAATTACATGTGTGAATACTGTCGTAAGGTACTCTTACATGGGGTGATTATCAACTAAAAAAATCCTAGTATCGAGTAAAAGTTCACAATCATTGGCCAGTGTAAACGTGTGCAGTGTTTGCATGATCAGCGAGAACTTGCTTGTTTATCGAATCTTCTTTGATGACTTAAAAATTGTTTGTCAGTGGCATATTCCCTCCTCAGACAGGAGATGTTAAATTGTTGACCAGAAATGCAAGAAATATAATTAATAAAAAAAAAACATATGATTATTGTTACATATAAATGCCTGTCTTTGTAACATCAACGACTTGCTGTAGCGCTGAATGGCAGTCATTTTTATGTATTTATCTTCACATGTAAAAGGACCCTTAGATAGTGATTAATTTTGACCACATGTGCCAAAACTGTTGTAAGAAAATAGTGTCCATGTATCAGTCGTGGTAACAAATTGTCTTTCATTCTCGAGAGCAGGTCTTAAAATGGAGAAACAGATCCGATGGACTTCTCTGGGCAATACTGACGCTGTGGTAGCATGCCCTATCCTGTTCTTTTGTTGAAAAGCTAAATCTATTCGTTCAGTCTTATGCGAAAATGCATTTAAAATGAAAAAGTCTTTACTATGTAAGGAGAGTTATTTTTAGCTCTGCTCATTCACCGTATTCCTCAGTCAGAGCTGTAGACTGATCGAGAAATATCTCCGTTACGCTGCCTGATTCTTCTTTCCTGTACAAAGCTAATAAGAACATCTCCTGGAGATCTTGTGTGCCTGCGTCTGCTGTACCTTTAACCAAGGCACACTGGTAACAGGATGTTGTTGGTCGAACAATTGAACCACGTGATTGTCTGCTCCCAGATCCAACAGTTGGGAGGATCTGTTTTCTGTTTTCTAGGCGTGGATTTCTACTGTAACATTTCCACCTTGTAGCAAGTTCTAAATGAACAAGCAGTAGATAAAATGGTTCAGCTAATTTGATCTTAACACTGGCTTGTAATGAAAGTGCAACTAAGACAAGACGGGCAGTAAAAGTTTACTAGGTAAGTGGTTATTCCTAATTTGCATGCACATATTTTAATATAACTTCTGAAGTGAGCAGTGACTGAAATGAATGGAATTTTGTCAGACTGACAATGTTACTGAGCAAAGTAAGAAAGTACATTTATATGATTAAATCCTGCTAGGAATCTGCTGAGCGAATAAATACGATTGATTGTACTGCCGTGGCAAATGTTGCAGTGAGTTTTACAAGTGCTGGCAAATAAGTAATTTTTTTAATGGTTAAGTGATAAGTAAATTGTTAAATGATTTTCTCTCCCAGGCCAGGTTCACACAGGGACAATGATGCCCGGTTATTACAATTTGAACTGGTGTACTGTATTTCCCAATACAGCACACACCTGTTGGGGAATACTGTGCACTGTACAGAACAAGAAGGGGGGGGGGAGGAATAGGAGTGAATGGAGTATCTGTGGATGTAATTGTCATTTTACTAGTGTGTCTTCTGGTTGTCCTGTCAGTTGTGACTAGCAGCAGTAACCTCAAACATCAGTCAGAAAGTTGAATGTTATGCTGCTGGAAGAAATACCTTTTAGTATAGAAGCCATACCTGAGTAGCTGCTGATAGCGATGCTTAATGTGCCCTTCCCTCCATGGATATTGAGGGATTGTACAAACCCTATGACCATCTGAATGTGGCTATATAAAGGATTTTGTACAACTTGCCCTAAAGCGCCTATAGATGTGAGCTGTGTATCTGCCCCTAAACCTGCAGACGGTGACTGCAGCCATTTCTGTCATAATCCACTGTTCTACCCAAGATGCAGGGACATCATGGAATATAAACTCATACTCCAATAAATAATTGTGTAACGACTCCGTTTTACTGTGAGACGACTCCACGCTATAACAGGAGATACAGCCCCACTACAAGGTTGTACCTTATTATTGTACCGTATTCTACTTTGGTCACACATTACAGATTGAAAGGTCAGTATTTTGATCCAGTGTTTTGAAGCCAAAACCAGGACTGGATCTTAAACACATGGGAAATAAAATGAAAAGCCTTAAAAGTCTTCCCTTTCCTTATTTTGGGCTTAAAAATACTGACCAATTGTGCAATGTGTGAATGAGGCCTTTAATCTATACTTTCTGTAATTACGACCATTTTAAGCTTCGTTCACATCAGCGTTGGGGTCCCGTTCTGACGTTCCTTTGGAGCTGTCCCTCAGAATGGGACCCTGAACAGACACAAACGGAAACCAGAGGTTTCCGTTTCCATCACCGGGATTGGTGTACGTTTGTGTCTGTTCAGGGTCCCCTTTCTGACGGAAAGCTCCAACGGAACGGCCGAACGGGACCCCAAACGCAGATGTGAACGAAGCCTTATGTACAATTTTGCCTATTTTTTAACTTTTTTTGTGCTTCCTGATGCTGTAAAATTGTCATTGCATATACTTCATTCATTACCTACTTGCACCATTGGTATTTTTTTTCTTTAGCTTTAGTTACGATCCAAGTGACCTGTGTTTGTATCCTTGGTTGTCAAATACAAATTTACATTATACATTACTCTGACTGCGAGAACTGTAATGTGTATATAGTACTGAATGAGGTAGGGTTTATACATTTAGGGTATGTTCACGTGACCGATTTTTCAAGTGGAAAAATCTGACATGGATTTGCAAGACAATTCCTGGCAGTGTGTTTCTGCTATCTATAGGACGCTGCTTTGGTTTAGTTTTATTATGTGGATTTCAGATCCGAATCCGCGCAGTTTCCATGCTGAAATCCACATGACAATAGTTTGGTGAACATGGCCTTAGCTTTTGTTTTTCTGAATTGGCCATTTACACATGGAAATATTTTTACAGGAAATGTCAATTCCATATTAATCTTCTCAGGAAATACTGCATTGTTTTTGGCAAGGTCTTCCAACAATAAAATATCTCTTACCGTGGCTTGGCAAAAATATGTTTGACCATGTTGAATTTTCTTGAATCTAATCAAACAATCTATTTTCCACTGAGATTTGCAGTGCTAGGTTACAGGGCAGATATGCAACTTTTTTCCATCCTTAGGCCCAGTTCACACAGAGTTTTGACGCGGAGACCGTTTTTGAATCCGCGTAAATAAACGTCCGAAATTACCTCCCATTGATTTTAATAGGAGGCGGAGGCTTATTTTTCCTGAGCGGCTTTTAGCCGCTCGTGGGAAACAAAAGCGGCATGTCCTTTCTTGCCACGGTTCCGCCCCTGACCTCCCATTGAAAACAATGGGAGGTAGAAAAAGCATTTTTGGCTGCGGCCGAAAAACGCCACAATAACCGTGGCAAAGTGCAGACAGGTCAAAATCGGACACGCGTTTTTTTTAAATTCTTCTTCCAGGATTGGTGAGGTGAGGGGTTAACAGAAAGGTGTATATATACGGCTAATAAGGCAAGGGATACCTGGTGTGTGACCAGGTAAAGGGGATAAATAATCCTGTCACATTATGGCCAACTCCAGCAATAAGAGGAGAAAAGTACTTAAAGTCTCCTACAAAGCAGCCCACAGACGGGTTGATGAGATTGAGATCTGGGGAATTAGGAGCCCAAGTCAAAGCCAAAACACTTTGTCAAATTCCTCAAACCATTCTTGAACAGTTTTGCAGTGTGACAAGGTGTATTATACTTCTGAAAAAGGCCACTGCTATTCGTGAATGCCTGTAACATCCACGGCCGCGGACCGTCGGGACTACTCACCCCCCGACAGTGGCAGCCATGGACTTGTGAGCGCTGGTCCGCATTTCCTCCCGAGGAGACGCCAGCGCTCACTTCCGCTCCACTTTGCTGTGTCCCGCGGGGGGCGCGCCCACGCTCGCGCCCGGCCTTGAAGGTGCCAGTGTGCGTACATGTTTAACATCACTAATTAGCCCATGATCACCCTGGATTTAAGTAGGACCCTGCCCTTTTGCTCATTTCCTGAGCGTTGTTCGTGTTCCTCTGTTAGTCTGCAAATGGTCTCTTAGTGTTATCCTGTTCCCGTTGTTCCCTTGCCCTGCTACCTGTATCCCGTGTTGTAGTTGTTCCTGTGCCTGCTATAGTGTTGCGGTCGAGTTCTGCCATCTGCCACGTCTGTTGTGTTACATCACGTCTGGTGTTCTCTGTCTCGTCTGCATCACCTGCCGTCAAGATCCTGTCTGTGCCTAGCCGTTGCTACTGTCTGGACTATCACAGGTACCCTCGTGCTTGGACTATATATATATTATCTTGGTACACTGTAGTTTGGCCAGCTGCCATCCCGCTACTGTGGGGCGGCCCAGTGGGTCCACACACCCACAGATCGTGACAGTACGCTCAGGCCATGGACCCCGCTAGTCAACCCAAGACCATGACGACGTCACAAGCCATGCAGGCAGACATAGAGACCTTCTGTCAAGACAGGACCAACTCCTCCTGGCGGTGAATTCCAGTGCACATTGGCTGGATGCGCAAGCTGCAAACGCCACAGCATCTGCTCCTGTTGCTCCGGCTGTTCCTCCTGCTACACCACCTGTCAGTGCCAGTGCCGACTTCCGATTCTCGCTGCCGCTATCTCTTCGCTACGACGTAGACGTGAGGTCCTGCAGGGGATTTCTAAACCAGTGCCAGATCCACTGGCTCTTACATTTCAGCATCCCTGTTGCCCTCATTAGCTACTCCACCTGAGGAGCCTATGCAAGTAGACTGCCTCAAATGGTATGTCTAAGAAAAGCATTCAGACGCACTTGGGGACCATGTCTGTATTTTGGCCTCGGAGGCCATTTTGTGTGTCTGTGTCCCCAAAAACCCAAAAGCTCCAGTGCCTAGGTTTGGTTAGACAGGCAACCCTAGACGGAAGGGCGCTAAATAAGAGACTCTCCCAAGTTGTCCATCCCCATGACAATAGTTTCTTGCAAAAAGACGCACCGGGTCTCGGCCTATCTGGACTCCGGATCCGCGGCAAAGTTCATCCAGCAAGATCTAATGGATCATCTCCAGTTGCCCACTGTTCCTCTGGAGACGTCTTTGGCTGTTGTCTCAGTGAATGGTCTTCCTCTGCCCGATCCGATCGTGTCTGAGACCAAGCCACTGAAGCTCCAAGTTGGAGCTCTTCACCCAGAACTGATTACATTCCTTATCTGGCCTAAAGCAGTCAATCCGGTTTTGCTGGGTCTGCCTTGGCTCCAGTTGCATGCTAAAGTCCTGGATTTGAATTCAGTAGAAGTTCTCCAATGGGGCCCCAAATGTCCCCACTGCTGCCTGGCACAGATCCATTCCATCCAGCCTCCGCTGCCTCAGTCATTGGTGGGATTGCCCACACATTTTTCCCAGATTGCAAACTTCTTCAGCAAAAAGGAGGCTGAGATGCTTCCTTAACACCGGTCTTACGACTGTCCGATTTTGAACTGGTACCTAACGTGGACGGGTATATCCTCTCTCCTTGCCAGAAACTCAGTCCATGTCGGCCTATATCAAGGAGAATCTTGAGAGGGGTTTCATACGAAAATCTTCCTCCCCGGCTGGGTTGTTCTTCGTTAAGAAGAATGACTGATCTCTTCGACCCTGCATTGACTGTGGTCTCAACCAGATCACGGTCAAGAACAAATACCCGTTGCCACTAATATCCGAACTGTTTGACCGCATACTAGGAGCCAGGATTTTCTCAGAACTAGACTTGCTTGGGGCTTACAATTTGATCAGAATCCATCAAGGTGACGAGTGGAAGACTGCATTCAACACTCGAAACCGGCACTAGGAATACCTGGTGATTCCCTTCGGTCTGTCTAACTCTCCTGCGGTCTTTCAGGAATTTGTTAATGATATCTTCCGAGATCTCCTCTCTCTTTGTTGTGGTCTATCTCGATGATATTTTGATTTTGTCTCCAGATCCGACAACTCATCGGAGACATGTTCGTCAAGCTCTGCTGCGTTTATGGGAGAATCGCCTGTATGCCAAGCAGGAGAAGTGCGTCTTTGAAAAAAATTCTCTGCCCTTCCTGGGCTACATCATCTCGGATCAAGGTCTCAAGATAGATCCTGAGAAAGTAAAGTACGTCCTGGAATGGCCACGTCCTCAGGGCCTGCGGTCCATACAGCGTATTTTGGGATTTGACAACTTTTAC
The DNA here is from genome assembly GCF_050947455.1 of Rhinoderma darwinii. Taxonomy (NCBI): domain Eukaryota; kingdom Metazoa; phylum Chordata; class Amphibia; order Anura; family Rhinodermatidae; genus Rhinoderma; species Rhinoderma darwinii. Next base: position 232,657,167 of record NC_134688.1, read on the forward strand.
TGGCCGTTTTATCTCAAACTTCCCTATACCAAGAAGAGTGTGAACTCCAAGGTGTGGAGCCCAGAGGCAGAATCTGCATTTAATAGCCTCAAGAATGCCTTTACCTCAGCCTCAATCCTTCATCATCCTGATGTCTCACGACCGTTCTCGTTGGAGGTGGACGCTTCCTCTGTTGGAGCAGTTGAACTTCTGTTCCAGAGAAGCTTCAAAGGAAAGGCAGTGGTGTGTGGCTATTACTCAATACATTTTTCCTCCGCTGAGCGCAATTACTCTATTGGGGATCATGAGTTATTGGCCATCAAATTGGTGCTGGAGGGGTGGAGACCTCTGCTAGAGGGCGCAGCTCATCCCATCCTGATATACCCCGACCGCAAGAGCCTCCCTTATCTCCAGTCGGCTTAACGGCTAAACCCTCGTCAAGCCAGGTGGTCGCTGTTCTTCACCCGTTTCCAATTTGTGCTCCACTACCGTCCTGACAAAAATGTGAGGGCCGATGCCCTATACAGGTCATTTGAAACAGAACATTGTGGAGTCCCCCAATGTATCATAGACCCAGCGGTCCTGCACTATTACGGCTAATCCCCTGCAAGTTAGAGACATCCCTCCAGGGAGGACTTTTGTGCGGTTGGCAGACAGGAGGAGAATCCTTCGCTGGGGACACCACTCCAAACTGGCTGGACAGGCGGATGTTCGTAAGACTCAAGACCTGATAACTCGTAATTTCTGGTGGCCCATGCTGCCCAAAGATGTTATGGACTTTCTCTTTCTGCACTGTGTGTGCTTCAAACAAGGTTGCTCACTCCAAGCCTGCCCTTCTGCCTGTATCCAATGCCCCTTGGCAGCACATTGCAATGGGCTTTGTCACTGAACTCCCTCCCTCAGCTGGATGCCATACAGTCTGGGTGGTGGTGGACCGGTTCTCGAAGATGGCACGTTTTGTCCCGCCTACCTTCTGCTCCTCGACTGGCAAGTCTCTTCATTCAGCACATCTTCCGCTTGCATGGCTTGCCCCTTCACATAGTGTCCGATCGGGGGATTCAATTTACCTCCAAAATTCTGGAGAGCCCTCTTTAAACTCCTGCATGTGAGATTGGACCTTTGCTCAGCCTACCACCCCCAGTCCAATGGGCAAGTCGAGAGGATTAACCAGATCATGGAAAATTATCTCTCTCTTCCTATGGCGGCTACGTCTCAGGTACCCGCAGCTGACTCTGCATTTGGGGACTTTCTTCATATCTAGCAACAGACCCGTTCCTGTATTCTGCTGGCAGTCGATTGCATGAAGTGAAAGGGAGACACTAGAAGAAGAGAGCCGCCTCCGTATCTTCCGGGTACCAAAGTCTGGCTGTTCTCAAGGAATATTCATCTGAAGGTTCCTTCATACAAATTTGCTCCCAGGTTCCTCGGACCTTTTGAGATCCTGCATCAAATTAACCCGGTCTCCTGTAAGCTTCGGCTGCCTCCTACCCTCAAACTTCTTTCATGTGTTCCTACTGAAGCCTGTGGTCCTGAACCGCTACACTAAAACTCCTAATCCTGCAGTTGCTCCTAGCGGTTCTTCCGATGTGTTCGAGGTAAAGGAGATCCTGAATTTCAAGAAAGTAAGAGGAAGGACTTTTTATTTGGTGGCTTGGAACTGGTTTGGTCCAGAGGAGAGGTCCTGGGAGCCAGAAGAGCATCTCAATGCTTCTATCCTCATTAAGAAGTTGCTCTCTCGCTCTGGTCCCAAGAAGAGGGAGTGTAAGAGAGGGGATACTGTAACGTCAATGGCCGCGAACAGTCGGGATTACGAGCCTCTCAACAGCCGCAGCCATGGTCTGGTGAGCGCTGGCCGCATCTCCTCCCCCAGGAGACGCCAGCGCTCACTTCCACTCTCTGCTGTGTCCCGTAGGGTGTGTGTGCACACTCTCGCCTGGCCTTAAGGGGCCAGTGTGCGCTCATGTAAAACATCATTAATTAGCCCATGATCACCCTGGACTAGAAGGGCCCTGCCCCTTTGCTCATTGCCTGAGCGTTGTTCATATTCCTCTGTTAGTCTTGCAAATGGTCCATTAGTGTTATCCTGTTCCCGTTGTTCCTGTGCCCTGCTACCTGTATCCTGTGTTGTAGTTGTTCCTGTGCCCTCTATAGTGTTGAAGTCGAGTTCTGCCACGTCTCTGCTGTGTTACACCACGTCTGGTGTCCTCTGTCTCGTCTGAATCACCTGCTGTCAACATCCCATCTGTGCCTAGCCGTTGCTACTGTCTGGGCTATCACAGGTACCCTTGTGTTTGGACTATGTGTATCAACTTGGTACACTATAGTTTGGCCAGCTGCCATCCCGCTACTGCGGTGCGGCCCAGTGTGTCCACACACCCACAGATCGTGACCAAGCCTCTATGTCCTCAATTTCTCTAGCAGAGATTGTAAGAGGAGTCGTGCATATGACTAAATCTATCAGGGGTAGAATACTATCTCCAAACAGTTTTGATAGCAGATTCATAATGAGATACACATCTGAATGTGGTAGCAATTAATTTCAAAGAGTAAGTCTTTTGTGAATTAGCAGTTTAATTGGTTTAGGTCTCTCTCCCAAGCAAGGAAGGGGCAAGATTTAATAAATGAGGACTTAGAGCCTAACATAGAGTAAAGAAGTTTAAGGCAGTTAGAGGTAGCTAATGGAAGTGACCAAAGTTGAAATAATTCAGCATTGGAAGTAACCTGACTTGGGTCAGTGGTTGAGATAAGGTGTCTAATTCGACAAATATTTAAGAAGTCATTGTGGGAAATCCCATATTTAAGAGTCAGGTTGTTATCTGGAGTCAGTTGAATTCCGTCTAACAAATCTTGTAATTGGGAAATACCCTTTTCCTTCCATGGTCTCAAATCTATATCCGGGATAATATTATGAAATAATTTTATAGGTGTCCCTTGCTTTAGAGAGAATACCAAAGACAGGCAGTCAGAATGGAATTTCCTCCAATAAAACATGGAAGTAGATAAAAGATAGGGGAGGGGGGAGGAGATGGTAAACTGAGTCAGAGAAGCTATTAATAGAGATCTCAAATTATTACCAGGCGCTAGAAAGGTTTCTATATGTGTCCAGTGTTGAGACACATCCCCAATCCACCAGTTCCTTAATAGAGACACCGAAGTTGCAATAAAATAGTCAGAAATATTTGGAAGGCCTAAAGGTGATATTACACGGCCCGACGTGGGCCGTGTGAACGAGTGCTGATCGAGAGAGCTCGTTGATGGGCGCTCGTTTGCTCCTTTCACAAGGAGCTATGTAGGCGGATGAGCGCTCGTTACTCCGATCGCTCGTCCCCATACATTTCTATCATGTCAGCAGCGCATCTCCCTGTTTGCAAGGGAGATGTGCTACTGACATCGATAATAGTTTAGGCATTTAAAACTATGCAATCAGCCGTTGAACGAGCATTTATTTGCACAGGGTAATTATCAGGAACGCTTTATCTCTACTTAGGATTGTAGAGGCTATCCTTTGTTTACCTGGCTTCCAAATAAAGGCATTCAAAAGTTTTGTACTTTTTATTGAAATAGGAAACCGGCGGATAGGCACTGTTCTAAATATATATAATATTTTAGACCCATGAGATCTTCGATTTTTTTTTTTTTTTTTTTTTTTATTTATTTTACAACAGCATGTTCGCTTCTATAGTTTTTAGTAAGGGGAGGTAGTTTCATTTATACAGACTTTGTATTGAGCTGGTGACCTTTTTGCCGAAATATTTAACATGTTGTGGTTGCCAATCCATAGGGAATTCGGATTTGAGGAAATCTAATGACTCAGGGAGGATATTAAAGGGCAAGATTTGAGATTTGCTTACATTGATTTTGTAGGAGGAGAGAGAACCAAATTCTTTAATTATATTCATTGCTATTTCCAAGGACTTTTCTGGTTGTTCCAGAGTCAATAAAATATAATCTGCAAAAACTGAAATGTGTTGACTGTTGCCTATGAGAATACCTTTTTAATATTGTCATGTGATCGACGTGCTTGGGCCCAAAGGCTCTATGGAAAGTATAAATATCAGGGGAGAAACGGGGCATCCCTGTCTAGTTCCATTGGAAATGTCAAAACTCTCGACTTTCGCGGAAGGCGTGGAGTAGAGCGCTTAAATCGCGTTCAATATCCCATTCCTAATCCCTATCTTTTCTAGTACAGATAAGGCAAACGACTAGTGCACAATCCTGCACAAAATCTAGAATGTTGAGAACCCATCTGGTATTTTCTGTAAACTGTTGACCTTTTTAACAAAGCCAACCTGATCTCCTCCAATTAGGGTGGGAGTGGTGCAAGGTGTGTAGCTACTCTTTACGCAAAGCGTAATCTTTTCATAAATTTTGAGGTCTGTTTAGCAGAGACATCGGTTTGAAATTTTGTGGGGAGTCTGGTGTTTTGCCAGGGTTCGGGAGTGTGAGAATAGTTGCTGATTAACATTTCTTGTGGGAAGGATCCCTCGTTAAAGGCATATACAAGAGCAGAATGTAAATGTGGAAGTAAGACATCCATAAAGGTTTTATAATATGCATATGTGAGGCCATCTGGGCCGGGTGCCTTCTGTAGAGTAAAGGATTTAATAATGGCTTCCGTTTCGGAGCTCTGTAAGGTGGCATCTTAATACTTCCTGTTGGTGTTGGGAAAGGGAGGGAAGATTTAGTTTATTCAAAAATTGGGCGGTGGTAAATGCTGGGTCAAGAGATGACTCAGAAGGATTCCATAAATTCTTTAGCTATATATCTGGGGTCATACCGTTTTGAACGATTAGGTAAGTGGTAAAGGTGTGGGATTCTAGTCTTAATTTTGCTGGCTTTCAAACGGCGAGCCAATAATTTACTTTATTATTTTGTGAATAGTAGTAGGTTTGGTCAAGGTCTTTTCAGAAATATGTAATAGAACATCTTTCAATTGAATGCGACGGTCTCTAAGCTGTGACGTTTGGTCAGGTGTTATAGAGGTTTTATTTAGTGTTTCCAAAGAGTGTATTTGCGTAAGAAGATCGTGTATTTTTTATATATATATATATCTTTCAACCTTGGCTCTATGGCCTAGATGAATAAATATACCTCTAATAAAGGCCTTATGAGCGTTCCAAAGTGAAAAGGGACTTGTAACTGTATTTTCGTTCAAGTGGAGATATTCCTTAAGGACAGTATCTAATTTTGCTTTATATTCTGTGTGGCCCAATAAAAAGGGTTACGACGCCAGAGACGCATTGGTTTTGACATAAGATTCCTCTATTTGTAATGTGATAGCTGCATGTTCCGACCATTTAATAAGATCAATAGAGGTGTGCTTAGCCTTATGTAGTAAATTGCATGTGCTGGGGAATCAAAGGAATAATCACTCTGTTGTGATGAATATGTCATACATCTCATTTTTGTGTAGAAAAAGGCCTAGTGTTAGGGAGAATGTTCTATGTGCAGCGGAAGTGTCAAGATCTCTGTCGTGAATAGTATTGAAGTCACCACATAGGATTAAGTGGCCCTGCAAGACTTTTTGGCGTTTCTGGAGAAATCTATCCAAAAACCTGATCTCGTGATAGATAGGAGCATATAAAGCGCCTATGGTATACACAATATTGTTTATTTGACAAACCTGTACTATAAATCTTCCATTCGGATCTATAAATTAACCGTAGAGATAGGGCTATGCGCTACAGAATTCCTGATTCCTGACATATCCCACATGTGGCTCTAGTGTGCTAATAGACTGAAGCACAGGCCTCAGAAACAAAGGAGCACCTAGAGGATTTTGGGGTCTGCTTTTTTTTTTAGATTATATTTTAGCCACCATGTCAGGTTTGAAGAGGTCTTGTGGTGCCAAAACAGTTGAAAATCCCCAAAAGTTACCCCATTTTGGAAACTACACCCCTCAAGAAATTTATCTGGGGATATAGTTAGCATTTTGACCCCACAGGTATTTTGCTATATGTATTGGAGTTAGTCTGCGAAAATGAAAATCTGCTTTTTTTTTTTCTTAAAAAACATAGAAATTTGTAATATTTACAAGGAATAAAGAAGAAAATGCACCCCCAACATTTGTAAAGCATCTTCTTCCGATTACAGAAATACCTCATATGTGGTAATAAACTGCTGTTTGGACCCACAGCAGGGCTCAGAAGGGAAGGAGAACCATTTGGATTTTGGAGCGCAGATTTTGCTGGATTGGTTTTCAGTGCCATGTCGTGTTTGCAACGCCCTGGAGGGAACAAAACAGTGGAAACACCCCAAAAGTGACCCCATTTGGGAAACTACACCCCTCAAGGCCGTGAAAATGAATATCAACATTTTTGTTCACTAAAATGTTGAATCTTTTCATAACGGATAAAGGAGAAAGTCACCCTAAATTTGTAACGCAATCTCTCCCGAGTATGACCATACCCCACATGTGGTAATATTTGATTTTTTTTAATAGAAATTAATTAACCTTTGCAGGATTGATCCTTTTTTGCTTTTCCTTTTTCGTTTTTCACTCCCCGCATTCCAAGAGCGATAACTTTTTTTTTTTTTTTTTTTCCATCGATAGAGCGGTGTGAGGGCTTATTTTTTACGGGAAGAGTTGTAATTTCTATTGACACCATTTAAAGTACCATATAATGTACTGGGAAACCGAAAATATAATTATTTGCGGGGTGATATTGGAAAAAACCTGCGATTCCTCCATTTGTTTTTAGGTTTAGTTTTTACCGCTTTCACCGTGTGGTAAAAACGACAAATTAACTTTATTCTGCTGGTAAATACGATTACTGTCATACCAAATGTATAAAGTTTATTTATATATATATTTTTTTATATTTTACTACTTTTAGGCTGGATTCACACGAACGTTGCGTTTTTGCGCGCGTGAAAAACGCGCCGTTGCGTTGGAGTTGCGTGTGGCATCCGTTTGGGCAGCGTGATAGCGTATTTAACGCGCGTATGGCATGCGTTTTTTACGCGCGTCAAAACAACGGAGGGTGGAGTAATGGAGAGGGCAGCCTACAAAAAGACACCTTCTCCAACACCTGCTTGCTGTGAGCACATGTTCGCATCAAGATTTCACGTTACGTCACACTTTGGCCCGTGTTTGTTGTTTTTGCGTGGTTTTACAGGTAAAAAACTACTATTGCTGCAGATGTCAGTTTAAACTGTGCGCATGTGCTCAAAGTGAAAAGCCACTTCCTGGTTTGTAGTTGTTTTGTCTAGTCTGCTCAACTCATTTACATAGACTTAACAAGTGTTGCGTGAAAAACGCTGTGCGTACGGAGGTGCTTCCGTGTGCTCTGCGTTGTTTTCACGCACCCATTGACTTCAATGGGTGCGTGATGCGTTGAAAACGCTGAATCAACGGACATGTCGTGCCCTTTTTGGCAACGGAGCAACGCTGCGCAAAAACCACGCACATGTCTGCACGGCCCCATAGACTAATATAGGTCCGGGCAACGCGCGTGAAAATCACGCTCGTTGCACGCGCGTATTTTACGTTCGTCTGAATAAAGCCTTACAAAGAAAAAACTTTGTTAAAAAAAAAATAATTGTTTTGTATCAACACATTCTGAGAGCCATAATGCTTTTATTTTTTGGTCGATTTAAGCGGTGTGGGGGCATATTTTTGGAGGAACGAGCTATAGTTTTTATTGGTACAGTTTTTTGATACATACAACTTTTTGATCACTTTTTATTTAGAGCGAAGGTGACCTAAAAACAGTGATTTGGGCGTTTTAAAGTCTTTATTTTTACAGCATTCATTATGCGCTAATAAATACAGTTTTACTTTTATTCTGCGGGTCGGTACTATTACGGCGATACCATATGTATGTATATAGGTTTTTTTTTTATGTTTTGCAGCGTTTGCACAATAAAATCACTTGTTTATAAAATAATTTATTTTTTGTGTTGCCATATTCTGAGAGCCATAACTTTTTATTTTTTATTTTTCAGTCAAAGCGGTGTAAGGGCTTGTCTTTTGCGGGACGGGTTTTAGTTTTTATTGGTACTTTTTTGGGGTACATGCGACTTTTTGATCACTTATTATTCTATATTTTGTGAGGTGTGGTGACCAAAAAATAGTGATTCTGGCATTGTTTTTAGTTAGATTTTTTTGCAGTGTTCACCGTGCGGGGTACGGGAAAAATAAAATTATAATTTTATAGATTGGGTCATTATGAACGCGGTGATACCAAATATGTGTACTGTTTTCTAAAGAGACTTATTATAGAAAAAAAATATATTTTATTTCAACACTTTTGTAAAACATGGTTATTAACTTTTTTTAACATTATTTGTTTTTTTTGTTTTTTTACTTTTCACAATTTCTTTTTTCACCTGCAGCTCTGATCGCTGCTAGAATACATTACACTACCTAGGTAGTGTAATGTATTCCAATTGTGTCAGTGTGACGTCAGTCACTCTGACAGTCTACGAGGACCAGCCAGAGGCATTTAACGGGTTAATTGACTAAATCAGCGGCGATGAGCCGCTGATCAGCAACAGTGGAGTGTCACCTGTCGGGGAGAATTGACCTCCCTGTTCCCGATGCACACTATCACCGACAGTGTGCATTGGGAACTACACAGTGACTCCCTGTCACAGTCTAAAATATACAGCTGGAACAGCTGCAGCAGTGTGAAGGGGCTATCACTTACGGTTCCACACCGAGTGTGTAAGAGAGACTCCTTTAGCGCCATCTTTGATGTAAAGCAAAAGTCCGTTCTTGGTTCATGTTCTATGCATGGTGAGGATCTCCCATATTCTTCAGGCAAATCAGGAGTTGGAAAATTCCATGTGCGGAAAAGCCCAGTTCCCTCTTCAATAGAAGAAATTGAATGCATAGTACCATTGCAGGGTATTAGGATCTTTACAGGGTAGCCCCAACAGTATACAACTTTATGATCCCTCAGAATGGATGTAATAAGAGTGAGATGTCTTTGCAAACGCAAGGTAGCCACATAGAGGTCTGCATAGAGTTTAACCTGTTGGTACAGAGGAGGGAGTTCCGCTTTTTTTCTGGCAATGTCCAGAAGATATTCTCTGTGGAAAAAATGGATTCTGGTAAATTCTTTGGGAGAGAAGCTCTGTCTATGGTAATATGAGGTGCGCACATAGGCATCATGGCTTTGATAAAGGACTGGATATTGCTTCAGGTCCTGTTGTGTAATATCTTCTGGAAATCCTCAGAATTTAATATTCCGCCTGGAGCGGTCTTCTAAATCATTGACTTTAGTGTGTATTTTCATGAGTTCTTCAGCGAACTCATGAGCATTCCCCAAATTGTTGTGAGAGGAGACTAAGTCCCCCATTTTGTTTTACACATGGCCGACTCTCGAGTCCAAGTCCGTGACTAAGACTTGCAGTGGGGAGAGAAGTTGCACAAACTCGTAATGCATGGATTGGCTAAATGGCATGTCCTTGAGCCAGTCAAGGCCTCAGTAATGTGTGAAGAAGTAAGGCTCACCTCTGAGATCGCATGAGGTGTATCATGGAGTTTCTGCCTCTTTTTCTTTTTTTCAGGGCTTCTCTCTATAGGTGAAGTAGAGGTTGCCTGCTGTTTGGCGGAACAAAATTTGCTCCTCTCATTCATCCGTGTGAGGATGTTGGTGGGACTTGCTGGTAAGTATGTTTGCTAGAGCTTGTCCGTCAAAACCGGCTGCAGAGGATTTATGTTGCATCTCGGGGGACGAGCGCGGTGAGAGAGTGTGTGCTACCTCTGAAGGTGTAGAGGAGGGTGATGCTAAAGATTTCGTGCCATTTTTGTCCCGCTTCTTCTCGAAACCTCCAGTTTCCCCTGCTTTTGATGCTGCCGTTTGCCGCGGGTCAGGGAGGGATTATACTCATCAGGAGGAAGTAAGTACAGTGGAAATCATTAAAATATGCTTAGTCAGTCGCTCGGTGCCGGAGCTAAAGCTGCCATCAGTCTCGGCTGCCAATCCACGACCCCAGTAGTTGTTGTTGTTTTTTTTTTGTTTTTTTTTATGCTTGTGGACATCATTTTTCCAATAAATTTAAAACTTAGTTGACAATTGTGCAACACTACATGCAATCCATACAGTTATAGGAAACTTTTCTTATTTTTAACATATGGGAACATATCATTCAAACCATCTAAAAAGAGAAAGATGATGTAAGTGAACAAAAAAAATTAACACATTTGACCTTGCAAAAATAATTCATTAACCCCGTCGCACACCCTGATGTGTCATTACGTCCGGGTGCGGGGGGGGGTGATGTTTGGAGCGCGCTCACGTGCTGTATTTGACACCCAGGACGAACAGCTGCTCCTGGCTGTTTAACCCCTCAAATGCAGCGATCAATCGCGACTGCAGCATCTGAGGCGTTGAAAAGAAGGGGGGCTCATCGCCCCCCCCCCCTGGAGTGTGATCGGGGGGTGATGACTGTTGTTATGGCAGCCCAGGGGCCTAATGAAGGCCCCCAGGGCTGCCTTCACTCTGCCTCTGATAAGCCCAGTCTAGGGGGTTAAAGAAGTGTGTGAAAAAAAGTTTTTAGTGAAAAAAAAAAAAGGCAATATTAAAAGTAAAAAAAAAAAACACCTTTTCCCATTTTCCCCCTAAAGTAATGTAAAAAAGTAAACAAAATTGGTATCGTTGCATCCGTAAAAGTCTGAACTATTACAATATAGCATTATTTAACGTGCACGGTGAACGCCGTAAAAAGTGTAAAATGCCAAAATCGCTGTTTTTTTGGGCAACTTTGCTTCAAAGAAAAATGTAATTAAAAGTGATCAAAAAGTTCTACGTACCAAAAAATGGTATCGATAAAAACTAAAGTTCATCCCGCAAAAAATAAGCCCTCACACTGCTCAATCGATGAAAAAATAAAAATGTTATTGCTTTCAGAATGTGGCGACAAAACATTTTTTTTTTAACAAAAAGTTTATTAACAATAAAAGTAGCAAAATATATATATATATATATATATATATATATATATATATATATATATAAAAAACCTATATAAATTTGGTATCCCCATAATCGTATTGAGCCTCAGAATAAAGATAAGTTGTCGTTTTTACCGCACGGTGAAAGCCGTAAAAACAAAACCCAAAAAACAATTGAGCAATCACCGTTTTTTCCATTTTCAGCCCGCAAATATTTTGTTTTCAGTTTCCCAGTACATTATATGGAACTATAAATTGTATCAAAAGAAACTACAACTCCTCCCGTAAATAATAAGCCCTCACACCGCTCCATTGACTGAAAAATAAAGTTATGGCTCTTGGAATGAGGGGAGTAAAAAACAAAAATGAAAAATAAAAAAATGGCTTTGTCCTGAAGGGGTTAAACTAGAAAATTACAGATCTGCCATTTCCTTCTGTGAAAAACGTTACAGCAGGAAGGTCACAGCCTGTTACTGTTCTCACTCCCCCTAAAGAACATTCAGGATGTGACAAAGGAGCTTTTCATGTTATCGTCCCTAAGTTATCGTCCCAATGTGAGAGGATATGTGCTCCATGATTGTCACATTTAGGGGGGGCTTTTTTCTCTATAAAGAGGTGAAAAGATGAGCAGCTGTACATGTAATGATTCCCTGCACCTAACCAGACCATTTGTCAACTTCTTGACTCATATGTTTAATGGCATCTGGATCACGAAGATATTTGGTCTCTTTTGTTCTGAGATGTTTTGTAGATATGTGCTTGTTGACATAGTCATAAGTCACATGTATAAATAATTGTTTTGTTTTTTTTTTACAAAATGTTACACTATGATGCAAAATTGCATCAAGTTCACTATAAATGTAAAAACCTGGGTGGCTACTTTCAGAAAATACATCGGTATGGGTGTATATGATTTTTAAATTTCAGAACTCACATTTTATTTTAAAGAGGCTCTGTCACCACAACATTACTCAAATGTCCTGAGAGTTAATAGACATCACCTCCATCCAGGACGTGATGTCTATTCACAATCCTGACACTTCGCTAACGTTTGTGTGTCATTTATGATCTCTATGTGCTGTGCTGTGCTGTAAATGACACACAAACGTTAGCGAAGTGTCAGGATTCTGAATAGACATCACGTCCTGGTTGGTACAGCGCCGATCATATTATGTAGAAGATAGGCCACTTATAATGTGGTGACAGAGCCTCTTTAAGTGTGAAAATTGTCCTGCAGTGAGGCCTTATTCACACGGACGTGTCCGTTTTGCGCGTGCAAAAAAATCTGCATTTTGCGCGCGCAAAAGGTCTGTGTGTCATCAGTATATGGTGTGTGGCTGCGTGATTTTCGCGCAGCCGACATCATGATGACACTCTGATTTTATGTTTACAAACGGAAAAGCACGAGGTTGTTTTCTGTTTTCATTCATTTCTTTTACTACTGAAGCTTCCGTGTGCCGAGCGCGATTTGCACGCACCCATTGACTTCAATTGGTGCGTGCTGCGCCAAACACGGGCAAATATAGGACATGTCGTGCGTTTCACGCAGCGCACATACGCTGCATGAAATTCACTGACAGTCTGAATGGCCCCATTCACTAACATAGGTCTGTTCGACGCGCGTGATTTCCACGCACATAGAACGGACGTATTATACGTTCGTGTGAATAAGGCCTGAAAGGGTTGAACTCGTGCCATGGTACATTTACGGCTTAGGTTTAAGTCTGCTGCCTGAGCCGTCAGGCAGGAGAGTGTATGTTGCTAGACTGTCAGAAGTTGCAAAGCACAAGGACAGAAGACATACATGGATTTCATTGCTTCTGTCGTTTTTGATTTAACATATCCAATGCTCAATGATTACTGTGTATAGACTAGAAGCAGTTTCAGTGCAGCAGCCAATAATATTTTTACGACAGACCACCTGATCTCTGGAATGCTGGTGGCGGTAGGACTGAATTACTTTAGGCCCACCAGATAAAAAAAATATTCCTGGGGCCCACACTCAATCTATACAGAACACATGCATGTTAACTTTTAGTTGCATCAGTCAAACTCTAGTGCTGCATTTTGCAACCCGGGTTCCCCAGACGACACAAGCAAGATCTGTCACTTTTGCAGTATGGATAGCCATGGTTTCAGCAGAAAAGTATTAAAAAAAATTCGCCAAAATAGAGTGTTATAGAATATCTTACGTGTCCCTACAGAAAGCTTTTTTTCGATGTTGAAAAATGGTAGTGGACAAAATCTTTTGGAGGGGTTCTCCATGAAAATGCTCATTGGCTCCAACGTAAACTCCACTATACAGAAAATATGGATGTGCAATGTGGATCCTTTTTCCTTTGTTTTTCATTTGTCTTAACGTTTAAAAAAAAAATTCTGCTGTTCTTGTAAATTACTACCAAGCAAATCCACGCTCCTCAAGCCAAATGGTGCTCCCTATACTCTGAACCATACAGTGTGCCCAAACAGCAGTTTACTTCCACATATATGCCATACCTGGGAGAACCCTTTTAACAATTTTTGGGGTGTGTGTGTCTCCAGTGGCACAAGCTGGGCACGACATATTTGCCACTGAAATCGCATATCCAGGGAAAAATTAAAATTTTTACATTGCACCATCCGCAGCGCAATCATTTATGAAAAAGTCCTGTGGGTTGAAGATGCTCACTCCACCGCTTAATAAATGCCTTGAGGGGTGCAGTTTCCAAAATGGGGTCACTTCTCAGGGGTTTCTTTTTATTAATTCACATCAGAGCTCTGCAATTGTGAACCAATACTTTGTAAATCGCCAAATTAGGCCCCAATTTTACATGGTACTCTTTCACTCCTGAGCCTTGTCAAATGTCCAGGCAAAAAGATTAGGGCCACATGTAGGGTGATTCTAAAACCGGGAAACACAGCATAATAATTCGAGAGCTGTCTTGTTATGGTGACACAAGCTGGGCACCACGTATTGGCATATCTATGGGAAAAAAATCCCATTTTCACTCCAACATCGAGTGCACACTAATTTCTGCAAAACACCTGCGGGGTTAACATGCTCACTACACCCCTAGGTGAATACCTTGAGGGGTGTCGTTTCCAAAATGGGGTCACTTCTGGGGGGTTTCCACTGCTTTGGTCCCACAGGGGCTTTACAAATGCGACAGTGCCCAGAAACCAATCCAGTAAAATCTGCACTCCAAAAGCCAAATGGCACTCCTTCCATTCTGAGCCCTACTGTGTGCCCAAAAAGCAGTTTATGATCACATATGGGGTATTGCAGTACTCGGGAGAAATTGCTTTACAAATGTTGGGGTTCTTTTCCTTTATCTGTTCAGAAAATGAAAAATTTTGAGCTGAAGCTATGCCTTTATGAAGAAAAGGGATTGTTTTTTTATTTTCACTGCCCTATGCTAATAAATTCTATGAAACACCTGTAGGGTCAAAATGCTCGCTACAACCCTAGATTAATTCCTCAAGGGGTGTAGTTTCCTAAATGGAGTCACTTTTTTGGCATATTCATTGTTTTGTCCCCTTAGGGGCTTTGCAAATGCGACATGGCCTCCGCAAACAATTCCTGCTAAATGTGATCTCCAAGAGCCAAATAGCGCGCTTTCCCTTCTAAGCCCTGCCGTGTGTCCAAACAGCCGTTTATGACCACATGTGGGGTATTGTTTTACTCGGGAGAAATTGCTTTACAATATTTGCAATGTATTTTCTCCTTTAGTCCTTGTGGAAATGAAAAAAAAATTTGCTAAATCTACATTTTGTTTGAAAAAATGTAGATTTTAATTTTTACGTCCTAATTCCAATAATTTCTGCCAAAAACCTGTGCTGTCAAAATGCTCACTATAACTCTAGATAATTTCCTCAATGGGTGTAGTTTCCAAAATAGGGTCACTTTTTGGGGGTTTCCACTGTTTTGTCCCCTCAGGGGCTTTGCAAATGCGACATTGCGTCAGCAAACCATTCCTGCAAAATTTGAGCATCAAAAGCCAAATAGCGCTCCTTCCCTTCTGAGCCCTGCCGTGTGTCCAATCAGCCGTTTATGACCACATGTGGGGTATTGTTTTACCCGGGAGAAATTGCTTTACAAATTTTGTGGTGCTTTGTTTCCTTTAGTCCTGGTGGAAATGAAAAAAATCAGCTAAACCTACATTTTCTTTGAAAAAATGTTGATTATATTTTTACAGCCTACTTCCAATAATTTCTGCAATGAACCTGTGGGGTCAAAATGCTCACTATACCCCTAGATAATTTCCTTAAGGGGTGTAGTTTCCCAAATGGGGTAACTTTTGGGAGATTTCTACTGTTTTGGCACCGCAAGAGCCCTTCAAACCTGACATGATGCCTAAAATATATTCTAATAAAAAGGCCGGTGTTTCAGTCTATTACCACACTAGGGCCACATGTGGGATATTTCCTAAGTCTGCAGAACCTGGGCAATAAATTTTGAGTTGCGTTTCTCTGATAAAACTTTGTGTTACAAAAAAAATGGATTAAAGTGTAGCTAAACGTTCGACAAACTTCTGACATGTCATAGTGTCACGTCAGAAGTTTGTATTGGTGGGGGTCCTAGCACTGAGACCCCCACCAATCTCTAGAACTAAGCAGCTGAAGCGCTCGTGTGAGTGCTCAGTTGCTTCGTGTCTGTTCGGCTATTTCCGGAAATAAATGCATCAGTATACGGACTCAATAGAAAGTCTATGAGCTCGTACTCCGATACATTTATTTCCGGAAAAAGCCGAGCAGAAACAAAGCAGCTGAGCGCTCACACGAACGCTTCAGCTGCTTCGTTCTAGCGATTGGTGGGGGTCTCCGTGCTCGTACCGCCACCAATACAAACTTCTGACATGTCACTATGACATGTCAGAAGTTTGTGGAACATTTAGCTACACTTTAAACATACATTTCTACACAAAAAAAAATGAAATTTTGTAAATTTCACCTCTAATTTGCTTTAATTCCTGTGAAACATCTAAAGGGTTAAGAAACCTTCTAAATGCTATTTTGTATTGCTTTGCTGTAAGAAGCAGTATTGTATAATGTTAAGCCTTAATAAGCATAGACTAAGGGCACATGCACCTTGTCCAGTTCTCAATTTTACTGGTAAAACTGGTTTTTGTGCAGGATTCCTTTTATTTTTCTTGGTGCAATGAATCTTTCAACTTCCTTTCTATTCCACATTAACACAAAGGTGAATCCAAACCATAGATCATGTACAGAGAGCTGAGGTGTAAAGTTTGTTTGTGCTTTATCCCTTCCTGAATATAGTGTCAGTGACCTGAAGTCTGTGTCTCATTAGTCTGGATTAAAAAACTGGGTAAGTAATATCAGTTTGAGCAACAAACTTTGTCAATACAGCAACAATGTTTTAAGTATTGTATTGCGGATTGAATGTTATTTAAAATTTTTGAATGTCTTGTAAATTGTAATGTGGCTATGTTTGCGGTGTCTAATATTTTGGAAGTTTGGGTTCTTTTATATAAACAAACTGCTCTAATTGTATAGATCTTCATATAGGAAATAAAAAGCACAAGGTACAGTAGTTAACATACCCCAACATCTTTGCATTTTCTTGGCATATAAAGTATGGCATGAACGATATCCTCTGACTGCCGTGTCGGATGAAGTGCACACCATTTTTGGCATTATCATTGTGTTTTCATTGTGGTGTTTCCTTTGCTACATACAATACAAACAGTGTGACTTAGCAAATCAATAATAAAAAAAATCAGAATGAATTAAAATTCATTTTAGGTACTGTATGTCAAACTCCTTTTTTTATTTCCTTTTGAAAAACTGAAACCTCCATTTACTGTATGGCGATGGCTATGTGAAAGAGCGATGTTACTTTGCAACTGTCTGTGAGATTAGCAGCCAAGTTGTACAGAAATGATATTTTGTGCAGTTGGGTATTATCTACATGAACAAAAAAATGTTGACAAGTTTGCTCTATCTCTGAAGATTAGAGACTGTTAGTACCTGTGCCGTGCATGTGTGTTTGCTATATGTATATGTTTATAGCCCCTTTAATGTGGCCACTTTTATTATAGCTACTTCTATTATCTATGGAAAATTGAGTAAATATTAGCTGAAATCACCTCAAATGTCTAGTGCTTTATTATTTTTTTTTCCAGCAACTTTCATCATGTTTGAGAGTTGAGAAAGGGATTGACTGAGAAGTAAAACAAAAACCTTGTAAGGTTAAAAAGAAGGACCATACAGGTTGTCACTAGGCGGTCCCAGAAACGGATAAAGCTTAGAAAAAAACAGGCTGTTCAATGAATAGCATTAACATTAGTTACACAATAATTTAATAAAAAAGTGGAAAGCAGACTACTGCACACTGATGGTGTATGTGGATAGTGCAGAGGGTAAAGGATATCCTATATATTTCCTGTAGAAGAAACCTGCCCTATTCACTAAATCGTGATAACGGAAAATATTTCTGCATTCCTGCACTGACTCACTCGTTTGCATTTCCACTTCTTTAGGCTAAGCAATATCTTTGATTCAACTCGTTGGGATTGTTATTTCTCATCAAGGGTCCGTTAGACAACATTAGCAAGTAGTACAAAGTTGCATGCATGGTATTGATGGCAGGAGAACATTGATAGTATGACTCTCCTATTTGATCAAATTTTGTAACTGAGCATTTAAGAAACTCATTCTAAAGTTGGATAACCCTACTCCATCTTTGTCTTTTGCCTACTATAAATATGCTTGTTTCACCCTAACCTGCTTGCCCTGCTATATAAAATAATTTAAGATGGTCTCCATCATTTTGAAAATAAAGTCCTTCAATCATACTGGAGAATTGGCTATAAGACCTGTGAAAGTACAACCATCTTAATTTAACTTTATTCTTGACATAAATTGTTATGGAAACTTTTCCCAGATTTTAGGTTAACACTAATCTTTTGCCGTGATAGCTGTATATTTAAGAGTTCAAAATCTCTGAAATTACTGTAACTATTAATTCCTAGATATTATTTAAACTGGCCACCAGTAGGTAAGATCTGTAAAGTATATTGGTCTGAAGCACAGCGGGCACATCGTCCAGTGGAAGCAGGACTGATTTTGCCCAATTTTTGTTTTGAAGCCTTAAGAATTTTCCAAATAATTAGAAGGAGGCTTTTTCCAGAAACCATAAATTCTCAGCAAACAGAGAAAGCTTTTACTTTGTCTGCCGGTAACGAAATCCTGGAATATCTCTCTATTTTGTCTGAGGACTGTCAGAGGTTCAACTGCCATGGCAAATTTTTTTTTAGAGAGTGGGGGAAAGTTCTAAGAAGGGCAACCAATACCTGGTATGAGGTATGGAAGAATTAACAAAATTTATTTACCCTAGAGAAGAGATGGCTGATGGCTATATATATATATCCCTATAAAAATCAATGTGATAAGTTATTATTTTTGCGGATCCCGCAGAGAACACAACGTAACTGTTTGCGGGTAAAGGATGTGCAATCTCATCACAAGGTTGGAAAGAATTACTTTACTGTCCAAACCAATATGGAACATTCTCCCACAAGATTTGGTAGCGAATGTATGGATAAATTTAAATGGAAACGAGCCATGTGCTAAATAATGATGACGAGTCTAAGTAGTCCTCGCCATTATATGACTGAGCTTAGTCGTTTTCCAAATGAATCGGCATGCAGCGAACGGCCCCTTTGCGGACTTATAACGAGGAAATGCAAGTGAGTAGAAAGCTAAAAATTGCAGATTCTGAATCTGCGTGTTTCAAGCTTCTTAAGAGTTGCTGTCGTTTTGAGGATTTTCGTATGAGACAGATTCTTAGATCGGGTTAGACACCTTCCTTGGGAAACTCAATATACAGGGTTACTGGTATTAATGTAGCATATGGATCCAGGGATCTGTCAGATTGCCAGCATTGATCAGAAGGAGTTTTTTTCCACTTTATGGCAAGTTGGGTCTTATAAGGGGTGATATTTGTCGCCTTCTGGATCAGCTAGGGTTTGTACAAGGCTGCGTTTACATGTAACAGATTTGCTGTTGATTTTATTTCCAGGTCTTCCAATGAAAAATCTTCAGCGGAATACAGTAGCTGCAAAGTGGATGAGATTTGAACAGAAATTTACCTGTGGTGTGCATTTCTAAATCCGCAGACTGTCTATTCCTACGGCTTTGTATCAGATGTTCTCCATTGAGTTCAATGGAAAAGTAAAGTCCACTGTTGCAGATTTTGCTACGGATTACCTGCAATTCTAGATAGTAAAATAAACAAAAAATATATATACTCCCCTTCCCTGGTGCTCCCGTGGCGATGCTTCCCTGATCGCTTGCCGGTCTCTGTACACCCCCGAACTTACCCTATAAGGTTGAACTTGAGAAACACATTTTCTTTTTTCAACCCAATAACTATGTACAGATGTAGCAGTCTTTATTTTGACACTTAACGCATTAAATACACAGTGGAAAGATCCTTTCTTGATTTTTTTTTTCAATGACTCCAATGGCTTTTGTTGTGTGATATCACACTTCAGCAAGTTATCAGAGTCCAGATAAAGATGGATACATCCGTAACTATGTAACCAGTGGTGATTGAGGAAATGATCTTAGGTGTTCATTGAAAAAGAAACATAACCTATTACAAAACAAAAATTTTTCAATCGTCGCATTCCAAGAGCTATAACTCTTTTATTTTTGCGTCGACATAGCTGTATAAGGTCTTGTTTTTTGCGGGACAAGTTGTATTTTATAATAGCACCATTTTGAGGTACATATTATTTATTGATTAACTTTTATTAACTTTTTTGGGGGGGAAATAGAAAAAAATCAGAAATTTCGCCACTCTTTTTTGCGTCCTAAATCTACGCCGTTTACCGTGTGGTATAAATAACACTAACTTAATTCAGCGGCTTGTTACGATTGCAACGATACCAAATTTGTATAGATTTTGTATATTTTACTACTTTTACACAGTAAAAACGCTTTTTTTTCAAAATGATTTGTTTTTGTGTCTCCATATTTGAAGAGCCGTAACGTTTTTATTTTTTCGCCGATGCGGTTCTATGAGGGCTTTTTTTTTGCGGGACGACTTGTAGTTTTTATTGGTACCATTTTGGAGTAGATGCGACTTTTTGATCACTTTTTAATCACATTTTTTTAAAGTCAGGATTCACAGAAAACAGCAATTTTTCTGTCATTTTTTTATTTAATTTTTTACGGCGTTCACCGTGCGGGTTAAGTAATGTAATAGATTTATAGTCGGGGTCTTTGCGGACGCGGCGATACCAAATATGTGTAACGTTTTTTACTTTATTTGGTTCATTCTTTTTTCACTTTTTTTTAATTAACTTTATTAAACTTTTTTTTAAACTTTTTTACTAGTCCCACTAGGGGACTATAATATGCGATTCTGCGATCGCTATTATAATACACTGCAATACTTCTGTATTGCAGTGTATTACTGCCTGTCTGTTTAAAACGGACAGGCATTGGTTAGGTCATGCCTCCGGCATGCCCTAGCAGGCATTCATTACAGGCAGACCTGGGGGCCTTTATTAGGCCCCCCGGCTGCCATGGGAGACACTGACACTCGGCGATCTTATCGCCGGGTGTTGGTGGGAGAGAGAGGGAGCTCCCTCCCTCTCTCCAAAACCACTCAGATGCGGTGCTCGCTATTGAGCACCGCATCTGAGGGGTTAAACGGGTGAGATCGATACTAATATCGATCTCACCCGGCAGAGCAGGGACGCTCCCAGCCCTCAGCTGCCTCTAGCAGCTGAGAGCAGGGAGATTTGACAGATCCCTGCTCTGTTTACTTATTCCGATGCCGCGACGTAAAAAGTCTATGGCATCGGAATAAGGCCCGTTAGTGACCGACGTAAAAACACGATGGGCCGGTCACTAACGGGTTAAAGACTTGAATAATGAAACAAATGCAGAGTAATCCAGATTAAGGCTGGGTTCACACGACCTATTTTCAGACGTAAACGAGGCGTATTATGCCTCGTTTTACGTCTGAAAATAGGGCTACAATACGTCGGCAAACCTCTGCCCATTCATTTGAATGGGTTTGCCGACGTACTGTGCAGACAACCTGTCATTTACGCGTCGTCGTTTGACAGCTGTCAAACGACAACGCGTAAATTGACTGCCTCGACAAAGAAGTGCAGGACACTTCTTTGCAACGTAATTTGAGCCGTTCTTCATTGAAGTCAATGAAGCACAGCTCAAAATTTACGGCCGTCAGAGAAGCCTCGCAAAATGCGAGGAGGAGCATTTACGTCTGAAACGAGGCAGCTGTTTTCTCCTGAAAACAGTCTGTCTTTTCAGACGTAAAAGCCTGCTACCGTGTGCACATACCCTAAGCTATAGTGTTGCTACAAAATTGTCCAGCTGCCAACTTTGGCATAGACCCTAATAGAAAATGGGGTAAAATTCTTCAGTACCAATGAGGCACTAGTAGAATAAGCATTTCTATTATTTTTTGATACTTATAATACATGATTTTGGTAGGTTCAGATTGTTCATTAAATGGTACCTTTGCTGCAGTGCATGTGCCCCCTGTATAATCATTTAGTGAGTTACAAAACTGACAAACCTGATTCATAAGCAGAAGTAATTCCAAGAACAGATCATTTTTAGACGTTTTAAATATTTTTACAAGCTTCTCTAAGGCTTCGTTCACATCTGAGTCAGGGCTTCGTTCCGACGTTCCGTCTGAGCTTTCCGTTGCAACGGAGCACTGACCGACACAAACTGAAACCAAAGGTTTCCGTTTCCATCACCATTTATTTCAATGGTAACAGATCCGATGCCATTGGTTTCAGTTTGTCTCCGATGTGCATGGGTTCCGTCATATTGACGGGATGAATAGCGTAGTGTTTTTTATTTTTTTTAACCTACGTTGTATATTTATACACATTTTGTTGATTCCAACAATACATTAATTCATCTTGGGTGGAATTATTTTAACCTTTTACAAATAGCTGCATTCTTCAAATAAATATCTGCTTCGTTTTATATTATAAGATACGTCTGGGTTACTGGATTTTGTAATAACAGCAAGCGCTATTATCAGTAAAATATATCTAGAAGCAGAAGAAAACAGCATGCAGCATGTAAGACGTAAGCCTAAGCACCTTGACAACCGCAGCATTTGCTAATTAATCAGTCATTTGATCCCATTCACAATATGTTGGATGGTCAAACAGTACAAAGAGCTCTTCCATGAATATGTTTCCAGGAAGTGGAATACTCTTGTTTCTCCAAATAGAGTTGACACTTTAAATTCTCATGTCAACTTAACCATGTTAAGATTTGTTAACCCCTTGCCGCTACAGTCATTTTTTTTTTTCAATTTTAGTTGTTTTTTCTCCCTGCCTTCCAAAAGCCATAATTACTTAATTACTTTATTTATCCGTCGACCTAGCCATATGAGGGCTTATTTTTTGTGGGACCAGTTGTAGTTTTTGCACCATTTATTGTACCATATACTGAAAAAGTAATTACATGTGGGTGGAATAGAAGCAATTTCCGCCATTGTTTTTTGGACTTTGTTTTTACGACATTCACTGTGCACTGAAAACTACATGTTCACTATATTCTGTGGGTCAATATGATTACAGCTATACTAAATTTATATACTTTTTAATGATTTGCTTTTTTAAAAGGAAAAACGATTTGTTAAACTGTCGCTATATTCTGAGAGCCATAATTTTTTTAAGTTTTTCCATCTGTGCGAGGGCTTTTTTTTTTTTTTTTTTTTTTTTTTTTTTTTTTTTTAGTGGGACGAGTTGTAGGCTTTTATTCGTACTTTTGCAGGGCTTAATAGGAAAACAAAGATGGCTGACCTGGCATCTTGCGATTTGCATCGGGAGTGACAGAGGGGCATTACCTTTGTCTGATGGCTTAGATACTGCGTTCGCTATAGACCACGGCATTTAATCGTTTAAACGTCCATGATCAGCGTTTTCTTCAATCCCGGCGGTTGTGTGTCTGCTGTAAATTTTTGGTAAGGCTTTAATATTCACGGGAACTTGTAATAGCCGTGTTTATTTGGAGTGTTTGTTATTATTTATCAATTTTGCTAAAATATGAAACATGTCATCATTTAACCCCTTAAGGACGCAGCCACTTTTGGACCATATGACACAGCCTCATTTTTTAAATCTGACGTGTCACTTTATGTGGTAATAACTCCAGAATTCTTTTACCTATCCGAGCGATTCTGAGATTGTTTTCTCGTGACATATTGTACTTTGTTAGTGAAAAAATTTGGTCGATAAATTCAATATTTATTTGTGAAAAACACCAAAATTTTGAGAATTTGCAAATATTAGCATTCTTCTAAATTAAAATGTATCTGCTTGTTTGCATGATTTATTGAACATCCTTTTATTTTTCTAGGACGTTACAAGGCTTATAAGTTTAGCAACAATTTCTCATATTTTCAAGAAAATTTCAAAAGGCTATTTTTACAGGTACCAGTTTACTTCTGAAGTGGCTTTGATGGCCTTATATATTAGGAACCCCCACAAATCACCCCATTTTAAAAACTGCACCCCTTAAAGTATTCAAAACGGCATTTAAAACGTTTCTTAACCCTTTATGCGTGTGACAGGAATTAAAGCAAAGTGGAAGGGAAATGTGCAAATTTCATTATTTTTTTTTTGCAGAAATTCCATTTTAGTCCATTTTTTCCTGTAATACTGAAGGTTTTTTACCAGAGAAACACAACTTAATATTTATTGCCCTGATTCTGCAGTTTTTAGAAATATCCCACAAAAGCCCCAGAAGCAAAGGAGCTCCTAGTGGATTTTTCGGCCTTCCTTTTCTTAAATTATATTTCAGGCACCATGTCAGGTTAGAAGAGGCCTTGTGGTGCAAAAACAAAGGAAACCCCCTAAAAGTGACTCCATTTGGGAATTCATCTAGGGGTGTAGTGATTATTTTGACCACACAGGTATTTCATAGATTTCATTAGAATTAGGTAGTGAAAATGAGAAATTACATTATTTTCCAATAAGATGTAGCTTTAGGTCAAAATGTTTCATTTTCTCATCAAATAAAGGAGAAAAAGCACCGTAACATTTGCAAAGCAACTTCTCCAGAGTACGGAAATACCCCATATGTGGTAATAAACCACTGTATAAATACACATCAGGGCTCAGAAGGGAAGGCACGCCATTTAGCTTTTGGAGTACAGATTTTGCTGGATTAATTTCTCAGCACCATGTCTCATTTATAAAGCTCCTAAGGTACCAGTACAGTGGAAACCCCCTAAAAGTGACTCCATTTGGGAAACGACACCCCTAGAGGAATTCATCTATGGGGGTAGTGAGCATTTTGACCCCCCATGTGTTTCATAGATTTCATTAGAATTGTTCAGTAAAAATTTAAATATTAAATTTTCTTTCCACTAAGACGTAGCTTTAGATCAAAATGTTTCATTTTCTCATCAAATAAAGGAGAAAAAGCACCGTAACATTTGCAAAGCAACTTCTCCAGAGTACGGAAATACCCCATATGTGGTAATAAACCACTGTATGAATACACATCAGGGCTCAGAAGGGAAGGAGCGCCATTTGGCGAGCAGATTTTGCTGGATTGGTTTTTCTGCACCATGTCGCTTTTGCAAAGACCCTTAGGTACCAGTACAGTGGAAACTCCACAAAAGTGACTCCATTTGGCAAACTACACCCATTGTGGAATTCATCTAGGGGGGTAGTGAGCATTTTGACCCCACAGGTGTCTCATAGATTTTATTACAAATGGGCAGTGAAAATGAAAAATTACATTATTTTCCAATAAGACGTAGCCTTAGTTCAAAATGTTTCATTTTCTCAACAAATAAAAGAGAAAAAGTACCGTAACATTTGTAAAGCAACTTCTTCAGAGTAGAAAATACCCCACATGTGGTCATAAACTGCTATTTGGACACACAGCAAGGCTCTAAAGGGAAGGAGTATTTTTAGTATTTGGAGTGGAGATTTTACAAGATAAGTTTTTTGACACCATGTTGCATTGAGCTATAGTATCAGTACAGTGGTACTCCCGAAAAATTACTCCATTTTGGAAACTAGATCCCTCAAAGAATTTATCTAGGGGTGTAGTGAGCATTTTGACTAAGTGTTTTGCAAAAATGAGTAAACAATAGATGTTGCAGATTGAAAATTGCTGTTTTCCACAGATATGCCATTTCAGTGCCCAATGTGTTGTCCCCAGCTTGTACCACCGTAGACACACATCCCATAAATTGTTAAGCGGGTTCTCCAGAATACAGTAATACCCCATATGTGGTCATAAATTGCCGTTTGGGTGCACTGCCAGGCGCAATTGGACCACCATTTGGCTTTTGAAGCGCAGATTTTGCTTGGTGTTTTACTGGTATTTCAGCTTATAATGTGGGGGCATATGTGAGCTGGGCAGAGTACATCAGGGTATATGTAAACTGGGCGGAGTACATCGGGGTATATGTAAGCTGGGTGGAGTGCAACAGGTCATATAATAGGATGATGTAATAATGGGGTGAAAGAATAATCCATGGATTGGTGTTGTACGCTTCGAACCAATCCTTATTGGGTATTATACAAAATATCTGCACTCCAGTATTGCCTTATATTTGACTTCTTCACTAGCCCTATAAGCCGCACAAGTGCCCTAAAGTTTCCTCATCTCCGCTGCATCTACAGGGTCCACCTGTGGGGTCCAGCAAATGACGATGTGGGGTATTTCGTGAAATTCTACTGGACCTAAAAAATTAGTCTGGGCCGTCATTTAGCATTATTTTGCATCATTGCGTTTTGAGAGTCGTAACGTGTTATGTTTCCGTTGATGGTGTTCTGTGAGGGCTTGTTTTTTGTGGAACGAGCTGTAATTTTTATTGGTTCCATTTTGGGGTACATGCGTTTTTTTTTGTTTTTTTATCACTATTCCATTATTTGGGAGATGAGGAAACCAAAAAACAGCCATTCTAGCAGTTGTTTTTTCTTTTACAGTGTTCACCGTGCAGTATAAACAACATGTTAACTTTATTCTGTGGGGCGATACGATTACAGCGACACCAAATTTATATCGTTTTCTTACGTTTCACTACGTTCCCACAATAAAAATACTCTTTTCTAAAAAAAAAATCATGTCTTAGTGTCGCCATTTTCTGACACCCATAACTTTTTTATTTTTTAGTTGATATCGCTGCGGGAGGACTTGGTTTATGCGTGATGAACTGTAGTTTCTATTGGTACCATTTTGCGTTACTTGCAACTTTTTGATCACTTTTTTTATTAAATTTTTTTTGAGACAAGATGACCAAAAAATAAAATGCTGTCATTTTGTTTTTTATTAAAAAAATTTGCGGTGTTCACCGTGCAGTAAAAATAATGTGACATTTTTATAGATCAGGCTGTTCCGAACGCGGCGATACCTATTATGTATAGTTTTTTTTTCAGGTTTTCATTTTTTTTTCCTAATAAAGGAGTTGATCAGGGAAAAGGGGGGATTATTGTTTTTATTAGTTAAAACTTTTATTTATTTTTCTTTCACTTCTTTTTTTTTTTACTTTTTTCACTTTTTTTTATTACACTGACCTGGGGACATGAAGATCTGGTCTTTTGACTTATGAGTGCAGTGTATTGTAACTGTCATTCATCAACTGACAGTTAGCCTATTCAGTCCTGCCTCGGGCAGGACCTAATAGGCTTCCGTACCTGGGCAACCTGGAAGCCTAGCAACGGCTTCTTGGTTGCCATAGCAACAATCCATCGCGGGGGAGTACAGAGGGAGCTCCCTCCCTCTGTCAACCACTTCAATGCGGCGGACGTCATTGACAGCCGCATTGAAGGGGTTAATTGGCTGCGATCGGCGGTAACGGCCATTGCAGCGGGATGTCATCTGTGTATAACAGCTGACAGCCGCTGAAGATAAAGCGCGCACAGCTCCTGTTCACGCTTTATCTACAGGGCGTGACTGTGCGCCCTATTGCGGGAAAACACTTTGTATTTGGACGTACACTCACGCCCAAAAGCGGGAAGGGGTTAAGAACACTTTGTTGTGTCTTGGCTATATGGGAAATGACATGCAGAACTATTTTGTATGTAAATGTTGTAGCATTTTTGACCCAGTTATGTTTATTTAGCCTATTAGTGACTGCCCATAGGTGTTTTTATGGTGGTTACTAACTGGCGTTATTCTGATGCATTGGCATTTTTACAGCACTGCATCAGAATAAAGTAGCGCCCCCGGGAGGAGTAAAAGCTCCCTGCACTCAGCTACCAGAGTTAGCTGAGGGCTTGGAGCAATGGTTGGGGACCGTTGTGTGCGGTCCCCAAGTGTGAACGCTGGTATCAGCGATCAACATTATAATACCGTATAAAGTGAAAATAATTTGTTATTTTTTTTAAATCTCTCACCATGAATGTTTGGTGAGAGGAGATAAAAAAAACAACAACTTGATAATAGGCCCCCGCAGCTTCCGATCAGTTTTCACCCCCACTTCAGAAAAAAGCAAAATGTTGCACGCATGCACAGTAAATGCACAGGAGAATCTGCCTGTACACAGTAACTATCCTGAACCATTATCATTAGTTCCTGATCAAATGGTCACTATGATATACCTATCACAGTGACCGTAATAACATATTTACTAAATACACCACAGGATTTGTGCTGTTACTTTCTCAGACAGTGAAAAACACACCAGAAATCCACCTGTGTCCCCAGATCTGGTTTTTTTTCTTTCTAATTATAATAGCGTCTATTAGTTGCCGTTTACCGTAGTATTTAAAAATAAATAATAAAATTATTTTTTTTTTAAAGGAGAGCAGGTCCTGGAATTAATTGTCCAGCAGACAAATTTATATTCCAAGAAATTTGTTGCAAAAAATCGCAGGTTTTTCTATGCAGAGCATGGATCCCCACAACTGTCTCTAAAATGATTAACATTTTTAGGAATTACCCGAAGCATGAGGTTGGTGAAAAAATAATCAATCCTGTCCTACTGAGCTGCCAGCACTATCCACAGCACCCCTGTTTACCCATTCACCTATGACCGCACCCCTGGAGAGACATCCCATTCGCTGGACACGAAGCCTGATGATATAAAAAAGAACACACCTCTCCACATACATAGTCAGGTTTCTTGTCCTCCGGATGGGATTATCCTGTTGGAAAAGCACTTCTCCCTGGATTGCAGATCCCCTAGTAGGTTCTTACCTTCTCTCCCTAGGGGTGCTCCGGATAGTAGAAGTCTCTTTTGGAGGGAGCAACCTTAAGCCTGGGGTAGGTACACCCTCCTCTCCTGGTCCATCACGTCCCTCCTTGGAGGTGGTTCAGGTCCCACGGCGTCGGACCTTCCTCTGGGTGGAGAGCGGTTCTCCCTGGGCCATGCTCAGCTCCCTTGAGAGCTGGTACGCATGTGCTGGCGTTGGCGACTTCCAGCGAAACTTCTGGTTGAGGCGGCAAGTCGCTTCCGACGGGTGAAGTTCCCATGTCCCAGGAAGTGATGGTTCCGCCGGCCCTAACGGGGAGGAGGGGCTAGGCCAAGTCCAAGGTATTTAGGCATGAACAAACTGAGCCACAGTCTCCAGCATCTCCTTCCACAATGGAAACCACAGGAGAAGCAGCAGGACGCACTGACCGTTTGGATGCCACAGGATCCTGGCACTTGATGAGGTGGCAGGACTTACATAGGGTAAGAAAAACAACCCCCCCTTTTTTCTGCTAACATTGTTCTCTTGTGAGAAATATCTATGGGTAGCAGTGACTCTCAACAGATCCTTGTTTCACTTCCAGTACGGAGTCCTCCCCTTTGACATTTCACAAGCCCCAAGGATATTTACAAAATTAATAGTAGAAAATACGTCATGTATCAGGATGAGAGACATCCTCCTGATTCTCTACCTAGACTATTTCCTAATAGTGGTGGAAATAACGGAGACCTTGATTCAACAGATAGTTAATTCGATCTATCCTGTTTTAACCTGGGCTGGAACATAAATCTAAAAAATATCAAACTTGATCCCCTCAAACAGATGTCTTTCTAGGGATTCTTCTAGACTCCTCCAGGTAGATTTCCTTCCAGAAGGGAAGATCAATCCCCTGATAGACAGGGTCTCAGAGCTATATTTTAACCATATGACAGCTTTCAGGGAAACTATGTCCGTTCTGGGCCTCATGATGTCATGCATCCCAGCAGTATTGTGGGCTCATTTCAGGTCCAGGGCTCTACAAGGGGACATTCTAGATCAGTGGGACAAGAGAAGTCTCTCCCTAGATCAATCCCTCCACATTTCATCTGCAGCCAGGCTGTCTCTCAGGTTGGTGGTTGAGCAAGGAGAACTTCAGGCGGGGCATTCCATGGGTAACAACACCTACTCTCAACATAACCATGGATGCAAGTCCCTGGGGTTGGGGAGCTCATTATGACTCCTTTTTTCTTCAGGGTCAGTGGGACCGTCAGGCTGCACAAATGTCTTCCAACTTCAGGGAGCTGGCAACGATTTTTCAAATGATGAAAAATGCTATACCAGCAATTTCGGGTCAGAATGTGAAGATATGTTCAGACAACACAAGGACAGTGGCTTATATAAATCATCACGGAGGGATGGAATAATTTCCACTGATGGATTTATCTTCCCAAATATTTTCTCTGGCAGAGCGCCACCTGTTAACCCTCTCAACTGTCCACCTAAAGGGAAGAGACAGCCAGGTAGCGGACTTGCTAAGCCGGAAGAGGTTACGCTAGTCAGAATGGTCTTTGAATACAGAAATATTTCAGGAGATTGTTTCCAAATGGGGGGTTTGAAAACTGTGTTTTCTCGACGCAATAGACCTTTTTGCGTCCAGAGAGAACAGAAAGGTCAAAAAAATCTTCTCCCTGGATCCCACAGACTACCCAACAGCGATAGATGCATTTTCCCAGTGTTGGATTCACGAGAGGGCTTATGCCTTTCCCCCCCCCCTATGTCTTCTCACAAGGGTGATAAGAAAGATCAGGGAAGACAGGTCTTCAATAATACTAATAGCCCCTTTCTGGCCGAAGAGACTATGGTTCACATGGTTAAGGAGAATGTCTTCAGATCATCCTTGGATTCTCCCGACCATACTAGATATCCTATACCAGGTCCCAGTAATGCACCCAGAAATACAAAAAAATTCATCTGACAACCTGTAAACTGAAAGGGTAATCCTTAGACAGAGGGGGTTCTCAGAGTCTGTTATTTCCACTCTGCTAGCGACCAGGAAACCGGTTACCTTGGAGATATATCTGAGAGCATGGAAGACATATTTTTATGAATTTTGTGGGAATAAACATAGATCCCCTAGCCAAACCAGATATTCCCTTGATACTAGATTTTCTCCAAGCAGGATTAAATAAAAAGCTCAAGCCAAACACTTTAAGAGTTCAAATTTCCGCATTAAGCTCCTTTTTTTTAATTTCAGATTGGCGGAACACCCCTGGGTCAGGAGATTTCTGGCAGCCTCTTCTAGGCTTAAACCAAAGATTAGGTCCTCCGTTCCTCCATGGGACTTAAATATTGTTCTGCAGGCTAGGATAAATTCACCGTTCGAACCACTAGACTCCATAACCCTAAAGATGCTGACACAACATTTTTGTTAGCCATCACGTCAACACGTAGAGAAAGTGAGAAACAGGCTGTCACGAAGCGGGGTAGTGGACCCACTAGGCTGCACCACTGTAGCAGGGAGGCAGCTGGCCAAATAGGAACCCCAGAAATACAAAGTCCCGCACAGGGGTACCTGGATAGTCCAGACAGTGGCTGCAGCTCTAGCACAGATGGAGATGGGTGCAGCAAGTATCACCAAACGTGGCGGATGTCACAGGTGCCGCAGGTTGCACCAGACGTGGCGAATTCCTCCGGACGTGGCAGAAGACAACAGGACGTGGTGGAAGACACAGATGCCGCAGGTTGCGCCAGACGTGCCGAATTCCTCTGGACGTGGCAGATGACACAGGACATGACACGAATAGGCACAGGAACAAGAACAGAGCGGAATACAGGAACAGGTAACACGGCACGGGTAACAACTGGAACCGGAAACACTAATGGACCATTTGCAAGACAGACTGGGAAAACTAACAATGCTCAGGCAAGGATCAGAAGGCCTGGGGCCTTCTTATAGACCAGGAAATCATGGGCCGTTGATGATTTCCTGATGTGCGCGCGCTGGCCCTTTAAGGCCGGGTACGAGCGTGCGAGCGCACCCTACGGGACACATCAGAACGGAGCGGAAGTGAGCGCTGGCGTCTCCTAGGAAGGCGATGGGGACCAGCGCTCACGGATCCATGACTGCGGGCTTCGGGAGGTGAGTAAACCCGACTTCCCGTGGCCATGAACGCTACACAGGCACTCTCTGCCTTTCCTCCATATACCCTACTATTAGAAGATCGTCATCTTGAAATTTTTTTCCAGGGTTTCTTCCTAAAGTAGTATTCTCCCCCCTCCTTTTTGTGATTTCCCTTAAATATTCAAGGGACAGCAGTTTAACTGCCTGGACGGAAGGAAATGCCTGTTCCAGTACCTAAATATCACTAAGGATTTAAGAACCTCAGAAAACTTGTTTATTCAGTTCTAGGGTCCTAACAGAGGTTCGGCAGCCAGTAGATCCATTATAGGTGGATGGATTAAACAGGCCATACATTTAGCTTCTGTAAATCGGAATTTCCTGCCTCCAGAGTTCTTTGGGGCTCACTCTACCAGGGCGGTGTCCACTTCTTTGGCTGAGAGAGAAAAAGCATCCCTAGACTAGATAGGCTGCTACATGGAGCTCTCCTCACACCTTCTTTAAGCATTAGGCTGGATTCACACGAGGTCATTACGTCCGTAATTGACGGACGTATTTCGGCCGCAAGTCCCGGACCGAACACAGTGCAGGGAGCCGGGCTCCTAGCATCATAGTTATGTACGACGCTAGGAGTCCCTGCCTCGCTGCCGGACAACTGTCCCGTACTGTAATCATGTTTTCAGTACGGGACAGTTGTCCGGCAGCGAGGCAGGGACTCCTAGCATAGTACATAAGTATGATGCTAGGAGCCCGGCTCCCTGCACTGTGTTCGGTCCGGGACTTGCGGCCGAAATACGTCCGTCAATTACGGACGTAATGACCTCGTGTGAATCCAGCCTTACCGATTACAACTGCATACAGCCTCTGACTTGACCTTTGGTAGAAATGTACTACAAGCTGTGGTCCCACCCTAAATTTTGACTTCTATTGTACATCTCCAGGGGTGCTGTCATAGGTGAAAGGGTAAAAGATTGATTACTTACCGGTAATCGGTCTTTAATGAACCTATGGCAGCACCCCTCTGCTACGCTCCCTATTCTTGTAGCATATATAGTTCTCATAATGAGGAAAAATTCTCAACAGGAATCTAGTGGGATTTCTTGTAAATATTGTAAATACTTGGAGGAGTGAGGTAATTCCACTTGGGTGGCGCATATAAAAAAAAAAAAAAATCTAAAAATAAATCTATATATATATAGTTCTCATCCGGAGTTCTTCCTAAGACTGAGTGATGTCATAGGTTCATGAAAAAACGTTTACCGGTAAGTAACAAAATTTTTGCAGCTATTAGGGCCCGAACGCATTATGAAACCATAATGCTTTCATGCATTTTTCTGATAATTCCCAAATCTCCCCAAGAAGTGACCCAGGCTATGATCAGCTTAACAAATTGAGACCCCTTATCTCCCTCCATTTTTAAATTTATATAATCCTGACCAAAAATTATCTGTAGACAAGTCTCTTATGAGTTCCAAGGGCCGTCTGTCATTTCGTCAATTCATCCCGCCCAAAAGAGCCCGATCGTGTCAAACTGTATAAGGTGTGCGAGACCACAACGGGCTACACCTGTTTTTTTTTTGGTTCTCCCTGCCACGGAGAACCAAAGATACCCCCCCCCAAAACAAAACATGCCGGGTTTGCAGTAAACCAGGAAGGAGGAGGGATACCCGGTTTTACTGCCCAATGTGCCCTTGAAAACCAGGCCTGTGCAACCTTTCCGGTTTTGAGACATATCACGCAGTTTGTAATAATTAATTTTATATAACATTTAGGGAACACCAAAAAGGGTGGGGTGGCGAGATTCTTTTTTTTCATTTATTCGTATTTTTTGTTCAGTTTATGGGTTTTCCAAGGGAGGGAGGGGATCTCATGGGGAGGTAGTAGAGTGTATTTTTTTTTCAGACTGTAAAACAAGTTTGACCCCTTATGATTTTTTTTTATACAAATTTTGGACAAATAATTCCAGGACTTGATTACTCACAAATTCATTTTTATTACATAATTCTTAAGCAATTAAATCCTGGTTACTCACAAATTAATATTTAATAGACAGTTTATTGTGCAGGAGCCCACATCTGTCTATTCAGAACTTGGACCCCCACAAGTGGTGTTGAAATAAAAAATAAATGTGGGCATTGCATTTATTAGTAGATAAATCCAACATGTCCGGCCTTCTAGCAATGATTACAAGGATAAATTGAGGCTATGTTTAATTTTTTTCTTATGACTTTGTTCTGCGGCATACAGTGGTTACATTCCGATTTCTGTATCGTGATATGGGCATGATATTTTCTTTTTTTTTTTTTAAGGATCTCTAATAATCAAGCTGTTCCTTATCAATACACCATGGGCTTTGTTAACGTTTTTTGTTCAGGTTTTTACTGGACTTGGTTCACACGACAATTCTTCTAGAAATAGACATTTAGGGAATAGTAATCATTTACTGATCCTATAGATTGTTGTTTTGTGCACATAGTGGTTTCCTCTCTGGCGGGAAGCTGCCTGTTATGGTGTACCGCATCGCTTGGCGTGTTTGTCCCTCTTATAGGGATTGATAGAGTTTAAAGAAACGTAGAAACCTGTCACTGTAAAAAAATAAAATAAAAATTGCTTGTCATGACAGTCCTACAGGTGTTCTTTTACCTTGTAAACAAACTCGAGTTTGTCAAATAGTTGGATACGTTTTCCGAATTTTTTTTGAAAATATTTCCCCGTCACTCCAGTGCAGTTTATTTTTTCCACTCTGTCTGATTTTATATTAGAACAGAATTCTGCCCGCAATGACCTCATAATGGCACGCATGCAGGACAACTGCTTTTTTTTTTTTTAGCAAGACCTAGTCATATGTACAGGAAAATGTGTATATAGTAACATGTATACGTTATGAATATACAGCTTCACTTCTCATTTGTATGTCGCCCAAATTTAATGTGGTCTATTTCTAACAAAACAACATTTTACGAATGTTTCCTCTATTTCATGTATTAAAAATTTTAAGAAAACATTATATACCTGTATTGTCTGAAATAATACCCATTATTTCCTCCTTTAACCCCTTAAGGACGCCTCCTAGTTTGGGCCTTAAGGCTCAGAGCCCATTTTTGAAATCGGACATATTTCACTTTATGTGGTAATAACTTCAGAATGCTTAAACATATCCAAGCGATTCTGAGATTGTTTTCTCGAGACATTGGGCTTTATGTTAGTGGTAAAATTTGGTAGATATATTCAGTGTTTATTTGTGAAAAATTGCAAAAAAGAGAACATTTTGAAAAAATAGAATTTTTCTGAATTTAAATGCATCTGCTTGTAAAACAGATGGTTATACCACCCAAAATAGTTACTAGTTCACATTTCCCATATGTCTACTTTAGATTGGCATAGTTTTTTGAACATTCTTTAAATTTTCTTGGACGTTACAAGGCTTGGAACATAAACAGCAATATCTCGTATTTTTAGGAAAATTTCGAAAGCCTTTTTTTTTTTTTAAGGTACCTGTTAAATTCTGAAGTGGCTTTGAGGGGTCTATGTATTAGAAACCCCCATAAAATACCCCCTTTTAAAAACTAGACCCCTCAAAGTATTCAAAACAGCATTTAGAAAGTTTATTTAATCCCTTTAGCCACTTTTGACCTTCCTGACAGAGCCTCATTTTTCAAATCTGACATGTTTCACTTTATGTGGTAATAACGTCGGAATGCTTTTACCTATCCAAGCGATTCTGAGATTTTCTCGTGACACATTGGACTTTGCTGCTGGCAAAATTTGCTCGATATGTTCAGTATTTAATTGTGAAAAACACCAAAATTTAGCGAAAAATTGCAAAAATTTGCATTTTTCTCAATATAAGTGTATCTGCTTGTAAGACAGGCAGTTATAACACACAAAATTGTTGCTAATTATGTCTACATTAGATTGGCAGCGTTTTTTGAACATCCTTTTATTTTTCCAGGACGTTACAAGGCTTTGAACTTTAGCAGCAATTTCTCACATTTTCAAGAAAATTTCAAAAGGCTATTTTTACAGGGGCCAGTTCAGTTGTGAAGTGGCTTTGAGGGCCTTATATATGAGAAACCCCCAAAAAGTCACCCCATTTTAAAAACTTCACCCCTCAAAGTATTCAAAACAGAATTTAGAAAATTTCTTAACCCTTTAGACTTTTCACAGGAATTAAAGCAAAGTAGAGGTGAAATTTGCAAATTTCATATTTTTTTGCAGAAATTAATATTTAATCAAATTTTCTTTATAACACAAAGTTTTACCAGACAAATGCAACTCAATATTTATTGCCCAGGTTCTGCAGTTTTAGGAAATATCCCACATGTGGCACTAGCGTGCTACTGGACTGAAGCACCGACCTCAGAAGCAAAGGAGCACCTATTGGATTTTGGGGCCTTATTTTTATTACAATATATTTTAGGCACCATGTCAGGTTTGATGGGCTCTTGCGGTGCCAAAACAGTGGAAATCCCCCAGACGGCATGGGTTTTTTACAGAAATTATTGGAAGTAGGCTGTGAAAATAAAAATCGACATTTTTTCAAAGACAATGTAGGTTTAGCTATTTTTTCTCATTTCCACAGGGACTGAAGGAGAAAAAGCAAAATTTGTAAAGCAATTTCTCCCGAGTAAAACAATACCCCACATGTGGTAATAAACGGCTGTTTGGACACACGGCAGGGCTTAGAAGGGAAAGAGCGCTATTTGGCTTTTGGAGATCACATTTACCAGGAATGGTTTGCGGAGGCCATGTAACATTTG
Source organism: Rhinoderma darwinii (assembly GCF_050947455.1). Taxonomy (NCBI): domain Eukaryota; kingdom Metazoa; phylum Chordata; class Amphibia; order Anura; family Rhinodermatidae; genus Rhinoderma; species Rhinoderma darwinii. The sequence goes on from NC_134688.1 coordinate 232,693,071, forward strand.
CAGAGCCCCTGAGGGGACAAAACAATGAAAATGCCCAAAAAGTTATTCCATTTAGGAAACTACACCCCTTGAGGAATTCATCTAGGGGTGTAGTAAGCATTTAGACCCCATAGATGTTTCATAGAATTTATTAGAATTGGGCAGTGAAAATAAAAACAATCCTTTTCTTCAATAAGACGTAGCTTTAGTGCAAAATTTTTCATTTTCTCAACAAATAAAGGAAAAAAAAGAACCCAACATTTGTAAAGCAATTTCTCCTGAGTACGGCAATACCCTATATGTGTCATAAACTGCTGTTTGGGCACACGGCAGGGCTCAGAAGGGAAGCGCCATTTGGAGTGCAGATTTTGCTGGATTGGTTTCTGGGCGCCTGTGGGACCAAAACAATGAAAACCCCCCCCCCAGAAGTGACCCCATTTTGGAAACTACACCCCTCAATGCATTTACCTAGTGGTGTAGTGAGCATGTTAACCCCGCAGGTGTTTTGTAGAAATTAGTGTCCACTCGATGTTGCAGAGTGAAAATGGAATTTTTTCCATAGATATGCTAATATGTTTTGCCCGGCTTGCGCCACCATAACAAGACAGCCCTCTAATTATTATGTGGTGTTTCCCGGTTTTAGAAACACCCTACATGTGACCCTAATCTTTTTCCTGGACATTCGACCAGGCTCAGGAGTGAAAGCGTATCATGCGAAATTGAGGCCTAATTTGGCGATTTACAAAGTATTGGTTCACAATTGTAGAGACTCCGATGTGAAATAATAAAAAGAAACCCCTGAGAAGTGACCCTATTTGGAAACTGCACCCCTCAAGGCATTTGTTAAGGGGTGTAGTGAGCATTTCACCTCACAGGTCTTTTCCATAAATTAATGCGCTGCGGATGGTGCAAATTAAAAATTTATATTTTTCCCTAGATATGCCATTTCAGTGGCAAATATGTTGTGCCCAGCTTATGCCACTGGAGACACACCCCAAAAATTGTTAAAAGGGTTCTCCCGATGCCATATATGTGGAAGGAAACTGCTGTTTGGGCACACTGTAGGGTTCAGATGGGAGGGAACGCCATTTGGCTTTTGGACAGCGGATTTTGCTTGGTAGTAGATTTGTTTGAGTATTACTGGTGTTTCCGTTTATAATGTGGGGGTACATGTAAGCTGGGCAGAGTATGTCAGGGGCATAGTCAGGTGGCATAATAATGGGGTAAAAAAAAAAACAATAAAATGATCCATAGATGTTACGCTGTGAAGCAATCCTTCCTGCACAGGCCGGTGTCGCACTGATATATGGCGTCCTTTCTTATCCCCCTTTTGGTCCACACTCCGCACCTTTGCAGTTTGGGGAATTTTGCTGGGAAAGGGTTGTCCTGGTATAATACGGGCACCGTCTCTTCCAGCGGATATGTTTGGGCCCTCCCCTTCCTGGTTCCCTAATTTTAGATCCTTGATAAATCGCCTCTTCAAACAGAAGAAATGTTCCCCTCGGGCTGCACAACTGCATATTTTTTAGTTCCTGACTTATTGGAGCCATAACTAATTTTATTTTTTCATAGACGTAGTGGTATGATGGTTTTTTTTTTGCGGGACGAGCTGTAGTTATTATTGGTACCATTTTGGGGTACATGAGACTTTTTGATCACCTTTTATCCTATTTTTTGGGAGGCCAGGTAAACAAAAAACCGCAATTCTGGCATAGTTTTATTTGTGTCTTTATACAGCGTTCACCATGCGTTATAAATTACATGTTATCTGTATTCTGCGGGTCAGTACGATTCCGGCGATACCTATTTTCTAGGACTTTTTTATGTTTTACAACTTTTTGCACAATAAAACTACTTTTGTAAAAATAATGTATTTTTTCTGTTGCCATGTTGTGAGAACCATAACCTTTAAATTTTTTTGTCGACGCAGCTGTATGAGGGTTTGTTTTTTGCGAGACGAGCTATAGTTTTGATAGGTACGTTTTTTGGAATACGTGCGACTTTTTCATCACTTTTTATTCCTATATTTATAGGGCAAAGTGACCAAAAAACAGACTCTGCTATAGTTTTTTACATTTTTTTTATGCTGTTCACCACATGCAATACATAATATAATATTTTGATACCTCAGGTCGATACGGTCGTGGCGATACCAAATACGTATGGTTTATTTTTATTTTTTTCAATAATAAAGGACTTGAGAAGAGTAAAAGGGGGATTGTGTTTTATTTTATTACTTGAAACTCTTATTGCTATCAAACTTTTATTTTTTTCACTTTTTTTTACACTTTATACTTTTTGAAGGTCCAGCTGTCAGATTTATTTTTTTCTAATACATTGCACTACCTACGTAGTGCAATGTATTAGATCTGTCAGTCATTCACTGACAGCAAGCCAATTAGGCTTCGCCTCCCGGCGGGGCCTTATCGGCTTCCGTAATGGCAGAGCAGGAGACCATTGTGTCTCCTGTTGCCATAGCAGCAGTCGCCAGTCCTGATTGCCTGTCAGGGCTGGCGATCTGCTAGTAACCGCTACGATGCAGCAATCGCTTTCGATTGCTGCATCAAAGTGGTTAATGGCAGAGATCGGAGCTCGCTCCGGTTCCTGCCGTTACAGGTGGATGTCAGCTGTAACATACAGCTGACTTCCACCGCTGATGACGCCGGATCAGCTCCTGAGCCGGCGCCATCTTGCCGGCGGCTACGGAAGCCGATCAGGCTCCGCCGCCGGGCGGATCTTGACCGGCTTCCGTGCAAGGCATACCGGGAGGCCAGTATTAGGCCTCCGGTTGCCATTGCAGCCACCGGAACCCCGGCAATTTAATTGATGGGGTTCCGATGAGCTGCAAACACCTTAAGTGCAGCACTCGCGTTTGAGCGCTGCAATTAAGGGGTTAGTGGCGGGGATCGAAGCTAATTTCGGTCCCCACCGTTACAGCCGGATGTCAGATTTAAGATACAGCTGAGATCCGGCACTGATGGCACCAGCTCAGCTTCTGAGCCAGTGCCAAACATTTGGCGTTTGGGTTACGGCATTTTGCGGGAAGTCAATGCTTTCCATGGGGAACCCATACGGCAAATGTCGGGAAGGGGTTAAGCCTTTAAGCATTTCACAGGAATTCAAGCAAAGTGGAGGTGAAATTTGCAAATTTCATTTTTCTTGCTGAATTTAAATTGTATTAATTTTTTTTCTGTAACACATTGTCCAGATTCTGCAGTTTTTAGAAATGTCCCACATGTGGCTCTAGTGTGCTCGTGGACTAAAACAAAAGCCGCAGAAGCAAAGAAGCTCCTAGTGCATTTTGAGGCCTCTTCTTCTTCTTTTTTTTTTTTTTATTAGAATATATTTTAGGCAGCTTGCCAGGTTTGAAGAGGTGTTGAGGTGCCAAAACAGTAGGAATCCCCCAAAAGTGACCCTATTTTGGAAACTACACACCTCAAGGAATTAACTTATGGTTGTTGTTACCATTGTGACCCCACAGTTTTTACACAGCACATACTTGAATTGGGCTGTGAAATGTAAAAAAAAAAAAATGTCTTATTTTCACAGGGAACAAAATGCCCCAACAATACCCCATTTGTGGCCATAAACGGCCGTTTGGGCCCATGGGAGGCCTTAGAAGGGAAGGAGCGCTGTGTGTTCTTTGGAGAGCAGATTTTGCTGGATTGGGTTTCGGGTGCCATGTCGCATTTGCAGAGCCCCAGAGGTATCAAAGCAATGGAAACCCACCAGAATTGACCCCATTTGTGAAACTACACCCCTCAACAAATTAATTTATGGGTGTTGTGACAATTTAGACACCATAGTTTTTTCACAGAACTTATTTGAATTGGGCTGTGAATTCAAAAAAATGTAATTTTTTTCCAATAATATGTAGTTTTGGCTCAAAATTTCTTATTTTCACAATAAATAAAATACCCCATTCTGTTGCCCAATTTGTCCTGAGTACGGCAATACACCCATTTGTGGTGATAAACTGCCGTTTGGGCCCATGGGAGGGCTCAGAAGGAAAGGACCACCATTTGGCCTACTGGGGATTTTCTGGTGCGAAGTCACGGATGCAGAAGCCCCTGAGGTGCCAGTAAAGTTGAAACCCCTGAGAAGTGACCGCGTTTTAAAAACTACACCCCTTGAGGCATTCATCTAGAGGTGTCGTGAGCATTTTGACCGGAGACATACACCCCATAAACTGTAATGTGGGTTCTCCCGGTTATGGTAATACCCTCAATGTGGCTGTTAACAGCTGCCTTGGCACGCAGCAGGGCTCAGAAGGGAAAGACGAGGGGGGAATAAGCTGTGCGGAGCCCATCAGGGTAAGTAAAACTGGGGTAGATTAAAAATCAAGGGATGTATGATAAATGTTAAAACACTCTTTCTTACAGAGCCCTGTTTTTTCGGGTCACATGTCACATTAATATTTTGTGCCCTTCCTTATCCCGCTCTTATAGCAGACTTTGGCAAGGGGGGAAAAATTCAAAAGATGTGCAGTTTGGGGAACTTCTCCTGGAAAGTGTTGCCCTGGTACGATGTATGTGGCCTGGCTTCCAGAAGTACTGGGTGCCCCCCATTCTTGGTCCCTAAAAATTAGTTTCTTGATAACCACCTCTTGAAATTCCAGGAACGTTCCCGTCTGGCCTGCACATCGACGTTGCACGTACGCATTGTACAATGCCATCTGTATGATGTGCACGGCCAGCTTCTTATACCACACCGCATGTCGCTGTAGGGCTTCAGGACTTGATCTGACAAGTCCACCCCTCCCATGTACCTATTGTAGTCCAGGATGCAGTCTGGTTTGTACTGGTACCTCGTACAGTCACATGGGTACTGGTGTGGCCATCTATTGTCAATACAAGGACATCTCTCTTGTCCTTGTACTTGACACACAATATGTTGCGGCTAGAATATGCCCTGCTCTCACCCCTTGTTTGCCCAAGCAGAGTCTTAGGGAGGCCTCTCAGATTTCTTCTAGCAGTGCCGCATGCCACAGTTCTTCTGGAAGCGAGGCACTTGCAGAGTGGGACGCTGGTATAAAAATTATCCAGGTAGAGGTGGTATCCCTGGTCCAGCAGTGGGTGCACCAAATCCCACACATTTTTTGCATTAACTCCCAGTAAGGGGGGGGGGGGGCATTCTGGAATTCTGAATACTGGTGTCCTTTCCTTCATATATTCTAAATTTGTTGGTATACCCTGATGCACTCTCGCACAGCTTATACATCTTCACGCCATACCTTGCCCTCTTACTCGGCAGGTACTGGCGGAATTGAAGCCTCCCTTTAAAATGTACCAAGGACTCCTCAATAGAAATACAATTCTTGTGGGTGTATGCTTGGGAAAACCGGGCACTAAAACGGTCAAAACTGGGGTCATCTCGGGGTGGGCACTTCTCATTGTCAGTATAATGTAAGAAGCGAAGTATTGCCTCATTTTTATATTTTTTTAGGTTTCCGTTCAGTTCTGAAGTTGCTTTGAGGGGCCTATATATATTAAAAACCCCTATCAAACACCCCATTTTAGAAACTAGACCCCTCAAAGTATTTTCAACCACATATAGAAAGTTTATTAACCCTTTAGGTGTTTCACAGCAATTTAGAGCAAAGTAGAGGTGAAATGTACATATTTTTTTTTTGTCAGAAAATACTTTTTATTCAATTTTTTTCTGTAAAACAGTAGGTTTAACCAGAGAAATGCAACTCAGTACTTATTGCCCAGATTCTGCAGTTTTGAGAAATATCCCACATGTGGCCCTAGAGTGGTAATGGACTGAAGCATCGGCCTCCGAAGCAAAGGACCACTTATAGGATTTTGAGGCCTCCTTTTTATTAGGCACCATGTCCGGTTTGAAGAGGTCTTGTGCCAAAACAGTGGAAATCCCCAAAAGTGACCGTATTTTGGAAACTAGATCCCTTGAGGAAATCATTGTAGTTTCCATGGGGTGCATGCAACTTTTTGATCAGTTTTTATTCTATTTTTAATTTGCGAGTTGACTAAAAAACAGCAATTCTACTATTTGTTTTTTTATTCTATTTAATTTTTTTACAGCGTTCACCGTGCGCTATAAATAACATATTCACTTTATTTTGTGGGTCGATACGATTACGGCGATCCCATATGCCTATAGTTTTTTTTTTATATATCTTACGCCGTTTGCACAATAAAATATAATTTACTTTTGTATTACCATATTCTAGGAGCCATAACGTTTTTATTTTTCCATCAAGAAAGCCGTGCGAGGACTTATTTTTTGCGTAATGAACTGTAGTTTCGATCAGTACCATTTTTAGGTACATGCGACTTTTTTTATCTCTTTTTATTCAATGTTTTGGGAAGTGAAGTGACCAAACAATTGTGATTTTGGTATGGCTTATTATTATTTTCTTTTATGGCGTTCACCGCGCGGGATAAATAACGAAATAAATTTGTAGTTTAGGCCGTTACAGACGCGGCGATACTAATTATTTATAGTTTTATTTATATATTTTTATTAATAATAAAGGACTGATAAGGGAAAAAGGGGGATTTTTGCTTTTATTACTTTCTATAAAACTTTTATTTTCTTATTTTTACACAACTTTTTTTTACTTGAGGGCAGGAGGCCCTGATCGCAATTCTAATACACTGCACTACATGCGTAGTGCAGTGTATTGGAGCTGTCAGCTGCTCACTGACAGCAAGCATAGTGGGTCCTAACTAGGCTTCCGTAGATAGCATAGCCGGACGCCATTGTTAGGCGTCTGGTTGCCATAGCCACAGTCGCCGACCGCTATCATGTAGCGGGCCGTCGATTGTGGTTTAACCCCTAAGAAGCCGCGATCGCCGTGGCAACACAGCGATCGGTCCCCGCTATAGGAGCTGCGGCAACCGCTGTACAAGACAGCAGCTGTCTCAGCCTCTGTATCTGTCGGGAAGACGGCCGAAATGGCCGTTACTTCCGTGACGTACTATTCCGTCATGGAGCGCGAACAGGATGGTTTCCATTACGGAATAGCACGTCACTGAGCGTTAAAGGGTTAAACATTTTTTTGGTTCAGCATGCTCACTACACCACTGGATGAATACCTTTTTAGGGGTTTTATTTTTAAAATGGGGTAATTTCTGGATGGTTTATTTTGTTCAGGTAGCTCAATGCCTCTAAATGCCTGGCATAGGGCATGGAATTTATTCATTGTGCCCTGACAGCTCCCTCGATTTCAGGCCCAGCTGTGTGTCAAGAAAGCAGATTAGAGTCACCTTGGGATATTTATGAACACCGAAGAACAATCGCAATAAAACTTGCTCTGCTCCAGGACTCAAGTACTGCTTTTCCGACGTCATTGTCCATATATGGACAGTGACGTGGGCAGAAGTTGTGGAGTCCCCAGGCAGAGCATCAGCTGATGCTCTGCTCGGGGACTCCAGCGATAGGAAACCCCTGAAGTAACCAAATATGGACGTCTGGAGCAGTGCTGGAGTCCCGAGCAACGCGCTAGCTGATTCTCTGCTCAGGACTCAAGCAATAGGCAATGTGACAGCCCCTTGCGGTCATGTTCACGAACAGCACATGAAGCAAGAGCTCAGTCACGTGGGACCGTGTCTGAGCAGCATTAATATTAGGAAAGCTCTAGGACTTCCTGAATAATTCATGAGGTTTGAACTCCACCATTTAGTACAGAATTTTCAATTAAAGTATATTAGTAAGTTACTTAGTTTCACATAAATATATTATTGCAATGCAATTTTTGTCCCCGGATAACACTGTTAAGGGGTCTAGTTTTCTAAATGGGGTAATTTATGGGGAGTTTGTAGTTTTGGAAGCTCAATGCCTCTCCAAATGTGCAGTGGTGCCTAAAACATTTTTAAGCAAAATATGTGTCCTGAAAGCCACCGGATGCTCCCTTCCTTCTGGACCCTGCTGTGTGTCCAGGCAGCGCATTAGGGCCACAATAGGGGTATTTGTGAACACAGGAAAAACAAAGTGATAGATTTTGGGGTGTGTTTCTTCATTTCTCTTGGTAGCTTTACAAATAAATCTGTCTTTAAAATGACACGTTTCTGAAAAAGGGAAATTTGCTTTTTTCTCACCTGCTTTGCATAAATTCTTAAAAAAACAAAACTGTGGGTCAAAATACTTACAGCATCCCTTAACCCCTTCGCGCTCAGGTCAGTAATAGTACGTCCTGCTAAGTAGAACGTTCGCGCTCAGGTCAGTACTATTACTGACCTGAGTAAACACGGCGCCATTTAATCCCGGCGCGTGCTTGAGCTGTGATACCTGCTGTTTCTGACAGCAGGCTATCACAGCTTAGTGTGCAGGGACCGATCGCGGTGGTCCCCGCCGATTAACCCCTTAGAAGCCGCGTTCAATAGCGATCGCGGCTTCTTAGGGGTTAAGCTGTCATCGCCGGCCTGCTACACGATAGCGGGCCGTGATGGCTACTATGGCAACCAGAATCCTAACAATGGACTCTGGCTACGCCATCGACGGAAGCCTAGTGGGTCCCGACAAAGTCAGGACCCACTATGCTTGCTGTCAGCGAACAGCTGACAGCTCTAATACACTGCACTACGCATGTAGTGCAGTGTATTAGAATAGCGATCAGAGCCTCCTGCTCTCATGTCCCCTAGTGGGACAAAGTAAAAAAAGTGTGAAAAAGTAAAAAAAAGTTGTGTAAAAATAAGAAAATAAAAGATTTAAAAGTAATAAAAGTAAAAGTCCCCCTTTTTCCCTTATCAGTTCTTTATTATTAATAAAAATATATAAATAAACAAATAAACTATACATAATTGGTATCGCCGCGTCCGTAACGACCTGAACTACAAAACGATGTCATTATTTATCCCGCGCGGTGAACGCCGTAAGAGAAAATCATAATAAACCGTACCACAATCACAATTGTTTGGTCACTTCACCTCCCAAAAAATGGAATAAAAAGAGATCAAAAAGTCGCATGAACCGAAAAATGGTACTGATGGAAACTACAGTTCGTTACGCAAAAAATAAGTCCTCGCACGACTTTCCTGATGGAAAAATAAAAACGTTCTGGCTCTTAGAATAAGGTAACACCAAAAGTGAGTGATTTATTACAAAACGTATTTTATTGTGCAAACGCCATAAGACATAAAAAAAAACTATAAACATCTGGTATCGCCGTAATCGTATCGCCCCGCAGAATAAAGTGAATATGTCATTTATAGCGCACGGTGAACGCTGTAAAAAAAAATAGAATAAAAAACAATAGTAGAATTGCTGTTTTTTAGTCACCACGCCACCTAAAAATAGAATAAAAACTGATCAAAAAGTCGCATGCACCCCAAGAAAACTACAATGGATTCCTCAAGGTCTCTAGTTTCCAAAAAGGGGTCACTTTTGGGGGGTTTCCACTGTTTTAGCACCACAAGACCTCTTCAAACCTGACATGGTGCCTAATAAATTAAATTAAATTAATTAAATGTCACCTCTACTTTGCTCTAAATTCCTGTGAAACACCTAAAGGGTTAATAAACTTTTTAAATGCTGTTGTGAATACTTTGAGGGGTCTAGTTTCTGAAATGGGGTGTTTGATAGGGGTGTCTAATATATGGGCCCCTCAAAGCAACTTCAGAACTGAACTGGAACCTAAAAAAAAAAAAAAATGAGGCAATCCTTCGCTTCTTACATTATACTGATAATGAGCCGTGCCCACCCCGAGATGACCCCAGTTTTGACCGTTTGTATAAACGGAGACCCCTATTAGACCGTTTCAGTGCCCGGTTTTCCCAGCATTCACCCCCGAGAAGTGTATTTCTATAGATGAATCCCTGGTACATTTGAAAGGGAGGCTTCAATTCCGCCAGTACCTTCCGGGTAAGAGGGCAAGGTATGGCGTGAAGATGTATAAGCTGCGAGAGTGCATCAGGGTATACCTACAAATTTAGGATATATAAAGGGAAGGACACCAGTATTCAGCCCCCAGAATGCCCCCCCTTACTGGGAGTTAATACAAAAATTGTGTGGGATTTGGTGCACCCACTGCTGGACCAGGGTTACCACCTCTACCTGGATAATTTTTATACCTTTGTCCCACTCTTCAACTGCCTCACTTCCAGAAGTCCTGCGGCATGCGGCACTGCTAGAAGAAATCTGAGAGGCCTCCCTAAGACTCTGCAGGGCAAACGCTCAGAAGGGGTGAGAGCAGGGCACAATCCAGCAGCAACATATTGTGTGTCAAGTACAAGACCAGGGAGATGCCACACCAGTACCCATGTACCTGTATGAGGTACCAGTACAGAGACCCCCAAACCAGACTGCATCCTGGACTACAATAGGTACATGGGAGGGGTGGACTTGTCAGATCAAGTCCTGAAGCCTTACAGTACTTCTGGAAGCGGGGCCACAGGCATCGTACCAGGGCAACACTTTTTAGGAGAAGTTCCCCAAACTGGCAAGAAGGGAAAAAGTCAAAAGAGGTGCAGAGTCTGCTATAAGAGGGGGATAAGGAAGGACACAATATATCAATGTGACGCGTGTCCCGAAAAACCAGAGCTCTGTATGAAAGAGTGTTTTAAAATTTATCATCCATCCCTTTATTTTTAATTTACCCCAGTTTTACTCGCTCTGATCCACTTCGCACAGCTTACCCCTCCTCATCTTTCCCCTCTGAGCCCTGCTGTGTGCCCAGGCAGCTGATAACAGCCACATGTAGGGTATTGCCGTACCCGGGAGAGCCAACATTACAGTTTATGAGGTGTATATCTCCGGTGGCGCATGCTGGGCACAATATATCGGACACTGAATTGGCATATATGTATAGAACATTGCAAATTTCACTCTGCACCAACTGCTGCACATTATCTTTTACACAATACCTGTGGGGTCAAAATGCTCCCTACACCTCTAGATGAATGCCTTAAGGGGTGTAGATTTTAAAACAGGGTCACTTCTTGGGGATTTCAACTGTACTGGTACCTTAGGGGCTTCTGCGTACAAGACTTAGCACCAGAAAAGCTCCAGTAGGCCAAATGGTGGTCCTTTCCTTCTGAGTCCTGCCGTGTGCCCAGGCAGCTAATAACAGCCACATGTAGGGTATTGCCGTATCCGGGAGAGCCCACATTACAGTTTATGGGGTGTATGTCTCCGGTGGCACATGCTGGGCACAATATATCGGACACTGACATGGCATATATATATATAGAAAATTGCAAATCTCACTCTGCACCATCTGCTGCACATTATCTTTTACACAATACCTGTGGGGTCAAAATGCTCACTACACCTCTAGATGAATTCCTTAAGGGGTGTCGTTTTTAAAACGGGGTCACTTCTCGGGGGTTTCAACTGTACTGATACCTCAGGGGCTTCTGCACACACGACTTAGCACCAGAAAATTCCCAGTAGGCCACATGGTGGTCCTTTCCTTCTGAGCCCTCCCATGGGCCCAAACGGCAGTTTATCACCACAAATAGGGTATTTCCACACTCAGGACAAATTGGGCAACAAAATGCGGTATTTTATTCCTTGTGAAAATAAGAAATTTTGAGCCAAAACTACCTCTTATTGGAAAAAATTAAATTTTTTTGAATTCACAGCCCAATTCAAATAAATTCTGTGAAAAAACTGTGGGGTCTAAATGGTCACAACACCCATAAATAAATTCCTTGAGGGGTTTTGTTTCCAAAATGGGGGAACTTTTGGTGGGTTTCCATTGCTTTGATACCTCTGGGGCTCTGCAAATGCGACATGGCACCCGAAAACCAATCCAGCAAAATCTGGACTCCTAAGAACACATAGCGCTCCTTTCCTTCTGAGCCCTCCCATGGGCCCAAACAGCAGTTTATCACCACAAATGGGGTATTGCCGCACTCAGGACAAATTGGGCAACAAAATGGGGCATTTTGTTCCCTGTGAAAATAAGAAATTCTGATAAAAAATGACATCTTATTGGAAAAATTGTCATTCTTTTAATTTCACAGCCCAATTCAAATACGTGCTGTGAAAAAACTACGGAGTCAAAATGGTAACAATAACCATAAATTAATTCCTTGAGGGGTGCAGTTTCCAAAATGGGGTCAGTTTTGGGGGATTCCTACTGTTTTGGCACCTCAACACCTCTCCAAACCTGGCATGCTGCCTAAAATATATGCTAATAAAAAAGCACCACCAAAATGCACTAGGTGCTTCTTTGCTTCTGGGGCTTGTGTTTTAGTCCACGAGCGCAGTAGAGCCACATGTGGAACATTTCTAAAAACTGCAGAATCTGGACAATACATATTTAGTTGTGTTTCTCTGGTAAAACCTTCTTTGTTACTGAAAAAAAATAGAATAAAATTGAAATTCAGAAAGAAAAACGAAATTTGCAAATTTCACCTCCACTTTGCTTTAATTCCTGTGAAATGCCTGAAGGGTTAAAAAACTTTCTAAATGCTGTTTTGAATACTTTGAGGGGTCTAGTTTTTAAAATGGGGTGCTTTATGGCGGTTTCTAATACATAGGCCCCTCAAAGCCACTTCAGAACTGAACAGGTACCTTAAAAAAAAGGCTTTTGAAATTTTCTTAAAAATATGAGAAATTGCTGTTTATGTTCTAAGCCTTGTAACGTCCAAGAAAAATAAAATAATGTTCAAAAAACGATGCCAATCTAAAGTAGACATATGGGAAATGTGAACTAGTAACTATTTTGGGTGGTATAACCGTCTGTTTTTCAAGCAGATGCATTTAAATTCTGAAAAATTCTATTTTTTCTAAATTTTCTCTAAATTTTGCAATTTTTCTCAAATAAAGACTGAATATATCGACCAAATTTTACCACGAACATGAAGCCCAATGTGTCACGAGAAAACAATCTCAGAATCGCTTGGATAGGTTTAAGCATTCCGACGTTATTACCACATAAAGTGAAATATGTCAGATTTGAAAAATGGGCTCTGAGCCTTAAGGCCCAAACTAGGCTGCGTCCTTAAGGGGTTAAATACCTTCAGGGGAGTAGTTTTCAAAATGGGTCATTTATGGGAGTTTCCATCATTCTGACACCTATGTGCCTATGAAAACTTGGCTTGGTGCAGGAAAACAAAATGTACTTCAAAATTTATAGAATTTGTATTAAAGTTGTAAGTTTCCTAAATTGCGCAATTTTTTATTTTTTTCCCAAAAGTGCTGCCAGAGTAAATATATGAAAATATATATTTCGTAGAAAAGTGTACAGTATGTATGTACATATGTGGCATATTGCAGTCAAAAAAAGATTTCATAAATGTTTGTATTTTAATTTACGCAAATTGTATCCGTCTACATTTACCACCTAAATAACGTAAAACATGTGACAAAAAAAGAAACAATGTCAGAATTACTTGTATATGCAAAACTATTGCAAAATTATTGTCTGATAAAGTCAGACATACCAGATTTGAAAAATCTGGCTTGCTCATTAACCCTTTCATGACCAAGAGTCATTGATGCCCCTGTGTTCTATCTATCTCATTATCTATCTATCTATCTCATTATCTATCTATCTATCTCTCTCATTATCTCATTATCTATCCATCCATCTCATTATCTATCTATCTATCTCTCTCATTATCTATCCATCTCATTATCTATCTATCTCATTATCTATCTCTCTATCCTGTAGAGCCCTGAAACAATTAGTCCTCTTCTCTCTGTCACCCTGGATCGCTGTGAGGAGAGAGTGAAGAGAGCTATATACACATGACCGTGAAAAAAATGGCAGTCAACAACGAATTAACTGTCAGTTTTCATGGCTGTTTTGCATCAATGTGTCTAAAAATTTGAATCCATTTCCCGGCCGTCTGACCGTTTTTAACCGGTATTTGCCATCCGTTCTTCATGGACGTTAAAAAAAGGATTAATTTTATTAGTTAGGGATTTTTGTCCCAACCCCCTGAAAACACCACAGTGCCCATGTAGATAGTGACACAATACCACTGTAGATACCACATTGCCCACATGAATAGTGCCAGTGCCCACTGTAAATAGTGCCATAGTGCCACAGTTCTCCCTGTAGATAATGCCCACTTAGTGCCCCACACAGTGCCCATGTAGATAGCGCCACAGTGTCCCCTGTAGTGCCAATATAATGCCACAGTGCCCATTTAGATAGTGCCACACCCCCTGCATATAGCACCCCCTGTAGATAGCAACATCCCCCCATGTATTTAGCAATATCCCCACTGCAGATAGCTCACCCACCCAGTAAATGGCACCCCCTTCCTGTAAATAGCACAACTGTAGCTCCCTGTAGGAGCGGAATCCCTCTGGCCGAAGATTCCTCTCCTACAGGAAGCCCCTAATGTCTCTGTCCATATATGGACAGTGACATCAGGGGTTAACTCTAAGAGCGGAATGCCCTGCCAGAGCGGGGATTCCACTCCAGGAGTAGCCCCTGACCTCACTGTCAATATATGGATAGTGACCGGTGTCTCCAGTAGCGGAATCCCCAATACAGAGCGATCAGACACCGGGGATTCCGCTCCTAGAGAGAGCCGCTGACGTCATTGTCCATATATGGATGGTGACCCCACGGGCTTCTCCAGTAGCAGAATCCCCTGCCAGAGTGTCGGCCTGGGATTTCGCTCCTAGAGAGAGCCACTTACGTCACTTTACAAATGGACAGTGACGTCAGGGGCTCTGTCTAGAAGAGGAATCTACAGGCATTTTGATCTGTCACAGGGGATACCGCTCCTAGACTCCGTTCAGGTGGTGCTATTTACAGTGGGGGTGCGATGCTAGATAGCAACCCTCTGCTGTAGATAACATCGCACCCCTCACTCTAAATAGCGCCACCTGAACGGAGTCTAGGAGCGGAATCTCTGGTGTCAGATCGCACTGGCCGGAGATTCCGCTTCTAGACAGAGCCCCTGATGTCCCTGTCCATTTGGACAGAGAGCGCTGATCCAGGGATTCCGATGCTGGAGGGTGCTTAGGTGGTGCGATTTACAGAGGGTTTTGCGGGGGTTCTGTGTGGCACGATCTACAGTGGGGGGGGGGGGTGTTCCGGGGGCTCTCAAAGCCCCGGCACACATGAGTGTAGTGCTGCTCACCCTGAAGCAGCACTGCACTCATTAAACCCCTTCCGGGCTGCCGACGTCTATGCACCTGCTAACTACACGGGGCATCGGCAGTTAGAACGTATATAGCCGTATGGCAGTCGTGAAGGGGTTGAGATCCAAACAAGCTTGGTGATTAAGGGGTTAAGCAAATGTTTACTTGACAGAATGATGGCGTGTGTCTTATGGCTTTTTATAAAGTCATATGAAACGTACAGGACAACAAATGTAAGGCCTCATGCACACGACAGTATTTTTTCCCACCCGTAAATACTGGCGTAAATATGGGTCCGGTGTCACCCGTATTCCACCCATATTTACGGGCACGTTTTTGGCTGCAAAATAGCACTGCACTAATCGGCAGCCCTTCTCTCTATCAGTGCAGGATAGAGAGAAGGCACAGCCCTTTCTGTAATAAAAGTTAAAGAAATTCATACTTACCCGGCCGTTGTCTTGGTGACACGTCCCTCTCTTCACATCCAGCCCGACCTCCCTGGATGACGCGGCAGTCCATGTGACCGCTGCAGCCTGTGATTGACCTGTGATTGGCTGCAGCGGTCACATGGGCTGTAACGTCATCCAGGGAAGTCGGGCCGGATGTCGAGAGGGACGCGTCACCAAGGCAACGGCCGGGAGACCGGACTGGAGGAAGCAGGAAGTTCTCGGTAAGTATGAACGTCTTCTTTTTTTTTTTTTTTTTTTTTTTTTTTTTACAGGTTTATTCTGATCGGAATTCACTGTCCAGGGTGCTGAGAGTTACTGCCGATCAGTTAACTCTTTCAGCACCCTGGACAGTGACTATTTACTGAAGTCGCCTAGCAACGCTGCCATAATGACGGGTGCACACATGTAGCCACCCGTCATTATGGGAGCTCCATAGACTTCTATGGGCTGTCCGTGCCATTATTACGGCCTGAAATAGGACATGTTCTATCTTTTTCAACGGCACGGGCACCTTCCCGTAAAAAAACGGGAAGGTACCCGTGGCCAATAGAAGTCTATGAGCCCGTTATTACGGGTCGTAATTACGACCCGTAATAACGGGAGTTTTTACGGTCATATGCATGAGGCCTAAATTTGTGGTTTTTTTTGTTTTTAACATGTGGATGTTCAATCTTAAATGTAATATAATTGAAAAAAAATCAGAGCACATTGAATTTGCAATACTTTGTTACATATATACAGTGAAGGAAATAAGTATTTGATCCCTCGCTGATTTTGTAAGGTTGCCCACTGTCAAAGACATGAACAGTCTAGAATTTTTAGGCTAGGTTAATTTTACCAGTGAGAGAAAGATTATATAAAAAAAAAAAAAGAAAATCATAGTCAAAATTCTATATATTTATTTGCATTGTGCACAGAGAAATAAGTATTTGATCCCCTACCAACCATTAAGAGTTCAGCCTCCTCCAGACCAGTTACACGCTCCAAATCAACTTGGTGCCTGCATTAAAGACAGCGGTCTTAAATGGTCACCTGTATAAAAGACTCCTTCCACAGCAACGTCAGTTTGATACGATGACCGAATATTGCTTGGACCTAACTATGTTCATTTGCAGCAATGCCCTTTTAAATTGGACGCAAACCAATACGTCCATATGAGGTTAAAAATCTACAATTACAATAAAGTGCACCAGATCATGTGTACATGATTAAAACCCGATCCCATGTTGCGGAGGCCGCATGCGGACTAAACCAAGCCCATATGCGGTGGCCAATGCCCGCACAATTTTGCCGGTAACACTGGTATTACCTTTAAAATCGTGTAGGCCATTGGCCCCTGCATGTGGGCGTAGTTTTGTCTGCATTCGACTGCAACTTGGGAAACATATACCCTTAAAGAGGCTCTGTCACCAGATTTTGCAACCCCTATCTGCTATTGCAGCAGATAGGCGCTGCAATGTAGATTACAGTAACGTTTTTATTTTTTAAAAACAAGCATTTTTGGCCAAGTTATGACCATTTTTGTATTTATGCAAATGAGGCTTGCAAAAGTACAACTGGGCGTGTTTACAGTAAAAGTACAACTGGGCGTGTATTATGTGTGTACATTGGGGCGTTTTTACTTCTTTTACTAGCTGGGCGTTAGGAATGGGAGTGTATGATGCTGACGAATCCGCATCATCCACTTCTGTTCGTTAACACCCAGCTTCTGGCAGTGCAGACACACAGCGTGTTCTCGAGAGATCACGCTGTGACGTCACTCACTTCCTGTCCCAGGTCCTGCATCGTGTCGGCCACATCGGCACCAGAGGCTACAGTTGATTCTGCAGCAGCATCAGCGTTTGCAGGTAAGTAGCTACATCGACTTACCTGCAAACGCCGATGCTGCTGCAGAATCAACTGTAGCCTCTGGTGCCGATGTGTCCTCGCTCATCCGACACGATGCAGGACCTGGGGCAGGAAGTGAGTGACGACACAGCGTGATCTCTCGAGAACACGCTGTGTCTGCACTGCCAGGAGCTGGGCGTTCTGAAGAGAAGTGGATGATACTTCTCGTCAGAACGCCCAGCTAGTAAAAGTAGTAAACACGCCCAGATCTAACACACATAATACACGCCCAGTTGGACTTTTACTTTAAACACGCCCAGTTGGACTTTAGCAAGCCTCATTTGCATAAATACAAAAATGGTCATAACTTTGCCAAAAATGCTCGTTTTTTAAAAATAAAAGCGTTACTCTTATCTACATTGCAGCGCCGATCTGCTGCAATAGCAGATAGGGGTTGCAAAATCTGGTGACAGAGCCTCTTTAAAGGGGATCTTGGATGAACCGGTCCTATTAACACCTCAGACATTTGTTCTTGAAATGTGTGGTATGTTATTTTAATGCACACAGCAGTTTCCACTTTTTTTCCTGTAGTCAGCAATATGTATCTTTATGTAGCCTAAGGCTATGTTCAGGTGACTCTATTAGTCTACGTTGAAGGTATACGTCGGGAAAAAGCTTTTGACGTATAAGTTAAACGTTGGCTATGACAGATGCCTAACAGTGTCATTCAACCCGTTCATCACATTCATCACGTTGACACGTTGTGAACGTGGCCCATGACTGTTCATGATGTATCTGTGATACGGATACATAGCCGCTCTGACGAACAAATGAGTCCACAAATGTACAAGTTCAAAGTTCTGGGAATAAAATTCCTTTTCTTTTTTCCACCTTGAGGAAAGATAAACAAACGATGTGCAGTCTTGTCAGATGTAAATCGGCTGGGATTTGTGGTTCTAATGCCGCCTCAATCCTCAAGTAGACCTGATTAGGAAAACTGACAATAGAATAGCCCCACCATGCACACCGCAATTTCTTAAAGTTTTTAATGATATTTACATAAGTAGATAAAAAAAACGCATATAATAATATTCCCAGACGTCGAATTTGTACATTTGCGTACTTATTTAGTCATCAGAGCGGCTAAATATGTGTATATATTCTTTGTTCAATGTTCTTTTAAGGGAGTTTAGACCACTCCTTTACTTAGCCTGCTCCAACCATTTGTGGAGAGTGTGCGTTGTAATCTATATCAGATTGTCTGCTGGATACCATTGTAGTCTATGGGTGACGGATGTCACTATTAGGGAGGATTTACACGAGCGTGTGCGTTTTTGCGCGCGCAAAAAATGCGACGTTTTGTGCGCGCAAAAGGTACTTGATAGCTCCGTGTGTCATGATCATATGGTGCGCGGCTGCGTGCTTTTCGCGCAGCCGCCATTATTATGACACTCTGTATGTTTGTAAACAGAAAAGCACGTGGTGCTTTTCTGTTTGCAATCATAGTTTGCTTGCTGTTGCTCGAATCATGCACGTCCCACGGAGGTGCCTCCGTGCGGCATGCGTGATTTTCACGCACCCATTGACTTCAATGGGTGCGTGATGCGCGAAAAACACAGAAATATAGGACCTGTCGTGAGTTTTACGCAGCGGACTCACGCTGCGCAAAAATCACTGACCGTCTGCACTGCCCCATAGACTAGCATAGGTCTGTGCGCCGCGTGTGAAAAGCACGCGCGGTGCACGGACGTATTACACGTTCGTGTAAATCCGCCCTTAGGCATACGTTTAATGAATCAGTCATTTATAGAATATAACTGTGTCCATTTAACAGATACGTCATGAAAGGCTATTGAAAATCCCATGACGTATCTGTAAAACGGATGCCTGTGATGTAAGCCATACCCTGGAAAGAAAAAAAAAAAGGGTGTATACAGACGTATACCTGCCTGATGTAGGCCAAAAGGACACTCTTTTGGCCTTCGTCAGGATAATGGAGACCAATGTATAAGTTTAGCTGTATGTCGGGAGCACAATAAACGGACATCACACACGTGATGTAAACAGAGACTTATTCTGTTATTTGGGGATACAACAAGATTTCGGGATAATGTTTTGCTTAAATAAATTTTTTAACACCATTTCATGTTTGCAGAGGCTCTGAGGTACCAGTACACTATAATCTTTAAGGCCTCATTCACACTTGCGTATTTTGCATCAGTATTTGTAAGCCAATACTAGGAGTGAAACCTACAGATAGGAAAATATATAATGTAAAGATTTGTACCTCTTCCGTGTTCTGGATCATGCATTGTGCATTTACATTTTCTCTTCAAAATTAGATTCTGCCAGGTTTCTATGTGTACTATTATATCACACCTTGTTAAATATGGGGGTTAGTGATGGTATTTCTGGTAATATCCTTAGTGATCTAGAATGGTTTTTCAGTTCGCTTTTGTCTAGGGTGATGTAGGGATTCACACTTCTATCCATGGTGGTATAAGGTGGTGATAGGCGAATACCTAATATCCCTTAAGGGCCTTGGTGAGTTAGGGCCCTTTAACACGGGAAGATGATCTTTTTATAGAAATACTCTTTTTATACTCCTATTTGGGTTGGGCCCCTATCCGTGCAAAACCCCATCCTTCCACATATCTGGTGCTGTCTGAACCTATACACAAGCAGCACATGTCGGCAGCACATCTCCCCGGTTAAATGGGATGTGCTGCCGACAATATGCAAAATTTAATGGGACGAATGATGTATAGTTTTAATTAAAAGATTTGTGGTACATTTGATATTACGTCTACTGCATGTTGTGTAATACATGTTACTTTTTAACAATGCTATACATTGAATATTTTTAAACATTATCCCCTTCCTAACATTTGACATAACGAACCGTTATGGTCGGGATGAGGGAGTATGGGGGGGGGGCTAACAGGCGGAGCCCGCTCCATACCCTAACTGGACGGCTGTATGCCATCTCCGGTCCTTGCCATTCAACCACTTAGATGACGGATACGAGGGGGCGCCCACTTCATCCCGCTGTCCCCCTCGCAGTCGCATTGTTGGTTGTCATTAAAACTTTCAGCAAGTATTGCAAAAAAAGGCCCTTATACAGCTCCATCGTCTGAAAAATAAAAAAGTTATGGGTCTCAGAATATGGTGACACATTTTTTTTAAACAAATGGTTTTTATTTTGTAAAAGTGGTAAAACATAAAACATTTTATATAAATTTGGTATCGCCGTAATCTTAAGGACCGGCAGAATAAAATGAACAAAACCCTACAAACTATGGTGGAACTGCTATTTTTTCCAATTCCATCCCACAAAGAATTTTTTCAGTTTTTCAGTATATTATATGGTACACTAAATGGTGACATTAAAAACGACAAATCGTCCTGCAAAAAACATGCCCTCGTGTGGCTATATCGACAGAAAAATAAAAAAAGTTATGGTTCTTGGAATGCAGAAAAATCGTTGCAGTGGGAAAGGGCTTTTCCAAGGTGGGGAAATGCCATAAAAGACCCACATTGGTCAGTAATTGGTTAAGGCGATTACTTGGGTATACGGGCACATCATCGCTGCAGCACTGTCAACAAAGATCGTTGGGGAGCACCAGTGCTGGAACGCTGGGGGATTTGTCAGGTGAGTAATGGGTCTTTTATTTCTTTAGGGCATTCCCCCTCTTGGCCAGAACTTTCCCTATCTTGGAAAACCACTTAACGACCGCCCATCATCTTTTTACAGCAGGTGGTGCAGGTGCATTGTCTGCAGCGACGACTTTTGCCACACGGAGCGGCCCTGACACGGTCGCAACGCGGACATCCACCGTGCTGGCACTTTGTAGGCGCGGCTGTCGAATACCTCGTTAAGGAGTATGCCAATTACATGCGTGTGCGCACTGCCGCTACATTCATTCTCTATGGGAGCGCCGGAGATAGCTGAGTGCAGTGTTCAGCTTTTCTCCGGCGCTGCCATAGAGAATGCATAGGGGGTAAGTTGTTGTAATTTGCAAAATCGTGCGGCCGTAAAGGGTGTATTAATTCATGGCCGCACGGTTTTGCAGATAAATGGACCCGTCCACTAACAGGATGTTTGACAGCCGCACCGAACATGGTGCCGGCGTAGTTGTTAGCCGCGTTACGACCATGTCAGGGCTCCGTGTGGCCTTACCCTAACCACGTGATTGCTGTTCCTGTCCCTGTCCGTTAGTCCCAGGCAGGGCCGCCATCAGGAATTTCAGGGCCCCCTACAGCTAAATTTTCTGGGCCCCCCTACCGTGGCACCGCCTGTTAACGGTACTCCATCCAGCACTATATCATGGTACCCAGGGCCGCCATCAGGTGGGGTATTAGGGGTACTGATGTGAGAGGCCCGGCCAAACCTAATTGAAAGGGGGGCCCGGCAAACTGCCGCGACTTGCCTTTGGTAGAAAAAAAACAGGCCTCTGCAATGGGGCCCGTTTTTTTCACCAAAAGAATGTCGTGAGCTGCGGGCCCCCCTTTCAATTAGGTTTGGCCGGGCCTCTCACATCAGTACCCATAATACCCCCCCTGATGGCGGCCCTGGGTAGCATGGGGGCCGTCAAACACCGCCGCCCGTGCGACCGATCGCGCGCACCCGCAAACTCCCGCGCATGCGCACCCGCGACCGCCTGGAACCGCGCACCGGATTTTGAGGCAGATTTTGACCTGCCCACACTATCTTGCCGCGTTTTTTGCCCGCGGCGATTGAGGACAGCAGACAAAAAACGCAGCGAAAAATGCATTTTCTGCCTCCCATTGATTTCGATGGGAGGTCAGAGGCGGAACCGCGGCAAGAAAGGACGTGCTGCTTTTCCTTTTTTCTGCGACTTACTCCCATTGATTTCAGATTAAATCAATGGGAGGCGGTTTTGGAAGTTGTTTGGTGCTGATTCTGACGCAGTGTCCGAGTCGATATCAAGGCCCAAAAACTCTGTGAACTGGGCCTTATTGTTAGGGCTTATTCAGACGAACGTGTAATACATCCGTGCAACGCGCCTCGCACGGACTTATGTTACTCTATGGGGCCGTGCACACTGTCCGTGAGTTTCACGCAGCGTGTGTCCGCTGCGTAAAACTCACGACATGTCCTATATTGTTGTGCATTGTTCGAGCATCACGCACCCATTGAAGTCAATGGGTGCGTGAAAATCACGCCCAGCACTTCCGCAGCAGTATAAACTATGAATGAAAACAGAAAAGCACCACGTGCTACAAACATACAAACAGAGTGTCATAATGATGGCGGCTGCGCGAAAATCACGCAGCCGCGCATCATACGCTCCTGACACACGGAGCTGTTATGGACCTTTTGCATGCGCAAAACGCCACGTTTTTGCGCGCTCAAAAAGCACACGCTTGTGTAAATCCGGCCTTAGGGTAGGAACACACTAGGCATGAACACTGCGAATTTTATGCAACACATTTTATTGTGGACAATCCGCAGCGTATCACAGTCGCAGCAGAGTGGATGAGATTTGAACAAATCTCATCCACACGCTGCAAAAAAAAGTGACCTGCAGTGTGGCTTTTTAAGCCGCAGCATGTCAATTTATGCTGTGGAATCGCTGCTCCTCTGTTGCGGAAATGCTGCGGTTCTGCCGCAAAAATCACACATGAGAAAAAAAAATAGGCACTTTTTTAAAATTTATAAAAAAGTTTAGACTTGCCCCGGCCGTAGTCCTGGTGACGCGATCCTCTATTCTTAGCGCAGCCCCGCCTCCTGTCATGACGTTTCATCCCATGTGACTGCTGCAGCGGTCACATGGTCTACAGCGTCATCCCAGGAGGCGGGGCTACGTTCAGAAGAGAGAGATGCGTCACCTAAACTACGGCCAGGGCAAGTCTAAACTTTTTTTTCCCTGCAGGATTCCCGCAGCGGACATGCCTCACGAAACCTGCGCCACTATTTGGTGCGGTTTTGCTGGCAGGGTAGCTGGCGGCTACCGGGGCGGATAAGCTGTGGAGTTTTACTCAGCATATCCGCCTAGTGTGTCCCTTATGATGTCGCTCCTGGAGCTGCTGCCGGTCTCTAAATAGGCAGTTGGTCCAGTAGAATTTGGAATTATTTTTTGGGGTGAACCAGCTTAAAAAAATACAAAACTTTTGTGTTAGGGCCTGTTCACATCACCGTTCGCTTCCGCTCCGGGGTTCCGTCTGAGGTTTCCGTCGGGTGAACCCCGCAACGGAAAGTGAAAGTGACAGCACAGCTTCTGTTTCCGTCACCATTAGCGCAGTCGACTGCGCTATTGATTCCGTCCGAAAACCTGCCGTAACGGTGACGAACGGAAACCATTAGCGATGTTTCCGTCACCATTGAGATCAATGGTGACTGAAACGGAAGCTGTGCTTTCACTTTCACTTTCCGTTGCGGGGTTCACCTGACAGAAACCTCAGACGGAACCCCGGAGCGGAAGCGAACGGTGATGTGAACAGGCCCCAACACAAAAGTTTTGTATTTTTTTAAGCTGGTTCACAAAAAAAAAATCATTCCAAATTCTACTGGACTAACTGCCTATTTAGAGACCGGCAGCAGCTCCAGGAGCGACATCATAAGGGACACACTAGGCGGATATGCTGAGTAAAACTCCACAGCTTATCTGCCCCGGTAGCCGCAGGGAATTCTGCCAGCAAAACCGCACCAAATAGTGGCGCAGGTTTGGTGAGGCGTGTCCGCTGCGGGAAGCCTGCAGGGAAAAAAAAGTTTAGACTTGCCCCGGCCGTAGTTTAGGTGACGCGTCTCTCTTCTGAACGTAGCCCCGCCTCCTGGGATGACGCTGTAGACCATGTGACTGCTGCAGCAGTCACATGGGATGAAACGTCATGACAGGAGGCGGGGCTGCGCTAAGAATAGAATATCGCGTCACCAGGACTACGGCCGGGGCAAGTCTAAACTCTATCAAATTAAAAAAGTGCCTTTTTTTTTTCTCATTTGTGATTTTTGCGGCAGAACCACAGCATTTCCGCAACAGTGGAGCAGCGATTCCACAGAATAAATTGACATGCTGCGGCTTAAAAAGCCACACTGCAGGTCACTTTTTTTGCAGCGTGTGGATGAGATTTGTTCAAACCTCATCCACTCTGCTGCGACTGTAATACGCTGCGGATTTTCCACAATAAAATGTGTTGTATAAAATCTGCAGTGTTCATGCCTAGTGTGTTCCTACCCTAAGGCCGGATTTACGCATACAAAAGGTCCATAACAGCTCCGTGTGTCAGCAGCGTATGATGCGTGGCTGCGTGATTTTCGCGCAGCCGCCATCATTATGACACTCTGTTTGTATGTTTGTAGCTCGTGGTGCTTTTCTGTTTTCATTCATTGTTTATACTGCTGCGGAAGTGCTGGGCGGGATTTTCACGCACCCATTGACTTCAATGGGTGCGTGATGCGCGAACAATGCACAAATATAGGACATGTCGTGAGTTTTACGCAGCGGACACACGGACACACGCTGCGTGAAAATCACGGACAGTCTGCACGGCCCCATAGAGTAACATAGGTCCGTGCGAGGTGCGTGAAAATCACGCGCGTTGCACGGATGTATTACACGTTCGTCTGAATAAGCCCTAACAATAAGGCCCAGTTCAGAGTTTTTGGGCCTTGATATTGACTCGGACACTGCGTCAGAATCAGCACCAAAAAACTTCCAAAACCGCCTTCCATTGATTTAATCTGAAATCAATGGGAGCCAGTCGCGGAAAAAAGAAAAAGCAGCACGTCCTTTCTTGCCGCGGTTCCGCCTCTGACCTCCCATCGAAATCAATGGGAGGCAGAAAATGCATTTTTTGCTGCGTTTTTTGTCTGCTGTCCTCAATCGCCGCGGGCAAAAAATGCAGCAAAAAAACGCGGCAAGATAGTGTGGGCAGGTCAAAATCTGCCTCAAAATTCTTTAAGGAATTTTGAGTCAGATTTTTTTTTCTGTGTGAACAGGGCCATACATAAACATCACTTTGAGACATTTTACTCACTGTGTCTGAAGAACTGCTCCCACTCCAGTCCTCGTCAGGCGATGTCTTCGGTCCAGATGTTGTCCTTCACCTCCAGGCTCCAGAAAATTGATCGACGAACTCCTGCCACCGCGCAACAACTGGACTCCTCCCCCTCTCCTTACGTAGCTACGCTCTTGAGGGAGGCGGAGGTGGAGAAGGAGGAGGAGGCGGAGAAGGAGGAGGCGGGCCAGCAGGTAAGTAGTCTGTGTGCCGGGGATGTTCTTGTGGTGCGGGCATGAGCAGGTTGCGCGCCGGCACGCCCGGTCGTTCGCGGGCGCACGCCTGTGCGGTGGAGCGCGTGCGGTGTTTTACGAGAGGGGGGCCCGCAGCTCACGTCGGTGTTTTACGAGAGGGGGGCCCGCAGCTCACGACATTGTTTTGGTGAAAAGAACAGGCTGTTTTTTTCTACCAAAAGCAAATCGCGGCATTTGCCGGGCCCCCTACACTAGTACCCCTAATACCCCCCTGATGGCGGCCCTGGTCCCAGGTGTCAGCTGTAGTACACAGCTGACACCCGCAGCATATTCCGCGGGTGAGCACGCCCCATAAATCAACCCCCGCACCACGACATGCTATTAAGTCGTGGTGTGCGACTGGGATAATGTGCAGTGGATAGTACAAAGTGAAAATTTAAATTTTCCACTGATATGCCATTTTAGTGCACAGTATTTTGTGCCCAGTTTGTGCCACTGAGGATAAATACCTCATAAAATGTTAATCGGGTTCTCCTGGGTATGGCGATTCCATATATGTGGACATAAACTGCTGTTTGGGCACACTGTAGGGTTCAGAAGGGAGGGTGCGCCATTTTGCTTTTGGAGCGCAGATTTTGCTTGGTAGTTGTTCTGTTTGGGGTTTTACTGGTATTTCAGTTTGTGGGGGCATATGTAATCTGTGTGAAGTACACCAGGGCATAATAAGGTGGTATAATAATGCGGTAAATAAATAATAATACAAAGATGTATGGCCAGTGTCGCACATGGTAGAACCGGAGGCTGTTATCTGGCCTCCGGTTGCCATGCCAACAATCGGCAGCCCCTGAAATCGCATTGCGGGGGCTGCCAATGTGCTACAAAACTCCTTAATGCGGCCATCGCTATCGGTCGCTGCTTCGAAGGGTTTAATTGCCGAAATAAGCGGCGATGGGCCCCTGATCAGCAACCGAGAGAGCAGGGCAGACATCCTGCACATAAACCGCAGCAGCGGTCTAGTGCTGCACGACAGTTAACTGTTAGGCTATGTTCACACAGAGTATTTTGGGGGAGGAATATCTGCCTCAAAATTCCGTTTGGAACTTTGAGGCAGATTTTCCTCTCCCTGCACGCAGATTTTCGCGCCGTTTTTTCGCCCGCGGCCATTGAGCGCCGCAGGCATAAAACAGCGCGAAATACGCTTTCTCTGCCTCCCATTGAAGTCAATGGGAGGTCAGAGGCGGAAGCGCCTGAAGATAGGGCATGTCGCTTCTTTTTTCCGCGAGGCAGTTTTACTGCTCGCAAGAAAAAGACGCCGACGCCTCCCATTGAAATCAATTGTAGGCTTTCTCGGGCCGTTTTTGCCGAGTTTTGCAACGCGGTTTCCTTAAACTCCAGGCGTAACTGCACGTCAAGGTGCGCTAACTAACTGCTCGTCTTGACGTGCAGTTACGTCAAGGTGCGTGAAGGAGTTAATGGCATTAAAAAAATAAAAATAAATGCCCCCCCTCAAAAAAAAGACGTTCATTTGCATAAAATATATTTTATTGCCCCTATATAACATAAAAACCCCACATTCTACAGTATGTATCTACACAACCGTAATAAATGAAGAATTCATATAACAGGTTATTTAGCATGAAACTTGAATGGGATATAAAACAAAAAAAATTGCAGAGAATCTCTTTTTCTATATTCACCCTGTAATAATTTATATAACTTACACAGTGAAGTTTTGTACCCCCATACTGCGCAAAAAAAAAAAAAAATGTCTCCCGCATAAAACAGGGCCTCATACAGCCACATCAATGAACAAATAAAACCGTTATGGCTGCTAAAATGCAGAGGCGTAAAAACAGAATTTTTTTTCTGGTCATTTAAGGTTTTTTCAGGCCCGGTCATTAAGGGTTTAAGTTATTAAATAGATTTTTATTTTAATATTTCTGTTTGCTGTCTCCTAAAATCCAACTGTGTTTTTAATACTATGTTCACATCTGCGTCATAATTGAAGTTTTTTTCCGCCCAAGAATCAGAAAAATTAATATAACAAATTATGGATCTGTCACATGACTGAAACTAATGGCGCACGACCGTATCCATTGACTGTTATGGGTTTCCGTCATTTTTCCAAGCAAAATCTACATTTTATCCAGGAATTTTGTCCGAATTGGTGACGGAAGCTCCCAACGAAGCCTCCAACGCAGATGTAACCGAAGTCGAAAGCAATTTTAAAGTCCTGAATACAAAAAGGTGCCATGTAACAGAAAGAAATGTCCATATGTAGGATGGAAATATCAATCAGATCAGCGCGAAGTAACGTCTGTCCTGCAGAAACTCCTGTGAAAACCTGTAGTATTAGGCCTTATTCACACAAACAAGTTATACGTCCGTGATACGCGCGTGATTTTCACGCGCGTCGCACGGACCTATGTTAGTGAATGGGGCCGTTCAGACTGTCAGCGATTTTCACGCAGCGTATATCCGCGGCGTAAAGCTCACGACATGTCCTATACTTGCCCGTGTTTCGCGCAGCACGCACCCATTGAAGTCAATGGGTGCGTGCAAATCGCGCACGGCACACGGAAGCACTACATCTGGTAAAGAAGAGAAGGGAAACCTGAAAGTCCCCTCCTTATTTACTGTGTCGTCACATAAAAAGGAGTGTCACAATGATGCCGGCTGCGCGAAAAATCACGCAGCCCGCACCATATGCTGATGCCACACGGAACTTATGTGCACGCAATACGCGCACGTTCGTGTGAATAAGGCCTCATTGTGAAAGCTTGACCTGTTTACATTTCAGCAATAAATCGTTATCTTAGAGTTTATCAAATATATTTGATACTGTTTTGTGTAATGGATTATATACTTTAATTTGTAATTTTAAGTATGCATTTTGTATGAATATAGCTAGAATTATAGATGGCAAAATAGCAATGTATTCATACATTACTTTTTTCATTGGAGTTTGTATTTGTTTTCTGCAAATCAGTCTAGGGCTTTATGGTTACTCCTGGTTACAGTACAATTGTGTTGCCATGGTAATCTTATAATTCATGAATTTTCGAAGGACTTGTAACGATTGCAAGAATTCTGATCATGTTGGAATTCTTGCGATTATTGCACATTTTATGCCCCCATTAAGAAACCATGACATGGTGTGACAGTTGTGCTAATATGCTAATTTTACTACGACCATCATTCATTGAAAAGTCACTGTAAAACACTAGCCTTTCTAATAATGGGCAGTGAAATATACCAATTGATGTTAAATACAGTATCTTGCATGTACAATATAATCAATGTTTTTTTAAGGAAAATTTTTGATTTCTTGTAACAGATCATCATGACTGAAACTATTTTTGGTAATGGAACAGATCAGTGGGTGTGCCCTAATGACCGACAACTAGCCCTCAGAGCCAAGTAAGTTGACCAAGCTTGCCAACTTTTAGTGGCATTTTTTAAATTTTGAAATAAGTAACTTCATGAAAATGAATTATTCCTGTAATTTTATTCACTTGTCCGTGGTATTAATAGAAAGCAGAGAAATGAGCATACCTTACCATACCATTTCCAGCTACAAATTAAACTCATTGTTTACATCATTGGGTCTCTTCCATTGGGCCATTCTAAATGCAAATTTTTTTTGTATTATTTAAATAGACACCTTTTGCACAGAATTATTATTTTTTTTAATTAACTTTACATTTAGAAAGCAAATGAACAACATTGTAAATATTCTTTATTCAAGATGTTTTACCATTTTGCTGCTGTAGTGTCTGTGCAGGTCCTTTAGAAAACTGGCTGTGCTGCTACTTCAAACTCAAATCCAACAGTCCACTTCTCCTGACGGGCTGACGTAATCCGTTGTACACAGCATAGCCTGTGAAATTTCACTTTCTGTTCTAAGTGTAGAGAGAAAGCTGTTCTGAAACATGAGAGCTAGTGAAAGCACCATAATTCATAGCCTTTAATTACAATGTTTTTTATCAAGCACTATCACTAACTATAAATTATTTTTCAAACCGGTCAGCATTAATATACGCCAACATTTAAAAAAAAATATATTTTTTTTTAAATTGCAAAATATTTTTATTATTTATTAATTTATTATATTTCTATGCAAAAGAGCTCTGGCCTCAATGAAAGCGGTTTATCATTGGCTTTCTAAGGGTATGTTCAGATGTGGCAGAAAAGTAATACTTGCCTTACCAATCCCCTGCCGCTCCCGTGCCAACTGTTCCCAGGTCCCCCAACGCTCTCTGTTCCTGCTCACAATGATGACATGTCAACATGACATGTGACTGCTGCAGCCAATCATTGGCTCTACTGATGACATGTTGACACTGCAGAGATCACCACTGCATTCATCTGTTTGGCTACAGTGTTCACATGTCAGGTTGACATGTCATCACTGAAGCAGGAAGACCAGAGACTGGCAGGGGATTGGTAAGTTGAGTATTACTACTTTTGTGTTTTGTTAGCATTGTAAGCTCTTTTTGTAAACATTTTTTTATTGTGGCTGGACAACTTCTTTTAACCCCTTAATGACTGGGCCTGAAAAGGCCTTAAAGGGGTATTCCGGTTACAAGTTACCCCCTCTCCGTAGAGTAAGGGGTAACTTGCTGATCGATGGGTGTCCGACTGCTCAGATCCCCACCGTTTACGAGAACGGGGGTCTCTGGCTCTCCCATAGAGAATGAATAGAGCTGCAGGTCTTATTTTATGTAGGAGAAATCTTTATTTTCCTGTGCAGTATAGGGGTACAAATAAATTACTGTGTAATTCATGTAATTTATTTTCGTGACAATTAATGCTAAATAACCTGTTTAAAATTCTTCATCTTATTACGGTCGTAAGTTTTTGCTTTTATGTAATGTTTGAGCAATAAAATATATTTTATGCTCGATAAAGACTTTTTTGTGGACATTTCTTTACTGTTGGTTTTCTTTGTTACATGAATTTTATTTTTAAGCCCATGAATCCCATTTTTTACTGTTTAACTGCTATATTTTATACTTCTGTATTCGCATACTCCTGTATGCTAATGCATTCATTACACTGTTACTATGATACTCTGTTAGGGCAACACATAGTGTGCCCTAACAGCAGGCTTACGGAATAGACAGCCCTGGGGTCCTTTCTAGGTCCCAAGGGCTGACTGCAGAGGGTTCCCCCAGTCTCCGATCACATTTACGGTGATGCGATTAAAGAAGGCAGTCCCCTTTGACCACAGTGTGGTCTTGGAACGCAGCGTTCAAAGGATTAAACAGCTGGGATCAGGGTTTCCCTTGAGTTGTCATTTCCTCACGTTGATTTACACATCGGTAATACCTTTAAAAATGTATTGACTCAAAGTTGCCCAATACAGCATTTCTTTTGAAGTGATATATCTGTTTAACTACTTACAGTATTTCTTAAAGATCATAATTTTAAATTTTAGTTTTCTTTTGTTTTAGCTGTGTCGCTTTAAAACTTTCACTACAACAGGGGCGTCGCTAGCACCGGGCCTTCGGGGGCCCAAGCCCCGGATCTTTGGCCCAGTGCCCCAGATCACTGGGTGACTGCTGTTACAGGGGTCGCAGCGGTCACAATTGCGACCGGGCCGCGGCCACCCGCATCACGTCTGTAAAAATGTACTATAGTAACCAGGGCCTGTGTCATAAAATACACGGGCCCCTGTTACTATAGTAATACCACTATGCTTACCCTCTTTCCCGAGCGCAGTGGAAGTCCTGATGTTTTCTCGCATCATGACGTCACAACGCTGTGAGCCGCGCATGACGTCACAACGCTGGATGGTGTCGGGACATATGCTGCACCCGGAGCCGAAGAGGAGGGTAAGTGTAACATTACTGCCTGCTGGGGTCCTGTGTCTAAGCCTGCCTTGTGGTAGGTTTAGATACAGGGTATAACAGACAGTGTCACACATGGGCCCTGTATGTAAGCCTACCACCTGTGTTACTAATGTGTTTTTTTTGTGTTTGTGTATTTTTACAGGTTCAATTGTTGGACTACATCGGATTCGAGGACGACTTCGGTTATGGCTTTTTTTTCCCAATGGTTTAATGAGGGTTGTGCGTTTTTTAAATTTTTTATTTCAATAAAATATTTCTTCTATGTCCTTGTATCTTCTTTTAAACTTCATTACTACCACCTTAGTAATGGCTGCTGTCTGACAGCATCCATTACTAAGGCGGAGCTTAGTGTTAGCGGGTGCAGAGGCTAACACTAACCCTCCAATATTACCTCAATACCCACTGCCACTAGGGGTACCGGGAAGAGCCGTGTGCGACCCAGTATCCAATCATCTGTAGTGATGGTTGGGCACTGGGTCGGAAGCAGGCTGGTATTATTAGGCTAGGAGAGGCCAAAAACAGTGGCTCTTTCCACCCTGGTAATGTTATCTCGCTGCTGCTATTTTGTATCTGGCTAGTTATCAAAAATGGGGACCCCGCGTCTTCTTTTTCTTTCTTTTTTTTTTTAAATGGAAAAAACGTGAGTCCCCCCCCCCCTCCCTCCCATTTTTCATAACCAGCCAGATACAACACAACCGCAGCAGGCTAGCGTTACCAGAGTGAGATGACCCACTGTATTTGGCCTTTTCCAGCCTAATACCAGCCTGCAATCGCCCCAGTACCAGACCATTACTACAGATGGTTGGGTACTGGATCGTACTCAGCTCTTACCAGTACCCCTGGTGGCGGTGGGTACTCAGTGATCAATCAGCCAGCGGCCATTACTAAGGCGGAAGTAATAATGTTTAAAAAAAATACAAGGACATCGAAAAAACATTTTATTGAAATAAAAAAACCGCACAACCCTCATTAACCATCTAATTGAGAATAAAAAAAGCCGTAATCTAAGTAGTCCAGCAACCGAACCTGTAAGAAAGCACAAACACACCCAAAAAATTTGTAACACATTAAAAAAGCAAAGCAATTCTGATACTTACCAGCGCTGGAGCCGCAGTGTCAGCGAGCTGGGACCTATATCTAAGCCTATCATGTGTGATACTGTCTGCTGAGCCAATGTATCTAATCCTATCCATAGCTATAGGGTCGTAGTGCTATAGATTTGCTGATATGTACGTACGTACGTACGTACGTACGTACGTATATATATATATATATATATATATATATATATATATATATAAATAAAATGAGACAAGGAAGAGACTGTGATCCAGCGCTTGTGAGTAAATAAAAGGAATCTAAGTTCCAATTTTATTGAAATTCGAGTTAAAACTGTAAATTCAAACTGCACAAAGAAAAAGTCCTCCTGGGATGATGTTTTTTTGCCATGTGACCACTGCAGCCTGTAATTGATTGTGCATATATATATATATATATATATATATAACACACGCACACACACACTCAGCATATATATATATATATATATATACACTACCATTCAAAAGTTTAGGGTCACTTAGAAATGTCCTTATTTTTTTAAAGAAAAGCACAGTTTTTTTTAATGAAGATAACATTAATCAGAAATACACTCTATACATTGTTAATGTGTTAAATTACTATTCTAGCTGCAAACGTCTGGTTTTTAATGCAATATCTACA
Source organism: Rhinoderma darwinii (assembly GCF_050947455.1). NCBI lineage: Eukaryota > Metazoa > Chordata > Amphibia > Anura > Rhinodermatidae > Rhinoderma > Rhinoderma darwinii. The sequence continues at coordinate 232,726,131 of NC_134688.1, forward strand.
TAGGTGTATAGAGGCCCATTTCCAGCAACCATCACTCGTGTTCTAATGGTACGTTGTGTTTGTTAACTGTGTTAGAAGGCTAATGGATGATTAGAAAACACTTGAAAACCCTTGTGTGATTATGTTAGCACCGCTGTAAACAGTTTTCCTGTTTAGAGGAGCTATAAAACTGACCTTCCTTTGAGCTAGTTGAGAATCTGGAGCATTACATTTGTGGGTTCGATTAAACTCTCAAAATGGCTTGAAAAAGAGAGCTTTCATGTGAAACTCGACAGTCTATTCTTGTTCTTAGAAATGAAGGCTATTCCATGCGAGAAATTGCCAAGAAACCTGAAGATTTCCTACAACGATATGTACTACTCCCTTCAGAGGACAGCACACACAGGCTCTAACCAGAGTAGAAAGAGAAGTGGGAGGCCCCGCTGCACAACTGAGCAAAAGGACAAGTACATTAGAGTCTCTAGTTTGAGAAATAGACGCCTCACAGGTCCTCAACTGGCAGCTGCATTAAATAGTACCCGCAAAACGCCAGTGTCAACGTCTACAGTGAAGAGGCGACTCAGGGATGCTGGCCTTCAGCGTAGAGTGGCAAAGAAAAAGCCATATCTGAGACTGGCTAATAAAAGGAAAAGATTAATATTGCCAAAAGCACACAGAGATTGGACAGAGGAAGATTGGAAAAAAGTGTTATGGACAGACGAATCGAAGTTTGAGGTGTTTGGATCACAAAGAACATTTGTGAGACGCAGAACAACTGAAAAGATGCTGGAAGAGTGCCTGATGCCATCTGTCAAGCATGGTGGAGGTAATGTGATGGTCTGGGGTTGCTTTGGTGCTGGTAAAGTGGGAGATTTGTACAAGGTAAAAGGGATTTTGAATAAGGAAGGCTATCACTCCATTTTGCAACGCCATGCCATACCCTGTGGACAGCGCTTGATTCGAGCCAATTTCATCCTACAACAGGACAATGACGCAAAGCACACCTCCAAATTATGCAAGAACTATTTAGGGAAGAAGCAGGCAGCTGGTATTCTATCTGTAATGGAGTGGCCAGCGCAGTCACCAGATCTCAACCCCATAGAGCTGTTGTGGGAGCAGCTTGACCGTATGGTACGCAAGAAGTGCCCATCAAGCCAATCCAATTTGTGTGAGGGCCTTCTGGAAGCATAAGGTGAAATTTCTCCCGATTTACCTCAGCAAATTAACAGCTAGTATGCCAAAGGTCTGCAATGCTGTAATTGCTGCAAATGGAGCATTATTTGACGAAAGCAAAGTTTGAAGGAGAAAATTATTATTTCAAATAAAAATCATTATTTCTAACCTTAATGTCTTGACTATATTTTCTAGTCATTTTGCAACTCATTTGATAAATATAAGTGTGAGTTTTCATGGAAAACACAAAATTGTCTGGGTGACCCCAAACTTTTGAACGGTAGTGTATATGTATGTGTATATATATATATATATATATATAATTATAATGCTGAGTGTGTGTATATGTATGTATATTTATATGTACAATCAATCACAGGTTGCAGTGGTCACATGGGATGAAACCTCATCCCAGGAGGACTTTTTCTACGTGCAGTTTTTCAGAGCGGACATTCCTGTAGAAAAACTGCGCCACAATTTGGTGCGTTTTTTCGGTCAAATGCGCTGTGTGCTTTTCCAAAGCGTATCCGGCCTGTGTGAACATTGTCAAACACTGTTAAATAAAAAATAAGTAAAAAATATATATATGTTTTCAAAAGCTGTACATAGCCTTTAACCTGGGACTTGCCATTACATAGGCAAGGAGTGGATTCTCTAGTCCGAGATAAAATCATTGCTAGCAACTTTTATATAAATTCAACCCCACCGTGCCTAGTCAAGCCACTCTTGAAATTTAGTGTAAACCTCTAACTGCTTCCCAACCAATGCCAATTGGACGCCACAGCTTTAATTCACTATGGGCGGGAGGTGCTTTCAGTTCAGTATAAGGGGTAAGATTAAAGTACATAAGAAGCAGTTTGTAGAAACTTTTCTTCTGTACTTCTTTAGGCCTGTTCACACAGTTTTTTTTGCAGGCAGAAAAATTCTGCCTCAAAATTCCTTTTAGGAATTTTGAGGCAGATTTCGACCTCCCTGCAAATTGCTGCGTTTTTCACTGCGTTTTTTTTTGCCTGCAGCCATCGAACGATGCAGGCAAAAGACACAGCGAAAAACGCTTTCTCTGCCTCTGTCATTGCTTCACACCCTCATTTTGTATGTATATGTACAGCGTCTGTTGTAAATGCTGTGGTCAGACAACTGCCGCAGCATTACCAGCAGAAATTTGTAACAGATATATATATGTATATGTGCTAGTCCTTCTCAATGAAGTTAATTTATTTCAGTAATTCAATTCAAAAAGTGAAACTCATATATTATATAGATTAATTATACACAGAGTGATCTATTTTCAGCATTTCTTTATTTTAATGATGATTATGATTTAATAGTTAATGAAAACCCAAAATTTAGTGGCTCAGAAAATTTGAATATTATATAAGCCCAATTTAAAATATTACCGTATTTTTCGGACAATAAGACGCAGTTCTTTAGCAAGAATAAATCTTGCTAAAAAGTCCCTGCATCTTTTAGTCGTCAGTCAAGGGACCCGGCAGCGCCAGGCCCCCTGACCGCTCCTTACTTAACCCCTTCCCGACCCATGATGTGGCAGCGCATCATGTTGCGGGGAGGGGATGATGTATTGAGCGGGCTCACGCGCTGAGCCTGCTCCATACTGCAGGTGTCAGCTGCTGACACGCTGCTCTAACAGCCAGGAACTGTTCCTGGCCGTTTAACTAGTTAAATGCCGCGGTCAATAGTGTCCGCAGCATTTATAGTGGTTTTCCCATGAAGGACATTTATGACATATCCACAGCATAGATACGGGTACCACCAATGGGACCCGCATCTATCTCTAGAACAGGGCCCCCTAAACCCCGTTCTATCTTACCCGGCTCTGCTGTCTTCCGGCCACTTCACTTCCTGGTTACATGGTTAAGTTACGCAAACAGCGTAACTCGCTGAGCTACGCAGTTTCCGTAACTCCCATACAACTGAATAGTAGTTACGGAAACAGCATAGCATGCTACTCTGCTTTTGTAACTGCCATTCAGTACTATGGGAGTTACGGAAACCGCGTAGCTCAGCTAGTTACGCTGTTTCCTTAACTCATCCATGTATTGCAGTGTATTGTACCAGCGATCTAGTGTTAGATACATTTTCAGGAGTCTAAAAAATTTTTAAAAGCTAAAAAAACAAAACCTTTTCCCATTTCTTCCCAAGCACAATGTAAAAATAAAAAAAATTGGTATCGCTGCGTCCGTAAAAGTCTGTAACTATTACAATATAGCATTATTTGACTCACACAGTGAACTGCATAAAAAAATAATTATTTAAAACCCCAGAATCGTTGTCTTTGATCAACATAGAGCTAAAAAGAATGAAATAAAAAATGATAAAAAAATTGTATGTACCAAAAAAATGGTGCTAATAAAAACTATAGCTCGTCCCGCAAAAAATAAGTTATGGCTCTCAGAATGTGGTGAAACTGAACAAATTAATTTTTTTTAACCAATAGTTTTTTCTTTGTAAAAGAAGTAAAATATTTTTTTTTTTCCCGTTTTCTGTTGTCTAATAGTCAGGTGCGTCTTAGTCCGAAAAATACTGTATTTTTAATACCGAAATGTTAGCCTACTGAAAAGTATGTACGGTATATGCACTCAATACTTGGTCGGGGCTCCTTTAGCATGAATTACTGCATCATTGCTGCGTGGCATGGAGGCGATCAGCCTGTGGCACTGCTGAGGTGATATGGATGCCCAGGTTACTTTGATAGCGGCCTCCAGCTCGTCTGCATTGTTGGGTCTGGTGTCTCATCTTCCTCTTGACGATACCCCATAGATTCTCTGAAGTTTAGGTCAGGCGAGTTTGCTGGCCAATAAAGCACAGTGATACTCTGGTCATTAAACCAGGTATTGGTACTTTTGGCAGTGTGGGCAGGTGCCAAGTCCTGCTGGAAAATCAGCATCTCCATAAAGATGATCAGCAGAGTGAAGCATGAAGTGCTTTAAAATCCTGCTAGACGGCTGCGTTGACTCTGGACTTGATATAAAACAGTGGACTTCACTTTTTGAATTACTGAAATAAATCAACTCTGATGATATTCTAATTCATTGAGAAAGACTAGTACATACGTTTTTTGTTTTTTTTTGGGGGGGGGGGGGGGGGCGGGGTGTGAACATATGTTAGTACAAGTATACTTACTGCTGGGGCCCTGTATCTAAGTCTATTATGTATGATACTATCTGCTGGGGCCATGTATCTAAGACTATCATGTATGATACTGTCTGCTGAGACAAGGTAAGTATGTGGGACTACCTACAGGGGACTGCATGACACTGTCTACAAGGGGGAAGTAATGCAGGGGGACTGTATGTGGAACCATGCAGGGGGTTTGTGACACTATATACAGGGGACATTGTGAGGGGAACTCTCTACAGGTGTCTTTGATAAGAGCCCAGAGACATAACTTTGCTTGGGGCACCAGAAATGCCAAATTTTCCTGTGAGGTTTAGTACAAGGGTACTTACTGCTGGGGCCCTGTATCTAAGGCTACATTCACACGAGCGTGACTGATTTACGTGCGTAAAAAACACGAGTAAATCTGTCCGTGAGCTCTGCGTTTTTGCGTCAGTGTTTTTTGCGTGTGGCATGTGTTTTTCACGCACTTGCAAGCACTTTGTATCATGTGTGATACTTTCTGCTGGGGCCATGTATCTAAGCCTATCATGTATTATACTGTATGCTGAGACAATGCATCCTATTCTATCCAGCGGTGTAGATATAGGAGCCTTAGTATTAGATATGCGATCCCCGATATGTATGTAAAAATGAATTTACTTTTCAGGGGGTGGGTAAATATGTCTCGGAGCTTGTGCCCCTTTTCTTTTAAGACCCTAGCAACGCCCCTGCGCTACAAATTATAGGAATAAAATGCATCAATGCAACGCTCACACTAAACTTGAACTTAATTTTCAGGCTACAGACAGGCTGGTCAGTACACACTTACCAAACAGACAAGCAGAGGAAGAATCAGTGTCTTAACCAAAATGAGATGGAGTCAATACTTCAAGTCATTCGAAAAGCTGAGAGGGTAGATAACCTGGAACAGCAGAGAATTGGGTATGTCTGAGCGTTTAAGGATATATCATTGTTTTTATTAAATACTGCCAAACTATGGCATTAACAATATAGTATAATTTACAAAAAAATGTAAATGTGTATGTAATAATGGTATGTAACAGCGCACTGGGTTTTTGTACCCAGTCAATACGTTTGGCCGGTCGCCGTTGGGTTCCATCATTCTACGGTTCCAGTTTTTCGTTGTTCTGCTTCTATGACCGAGCAGAGCGGAAAACTCTAGCACAGATGTGAACAAAGCCTAAATGGGAAAGTTTGATGGAAGTCCGAAATGTATACCACTTACATGCTTCAAATTTCCTTATTTATGTGTACTAGTTTCTACTGTACATGCATTTTCTTTGTTCCAGTTATTCTCAGATTATTCAAGTTAAAATGAACCAGAGAATAAGTATGTCGCGAATCTGCACACATGGATTTCACTTTTCCAGCGACGCTGCTTTTGTGCCATCTTCTGGAGTAAAAATGTATTTCATCTGAAAATACTGTTTTTGGTGTTTTCCTCTGTGCTATTATTAGCTGATTACATCATATACTAAATTCTAGTCGCCCTTCCTCGCATGTACTAGTTACTTATGGTCACTTATTATAGACAAATAAATAATACAATATAAATATTTTCATTCATCCATTTTAAACCGTTCCTATGAGGAAACCGTTTCCTTCATGTGAACGGTTTGTGAGGGACCTGCTTTCCTCTAAATAGATCCAGTGCCGTGTTGGACTGTTCATACCACTGTGTGTGAAGCATGAAGAACATTACCATAAATATCAAAATCATTTTACCAGTTAGCAGTGTACTGGTAAAATGTACCCTGACTACTATGTTATTTTCTTATATGAATCATTGGTATATAATATGAACATTCAACAGCTTAGAAAAGTATTCATGATAAGCTCTTTGGAGTCATTTTGGTTTTAGGAGATGCATACTCAGAAATTATATACTATCAAGTATAGGGTCAAACATTGAATCTTCAGTCATAAGTGGTTTCTGTAGAATGTCACAAAAATATTCCATTATCTTTTCTTGCAGACTATTAGACTTTTCAGAAAAATTAATGAAAGTGCTTTCATTTGTAGACGCCTTGTGGAAAGACTAGAAAACATGAGGAAAAATGTGATGGGAAATGGGATGTCACAATGCCTACTGTGTGGGGAGCATCTTGGGATACTGGGCACCACGTCTGTCTTTTGCCAAGACTGTAAAAAGGTAATATTGTCAGTTTTTCTTTCTCATGCCTTGACCCTATTAATTTACTTTTGTTGTAATTTATTGTCAAAGTATGTTAATCAGTGCATCACTACAAGTTTTCACTACTACCAGAGCTTGACTAAGGTAGTAAATGACTAAGCAGCATAACACTGGCGCAGTCCCGAATGAGTTTCTGAATTCTAATTCGCAGAAGTGCACTGTGTGGTTTTTGAGGGCCTTTTACATATTTATTTAAAAAATAACAAAAAACCTGGGTGTTTCTGTTTTTTATATTTCACATTTTGTCCTCATTGACTTTCATGTAATCGAATCACAAAAGGTTAACCCCACCCCCCCCCCCAAATGCAAATGTGTGTTTATCATGTATGCAATTTTCAGCAGGAAACCCTTCTAGTATCCTTTTTCATATACTGCATGTACATGTACCACTATTGCCTAGTGTGAACTGTCTAGCCCAAACACTTTCCTTCCAGTATACCCTACAGTAATAATTGTATTTATAATAAATCTATTATTTAAAGGGTTATATTAGCTATTTTGATGACTTCCTCATCTCTTTTATAGAGATTATTGTACAAATACTTAACTTTCATTTGCTATCCTGCTTGCCGTTTCAATCATTTCTAAGACAACTCCTTCAGATTTGCACTGAAACTGTAACGAGGACCTCCAACAAGCAAACGCTGTAGTGTATGAATTTCATAAAAATTAGATTTCACAGAGTACAGTGATGACGTCTTCAGAATTTTTTCTTCATTATGTTAATAGCCTACCTCTTGTTATTTTATGGCTTTTTGCCTAAGACAGTGACATACAGTACTGTAGAACTGGCTGTATATTTAAAAAAACATACTAATATGGGAAGTAATATAGAGACACTAAAGGTTCCTCAATATAGTTATGGTTGGTTATTCCGTTCATAATTACATAGTTAATAATTATACAATGACGCTTCGGTACTGGCTACAACCATAAAATCAATTGTGGCCCCAATTTTGGTCTTTTGTAATTCCTTTTTTTTTTTTCTGTCCTCCCTCGCAGTGGAGGTTTTTTTTTTTTTTTTCCAATTGAGCATACTGTGTCAGATTGCAGTGAGCACCCTATAGTTTTCCAACGAGTAAGGCTCGTTCACATCTGCGTCGAGGCTCCGTTCATGGGTTCCGCCAGACCTTTTCGGCTGGGGAAGCCATAAACGGAATTCAAACGGAAACCATGGGTTTTCGTTTGAATCACCATTAATTTCAATGGTGACGGATCCGGTGCCAATTGTTTCCATTTGTCACCGTTGTGTAAGGGTTCTGTCGTTTTGACAGAATCAATACCGTAGTCGACACTGCTATTCATTCCGTGAAAATTACCGATCCCCTGCACAACGGTGACAAACGGAAACCTTTTGCACTGGATCTGTCACCACTGAAATCAATGGTAATGCAAACGGAAACCTTGTGTCCATATAGTGTGTGTGTATGTATGCGTGTGTATATCTATCTATATCTATAACCGGAACGTCGTTCGGCACTAAACATGGGAAAATAAAACCACAGCTTGATTTTTTTATTTTTTTTGCTGGAGTGCTGCAATCTTTCTTTCGTGTGTGTGTGTGTGTGTGTGTGTGTGTGTGTGTGTGTGTGTGTGTTAAGATATCCAAAGTCTAGGATGGCAACAAGTGTCGGCACAAATAATCAGAAGGCGTTTGCACATTGGGCTACGAGCCAGATGTCCACCTACAGGTGTTCCATTGACCACACGCCACCACTCTCAAAGGCTTTCATAGTGGGCAGCAATGGGGGCTGGAATTGAGGTCTATCCTCTTCAGCAAGGAGTCCTGCTTTTGTCTGGGACGCAATGATAGCCGGAAATTGGTCTGGAGACCACGTGGGCAATGCCATGAAGAGGCCATCACAAGGAAACGTCACACCGGTCCTACACCCGGGATTGTGGCGTCCATGGCCACGGGCCGTCGGGTTTACTCACCTCCCGATGCCCACAGCCATGGATCCGTGAGCGCTGGTCCCCATATCCATCCTAGGAGACGCCAGCGCTCGCTTCCATTCCAGTCTGCTGTGTCCCGTAGGGTGCGTGCGCATTCTCGTGCACGACCTTAAAGGACCAGAGTGCGCACAAGAGGAAATCCTTCATCAACTGCCATGATTTCCTTGTCTATAAGAAGGCCCCAGGCCTTCTGATTCTTGCCTGAGTGTTGTTAGTTTTCCTAGTCTGTCTTGCAAATGGTCCCTCAGTGTTACAAAACCTAAAGATTGGAGTCTGACACACCAAAAATGAATTAAAGTGGTATAAATTTATTAGATCAATTAAAATTAACAAAACACATTAAAAACATAGATGATTGCCACAGTGCGGATAGACAACCAGATAATACAGTACAGAAAATGGCGCTGTATAAACAAGAAGGAACAAGGCTATAGCACATTACACATATATATATATATATATATATATATATATATATATATATATATATATATTTATTTATTTATCACAGCATAAAGGAGTAAGAAAACTTACTCAGCCTTTTGTATATGGACTCTATTTATTTGAAAGGTAATTCCAGCAGCCAAATGTATATGAACACACGGTGGTTCGATCAGGGGCGTAGCTAGGGGGTGGCAGGCGGGGCATGTGCCCCGGGCGCAGTTCAGAGGGGGGCGCCAGCGCCAACTCCTCCTGCACTATAATTGTACCTGTGTCGCAAGGACACAGGTACAATTAGAAGCAATAAATGACCGGGCACGTTCCGTGCCCGGCCATTCAGCGCCTTTCCACGAATGAAGCAACTGGTACCTTTTGTACCAGTGAAGCTTCCGTCGATTAAAGGCGCTGACTGACTGACAAGGAAAGTCATCCTGCCCAGCCAATCAGCGCCTTTCATAGATGCTGCGTTCTACTCCCTGGAGACCTGCGCAGAAGAGAGCAGGTCTCCATGGCTGCCGGACGGCGTGGGAGCGGGAATAAGGTGAGTTTGAATATTTTTTTTTTTATTTTTTTTTAAATTGTAATGGAAGTGTGTGGCTGTATCTGCGGGGGGACCTTGTCTACACGGGGGGGTGGACTTTATCTACAAGGGGGACTTTATCTACGGGGGGGGGTCTATCTACAGGGGGACTATATCTACAGGGCTGGGCTATATACAGGGGGACCATATCTACAGGGCTGGGCTATATACAGGGGGACTATATCTACAGGGCTGGGCTATATACAGGGGGACTATATCTACAGGGGGGCTATATACTGGAGTGGGCTGTCTATAGAGCACCATATACAGGGGTGGGCTATAGCTACAGGGGGGCTATATAGTATATAGCCCCCTGTAGATATAGCCCACCCCTGTATATGGTGCTCCATAGATAGCCCACCCCAGTATATAGCCCCCCCTGTAGATATAGCCCACCACTGTAGATATAGCCCACCTCTGTAGATATAGCCCCCTGTAGATATATTCCCTCTGTAGATATAGCCCCCCTGTGTATAGCCCACCCCTGTAGATATGGTCCCCCTGTAGATATGGTCCCCCTGTAGATATGGTCCCCCTGTAGATATGGTCGCCCTGTAGATATGGTCGCCCTGTAGATATGGTCCCCCTGTAGATATGGTCCCCCTGTAGATATGGTCCCCCTGTAGATATGGTCCCCCTGTAGATAGCCCACCCCTGTATATAGTCCCCCTGTAGATATGGTCCCCCTGTAAATAGCCCACCCCTGTATATAGTCCCCCTGTAGATATAGTCCCCTTGTAGATATAGCCCACCCCTGTATATAGTCCCCCTGTAGATATAGCCCACCCCTGTATATAGTATCCCACAAATAGCTCCCCCTATAGTGCTCCACAGAAAGCCCACCCCTGTATATAGCCCCCTTGTACATATAGTCCACCTCTGTATATAGTGCTCCACAGATAGCCCACCCTTGTATATAGTATATACAGGGGGGGGCTATCTGTGGAGCACTATATACAGGGGTGGACTATATGTACAAGGGGGGGCTATATACAGGGGTGGGCTATCTGTGTAACACTATATACAGGGGTGGAATATATGTGAAGCACTATATACAGGGGTGGGCTATATCTACAGGGGGGCTACATACATGGTTGGGCTATCTGTAGAGCTCTATATACAGGGGTGGGCTATATCTACAGGGGGCTATATACAGGGGTGGGCTATATCTACAGGGGGCTATATACAGGGGTGGGCCATCTGTAGAGCACTATAGGGGGAGTTATTTGTGGGGCACTATCTACAGGGGGCTCTATGGCAGGCACTATACAGGGGGCACAGTGTGTGTGTGTGGGACACGGTGTATGGTTCTATTGTAATTAGAGGTGCAGTGTATAGCGCTATTATACTTAGGGGTGTAGTGTGTGGTATAATAACTTTATATTTATTTATAGGTGCAGAAATGTTGGAAAAGTGAGAAGCTGAAGACATCTGAGTGGCAAACTGCAGAAATGGTCTGTGACCGGGAGAAGTCATCATAGAGGTCTGGACCGGATGGAGAGAAAGAACTAGAATCTGAGACGTCACCGGTGAGTCACTTAATGTAAATGTTTATTCTGCCTCTAATCAGTAATGTAGTCACTGTATGATCTGCAGTGAGATGATGGGTGGTATGATTAGGATAGGATTTATTTTTTGTGAAACGGCATCTCCCAGCATATCCTTACCATTCTTCGGGCCATGCTGGGAGCTGTAGTTTTACGCCGTACACACCTATACAACAGGGGTTGTACTAAATTGAGCTGTATTTGTGCTGGTGTTGTATATATGTAGTGAGTTTGCTTCTGGGGCTGTATATATGTACTGAGCTTGGTTCTGGTGTTGTGTATAGAACCATATTGCTTGTGAAATGTACAAATATTTTTATGCTCGCATTACATAAAAAGAAATGACACTTCGATTGGTAGAGAAAACATACACGGCGAGGGGAGAGGAGATGTCGGGAAAGAGGTTGGGGGGGGGGGGCGCCAAACTGAATCTTTGCCCCGGGTGCTAGCGAACCTAGCTACGCCTCTGGGTTCGATGATGGATGCAACAATGTTATATTCACCATGTGTGGCCTCTACATAATGCATATGAGAACTTGCCCATGACAGTAGTAAATAAATACTGTAATAATAAACAGCTGTCTTTAGACAGCATAGGACACCGTGCTCGGCTTAATTTACAGGGCCGCCTTTTTATGCCACTGTGGCATAAGTACCGTTAATGAGCGCCATGAAAAGGGGTAAAGGCAGTCATTAAAGAGTTAAAATCAGTATTGGTCATGTGATTCACACACAGGTGCAGGGCTGATTACAATTACTGTATGTGTATCAGAGGTTCATCTAATGAGCCATGCAATCGTGTCTACAGGACCATGGACCAAATTAAATTTTCTAGGAAGTAAACAATTAAAGTATGGGGGGCGTGGCTAACGAGCGATGTGAGCAGATGTGTTGGCTGCAGCTCCCGCTCTGATCCGTCGAATTTATCCTGCTGTGCCTGCAAAATTCTCTGAAAACTAGGCTATTGTTGCTCTGGACTTAAACCGGGGTACACTCAACGGTCGTTGCTTGCAGTCTTGCCGACATGGTGAAGGGGCGAGCAGGGAAAGCCTGTGACAAGGAGGCCCGAGATGGTGCCGGCCTCCTCACTCCTGCTAAATCCGGATGTGCTTTGGAGCCTCAGAAAGATGTGACCAGGCTGAGCAAGTTTGCTCGTAACACTCTTGCTGTCAATTATATGGAAGACCCTGGGCATCAACCAGGGGAGGAAGGAGATGATGATCAGCCTGAGCCTCCTGACGAAGGGCCTGTGGAGTGTATGGAAGAGCCTCGATTTGGGGTGGAACCCACGCTCGCTGACTTGCCATTACCAAATGCCATGCTTCCCTGACTTACCAGGTTGGTGGAGTGAAAGAGGACATTTCTACACTTAAACAGGATTTCAAAAAAATATCCCAGCGCCCTACTGCTCTGGGGGAACGAGTTAGTGAAATTGAGGATGTGCTGTCTCCTCTGCGGAGGGAGGTGAATACTCAATCCAGAAATATGGAAGTGCTGAGACTGAAACAGGACGACATGGAAAACCGTCTTCAACCGAACAATGTCAGAGTTCTGGGGGTTCCGGAGAAGCTGGAGGGGACTACTCCTACGGAATATGTGGAAACCTGGCTGCTTAATGTCTTTGGGAAAGACAACCTTACCTCGTTATTTGCTGTGGAAAGGGCCCATCGTGTGCCTAAGCCCTCCACGTACCATCCTGGCAACGATCTTACATTATCGAGATAGATACTCTGCTTCGCAAAACGCGGGAGCGCCAAGAATTTGGAGATTGATGGCCACAAGATATCACTGTTTCCAGATTACTCCATGGATGTACAGAAAAGTCGAACTCATTTTTTTTTTTATATTAAAAGGCGCCTCAGAAACTTACATGTGGTCTACTCTATGCTATACCCGGCAAGATTGCGGGTGGTGGCGCTTGGAGGTACACACACTCATTCGAAAATCCGAAAGCTACTTTGAGGTGGCTCGATCAACATGAGACAATTATGGGCCCCGGGGGATTAGGATCTCCAGGCTGAAGATGTTGATTACTAACTTCATGATTGCTGTTTGACCCATGAACTTTGGGTCCACTATGACTGGGTCTTGGGTAGTGTGAGTATGGCTGACATATTGGACTAATGGTTAAAATGCTGCATTTCTTTACATGTTTCATAGATATACATGTGTTTGGTTCCTTTTCAATATCTGGCCGGATATATTTGAACCATTATCCTTCCGGCATTTGAATGGTGGTACTGTTATACCAGTGGGAGAATGATTTCACTGTGGGTTTAATGTTTGCCTGTCAGTATTCTATACTGTTCTTATATTCTGGCTGGCCCCTCAGAGAGAGAATAGACTGCCCTGTGATATATAAAGATAGGAGGGGTTTTGTAGGACAAATACGTTGTAGCCCTGGTCCCTGATTCCAAGTTTTTGGGGAATCTGTAATGGGGCTCGTTCTACTTTTTCTCCGGGTTGTTGGGGGGGGGGGGGGGGGTTAAGGTGGGTTGTGGGAGGCTGGGGTGGGGTTTTTTGGGGGGCTGCTCAAATGCTAGAACTTGGGAGGGTGATGTTACTTGAAGTTTGGGCCTATTCTTCTGTGTGTAGAAGTGAGCTTGGGTCCCTAGTGATTTCCTATACGGGTCATGGCTGATACGATAAAGGTAATCTCCTGGAATGTGAGGGGACTAGCAGATGCTAACAAACGAAGAGCTATACATGACTTTGTGAAGGATGTGCATCCAATGATGCTTTGCCTGCAGGAAACGCATATGACCCCTGACAGACTTTCACTCCTGGATAAACCTTGGGTGGGACAGAAATTCCATGCGACATATACTGCATATTCCAGAGGAGTGAGTGTTATTTTTCATAGATTCTGAGGGTTGATATGTGCGAACGGGAAATTTTTTACATCCCTTTGTATTTTAATGGTGGTGTATGTCCCTCCGCCATACTAGAGTGAGGTTCTTTAACGTATTATGCAATTTACTAAACATGGTCCTCAAGTGCCCTGGTTGTTCATAGGAGACTTTAATAATACTGTTGATAAATCCCTTGATCGGCTGGGGGGAGAATTAGGGTTGTTAGGTGAGGATTTGACCCCTTTTGGAAAAGTTTTACGTGAGGTAGCCCTATTGGATTTGTGGCGCATTAAGTATCCTACAGTCAGACAATTCTCATGTCACTCCACTACTCATGGGACCCTTTCGCGCATAGATTTGGCTTTGGTTAATTCCCTTATTTTGCTGTTTATGGAGGAGGTGATATACCTGCCATGTGGTCTGTCTGACCATTCCCCGCTTAGTCTCTTTGAAATTTTCTCCAGCATCATGTAGATCCCAGGGAGTATGGCGCATTAACCCGTACTGGCTCCAGCTAATATCACCTAGAGTATCGATATCGGATCAGCTCCGTGAATTTTTTAACTCTGATGTATCGGCCTCGCCTTTGGTAGTATGGGATGCCATGGAAGCATTCCTGAGAGGGCTCTCATTAGGGAAGTTAACAAAGTAAAGGCTATTTCTAGGGCTAAGGAGGCGGCTCTGAGACTGCAGGTACAGGAGGCGGAGGACAATGTTGTTGCTGTTGATTTGGGGGGTAGCGGGGAGAGGCTTTGTAGGGCACAGGATCATCTTAATCAAGATCATCTCACCAATGCAGGCCATAAACGTTTTTTTCCGAAACAGAAATACTTTGAGGAGGGGGAAAATAATTTTATTCTTCTTTATATAGGTCTAGGACTGACCCCTCTGGAAGGGAGTTAGAGGCGTTCTTTGAGAATCTCTCTCTCCACTCCTTGTCTACTGAAGCTGCGGAACAACTGGATTCCCCATTAACTCTAGAGGAGGTAGAGGCGGCACTGGCCTCAATGGCTAATACGAAGTCCCCTGATACGGATGGCCTGCCAGCTGAGGTATTTAAATGGTATACTCCACCTCTGATGGCACAATTACTTAAGGTGTATCAATCCACTCTAGCTAGTGGTCGGTTGCCGGACTCAATGTATGATGCCGTTATCGTTGTTATACCCAAACCTGATAAAGATGTTAGATTGCCTGGCCTATTTCGCCCCTGACAGTTGATGTGAAAATTCTAGCTAAGATTCTGGCTAATAGACTCTCTAGGGTGGACACACAGGTAGTACATCAGGATCAGGTAGGGTTTATGCCCAATAAGTCAATGGCTGTCAATTTGCGCAGATTATATTTCAATCCTCAGATGCCACAGCTGGCAAGTGAGGCCAGGGTAGTGGCTTCTTTGGACGCAGCCAAGGCCTTTGATAGTGTGGAATGGCAGTACTTATGGTATACTTTCAAGTGTTTTGACTTGGTGGGGGATTTATAGCTTGGGTGAAATTTTTGTATGCTGTGCCCAAAGCCCGGGTTAGAGCGAATGAGTTACTCTCGCCTTCATTCTCGCTGTATCGAGGAACGAGACAGGGGTGTCTCCTATCGCCCCTTTTATTTGCGTTGGCCATTGAGCCAGTGGCGGCTGCCATTCGTAGAGCTGATGAAATTCGGGGATTTTGTTATGAAGGGATACATGAAAAAAATTGCTCTTTTATGCGGATGACATGCTCCTGTTCTTGAGTAACTGGCCAGTGTCCTTAGAAATCCTCTCTTTTGTTGGTGGGGCCCCAATACCCTGGGGTGGAGGACGCAACAGGGAATTGCAAAAGGTGTCCAGGTTTAAATATCTCGGAATACATGTTGGTGGCAAAATTCTGGATTTTGAGTCTCTCAATATTGACCCGTTAAGTAAGCTCCAGAGTAAAACGACAGCATGGTGCAAACTTCCGCTTAGTGTGGTGGGTAGAGCCAACCTTTCTAAAATTATATTTATGCCTCAGATATTCTACTTATTGCATAACGCCCCGGTATGGCTTCCTTAAAGGATTTTTAATAAAATCATTGGTATATTTCGGGATCTGATATGGAAAAAAGGCGTTCCAAGGATTCGTATGAAAACCCTGCAAAGGCCAAAGGAGGATAGTTGGCTAGCGGTACCAAATCTGTGGCTGTATTATATTGCTGAACAGTTGCAACATATCAGAGGGTGGGGAGCTGAAATACCATGTACTGCAGTGGGGAAGTTAATTAGTGTGGTGGCCGGTGAGAAACAGTTATTATTGGTTCTGGAATCTGGGCGATTGGGAGAAAGGAGGATGGACTTTCCTACATTAGCTATGATTTATAAGGTCTGGGATAGAGCGAAGGCTCTGGTGGGGATAGTTGGGTACACTCCTTACTCCCCTATTTGAGGAAATAATTTATAAAGAATTAGATAAATTGGTAGGGTTTAAGGAGTGGCGGTATAAAGGTATTAGTACCCTTCAGAGTCTTTTTTTCGGATGGTGTGTTTCGTACATTTGAAGACCTTCAGGAGCAATTTGATCTGCCTCAATCTAGTTTTTATAAGTACTTGCAGCTTCGGCACGCTTATGATGTACAGAACAGACTTATCCCGATAGTCTAGACCTCTCATACTTATTTTATCACGATTCTGGCGCAACCAGGAAACACTAAAGGTATAATCTCCTTGTTGTATGGGTCTCTACTAGAATCCACTCTTAAAACTCGGCCTCTTAATATAAAGTAAAAATGGGAAAGATCTAGGTCCGATTTGCTGACAAGATTTGGCGGGACATTCTAGAGTCAGTACCTAGCACATCCTTGAGTGAAATTTGTAGTCTCTCACAGCTTTTCCTTTTGCATAGGGTATATAGGACCCCTCTTCTTCTTTATAAGATGGGATTTAAAGGGGATTCCTGTTGCTATCGCTGTGGGGAACATGGCGCTGACCTTTTGCAAGTTATGTGGAGTTGCTCGCGGCTTGGGGAGTTTTGGAGGAGGGTGGTGGGTCTTATAGGTCAGGTGTATAATTTTACAATTGCCTTGGACCCGATTTTATCTGTGTCCTGGTATATACTTCTGAATTACCTGTGACGGAGGGGCAGAGACTGGGGGTTCTGAGACTTTTGTATCGGGCGCGTAAGCTGTTTGCTGTGCATTGGAAGGATACTGACCCCCCATCCGAGCTTGTAGAGTTGAAATCCAGGATTAAGATTCTGCTGCGGCTCAAAAAATTTGTGTATTTAAGGTGGGGCAAGTATAAGAGGCTTGAGGACCAATGGGCTCCCTGGTTGGACACACCGGATCTGGTCTCAGCTGAGTTGATCTTAAATCGAATACCTATATGATCAGATCTCTTGTTTGGGGGATACTGAGAGTTCCTGCTAGTCTCTGGCCCTCCTATGATTATGATTTATATGGTATGTGCTGACACTGTGTTTGTCAATTATTATTTTCCACTGACTAAAACATTGATGTGATGACGATAAGATATTGAATGCTTACTATGATGGCTCTCTAAAGGTTTCTGTTTACTTATTGGAACATGTGCTAATTTGTGTTGTACACTGTTATTTTCTAAAAGATGGATCTAATTTTGGGCAGGTGGTGGGATAGGGGGGAGGATGCTCAATGTTTTTTCATGTATGTAAAATGTGAAACTGTTAATAAAAAATTATTTAAAAAAAAAGAATTAAAGTAGACTGTTTGTGATGACAGGATCTCAGTAGCTAAAACCTTTAATCGGCTAACTGGAAAGGCTGAGCTACTAGCTAAGATCTATAAATTGCAAACATATCCTGGTATTCTCTTATGATGCTATAAATCTGGCACATAACATTCATTTTTATATGAAAGACATTGAGTTAGCCTCCAGAAATAATATGTAGGGCTTCTCTATTAAACTGTAATCTCCTTGTTTATGTCTTAGAAAGTCTGCACAAAATGTGGAATTGAAACTATCAGCAACCTGAAGCGGCCCACCTGGCTCTGTAAAATTTGCAGTGAGCAGAGAGAGGTAAATTATGATCTTTTTGTCTTTACTTTATACATTTGTGGAAAATGTTATATCTAATGTATGATTTGATGATCTTAAGATACCAGAGTTGAAAGCTCCTGGGTATTGTGATTAGCTGCTACTTTTACCTGGCTAACTAACTTTTACTGTGATTTTAAATTGCAGCTCCTTTTTCTTTTTAGCTGATTGTGGTGGCGAGACTACTATTTTCACACTTAGCAGGTTATTTCAGTGTAATAATTAGTACTCCAGACCTATGTTGGGCACAAATAGTGTTTTTTTCCTGGCCACAAGCAGGGGACATAACAGTTCAAAAATGCATTACGTCCAGATTCACCCTTGGATGAGTACCATACAGTGCCATATGTTGGCCAAGTAAAACATCTTTACAGTTTCTTAAGAAACAATTCTAAACAGTACAACCACCATCATACACAGCAAAAATAATATACTGTACACTACCTTAGCAGCAGTGCCACACAATACCAAAGTAAATCCCACTATACAGTGCTTAAATAATACCAACATGCAGTCACTAAATAATAGCTTCAAGCGTAATTCAATGACAGTGCTATACAAATAATAACAATATTTCTGACAATCAGAAATTTTATTGAGGCGCTCCCATCTGCAGAAGTAGCTGATCCACCCTGTGCGATTTCACACACCAGTAAGGTTGGCCAAGATGATGTCCTTTAAAAAGGACATTCCACTGTTCCATTTTGTCTGTGTATAACACACAGTTAAACTAAATAACCATAATGTAAACTAAACAAAAAAAAGATAATATCTTAACTCTTAGATGCTAGATCAATGCTACCAGTGCAGATAACAAATGCAACTTATTTAGCAAACAAAATGGTTAAAACTTAACCCTTTGCCTGCCAAGGACGTATCTCATATGTCCCTGCAGGGAGGCACTCCAGATTCTTGGCTTTAAGACCAGACCTAGATTGCAGCTCTAGCTGCCATCTAGCCGGAGTTAAAGCAGATTTAGTGAGAGCTGCATATATTTGCAGCTCTTCTTTTAGTCCATGTTGAGGAGGAGAGGGGGGCAGCGGGGGCCGTGCTTGCAGTCTGCAGGGAGAAGAGCCTCCTCCTGTCCCTGTATGGCTTTAGTTGACCCTAGGGGGAGGTGTAACATTAAGTTTTGTTTATCACCCTTCCTTGGTAATCAGAAAGCATACTTGTTCTCTGCTTGTAGTAGTTTTTTTTTTTTTCTTTTTTCCAGTAGCTCATCTGATCACCCCTAACTGGTAAATATGAGCTTTGCACATCTTGATCTTTTATTAAGATGTGTGGTGTATATAACTTTCTGCTTCGGTCACAACTTTAGCTGCATATATAAATTTTTATTTGAATTCTAATTTAAAAAAAATAAATTACACTGACACACATTTGCATGATGGGCCCCTTGAGAAAGCTGACGGCGAAACATGCGTCGGGGGCGTTTAGCGTGGAGATTGTCTGTGATATATTCTTTTGGATGTAGATTTCTCTACCTTACCGCATCACATGATGTTTGTACTGTGTTAGCATGTTATTTGGATGGTTTACGCCGTATCTCCTCACTATCCTTTTAAATTGTGTGTACTACTGTTTTTATCATTTGATGGCCAATATGTTATGTGTATTATAATAAAGCTCATTTTATATTCTCATGGTACATAATTGGTGCTATGTGTGGTTTATTCTCTGGATATACTATTTGTCCTTACATTTTGTTATAGGTATTAATTTTGGTATATGATTTGTGTGGGCGCATAATCGCTTGGCGTATGCCTATGGTCTATACTTGTATGGGTATTCATTGACATAGGTTCTTTACTCCCTATCTACAGTACACTCTGATTCAGTACAGCTTGTGTAATCTACACTCCCAAAACACTTTAATGCCTTACACACTTCTCCACACTCTAATCTGCCCTGTAAAACCTCACCTCCCTTCCTGCTGCTATTTCTAACACCTAGAGAAGGGAGGGGGAGAGTAGACAGAGCTGACACAGCCAGGATCAATGTGCTGTAGGATTTTTTTCAGAATCCGCAGGATAACCAGCTAGGGGAAGGAGTTATACAGACTCTACAGCAGCAAAATGGAAGGAAACTTTTAATGAACACTAAAAAAGTTTCTTAATTTTGCATTTATGAAACAAATCAACAATAATAAAAAAAAAAATATTTCAAAATTGTCTATAGCCTTTAACCCCCTTAAGGACGTAGCCACTTTTGGACCAAATGACACAGCCTTATTTTTTAAATCTGACATGTCACTTTATGTGGTAATAACTCCGGAATGCTTTTACCTAGCCAAGCGATTCTGAGATTGTTTTCTCGTGACATATTGTACTTTGTTAGTGAAAAAATTTGGTCGATAAATTCAATATTTTTTGTGAAAAACACAAATTTTGAGAAAATTTGCAAAAATTAGTATTTTTCTTAATTCAAATGTATCTGCTTGTAAGACAGATGGTTATACCTCACAAAATAGTGACTAGTTAACACTTCCCATATGTCTACTTTGTTTGCATCATTTTTTGAACATCCTTTTATTTTTCTAGGACGTTACACGGCTTATAAGTTTAGCAGCAATTTCTCACATTTTCAAGAAAATTTCAAAAGGCTATTTTTTTAGGGAACAGTTCAGATCTGAAGTAGTTTTGAGGGCCTTATATATTAGGAACCCCCACAATTAACCCCATGTTAAAAACTGCGCCCCGTAAAGTATTCAACAAAGCATTTAGAAAGTTTCCTAACCCTTTATGCGTTTCACAGGAATTAAAGAAGGAGCCCTGCAGAAGGAGCCTCTGTGCTCTGAAAGCTTGCATATATAACTTTTATGGTTAGCCAATAAAGGTATCATACCTACTATACTTTTGTCTTTTTTGACACAAAGGTATTTAACATTGCACAGGAATTAAAGCAAAGTGGAAGGGAAATTTGCAAATGTCATTTTTTTTTTTTTACAGAAATTCCATTTCAATCCATTTTTCCTGTAATACCGAAGGTTTTTACCAGAGAAACACAACAGAATATTTATTGCCCTGATTCTGCAGTTTTTAGAAATATCCCACATGTGGCCCTAGTGTGCTACGGGCCTGAAACAAAGGCCCCAGAAGCAAAAGGAGCACCTAGTGGATTTTTCGGCCTTCCTTTTCTTAAATTATATTTCAGGCACCATGTCGGGTTAGAAGAGGTCTTGTAGTGCAAAAACAAAGGAAACCCCCCAAAAATGACTACAATAGAGAAACTACACCCCTAGAGGAATTCATCTAGGGGTGTAGTGAGCATTTTGACCACACAGGTATTTCATAGATTTCATTAGAATTGGGCAGTGAAAATGAAAAATTAATTATTTTTCAATAATATGTAGCTTTACCTCAGAATTTTTAATTTTTTTCAACAAATAAATGAGGACAAGCACTCCACCATTTGTAAAGCAACTTCTCCAGAGTACGGAAATACCCCATATGTGGTAATAAACCACTGTATGAATACACATCAGGGCTCAGAAGGGAAGGAGCGCCATTTGGCTTTTGGAGAGCAGATTTTGCTGGATTGGTTTTTCTGCACCATGTCGCTTTTGCAATGCCCCTTGGGTACCAGTACAGTGGAAACTCCCCGAAAGTCACTCCATTTGGCAAACTACACCCATTGTGGAATTCATCTAGGTGAGTAGTGAGCATTTTGACCCCACAGGTGTCTCATAGATTTTATTAGAAATGGGCAGTGAAAATGAAAAATTACATTATTTTCCAATAAGACGTAGCATTAGTTCCAAATTTTTCATTTTCTCAACAAATAAAGGAGAAAAAGCACCATAACATTTGTAAAGCAACTTCTTCAGAGTAGGGAAATACCCCACACGTGGTCATAAACTGCTATTTGGACACACAGCAAGGCTCTAAAGGGAAGGAGCGCCATTTAGTATTTGGAGTGGAGATTTTACAAGATCCGTTTTTTGACACCATGTTGCATTGAGCTATAGTACCAGTACAGTGGTACCCCCGAAAAATTACCTCATTTTGGAAACTATATCCCTCAAAGAATTTATCTAGGGGTGTAGTGAGCATTTTAACCGCACAAGTGTTTTGCAAAAGTTCGTAAACAATAGATGTTGCAGATTGAAAATTGCAGTTTTCCACAGATGCCGTTTCAGTGCCCAATGTGTTGTGCCAGGCTTGTAACAAAGTAGACACACCCTATAAATTGTTAAGTGGGTTCTCCAGAATACAGTAATACCCCATATGTGGTCATAATTTCCCGTTTGGGCACACTGCCAGGCTCAGTTGGACCACCATTTGGCTTTTGAAGCGCAGATTTTGCTTAGTGTTTTACTGGTATTTCAGCTTATAATATGGGGGCATATGTAAGCAGGGCGGAGTACATCAGGGTATATGTAAGCTGGGCGGAGTACATCAGGGTATATGTAAGCTGGGCAGAGTGCATCAGGTCATAATAGGATGAGGTAATAATGGGGTGAATGAATAATCCATGGATTGGTGTGGTATGCTTTGAACCAATCCTCCATTCACAGGCCGGTTTTATTGGGTATTATACGTAATATCTGCGCTCCAGTATTGCCTAATCTTTGACTTCTTCACTAGCCCTATAAGCAGCACAAGGCCTTAAAGTTTCCTCATCTCAGCTGCATCTACAGTGTCCACCTGTGGGGTCCAGCAAATGATGATGTGGGGTATTTAGTGAAATTCTACTGGGCCTAAAAAATTAGTCTGGGTCGTCATTTAGCATAATTTTGCATCATTGCGTTTTGAGAGTCATAACGTGTTATTTTTCTGTTGACGGAGCTGTGTAAGGGCGCGTTTTTTGTGGAACGAGCTGTAATTTTTATTGGTTCCATTTTGGGGTACATGCGATTATTTTTCACTATTCCATTTTTTGTGAGATGAAGAAACCAAAAAACAGGAATTCTAGCACATTTTTTTTTTTACAATGTTCACCGTGCAGTATAAACAACATGTTAACTTTATTCTGCGGGTCGATACGATTACAGCGACACCAAATTTATATCGTTTTTTTACGTTTCACTACGTTCCCACAATAAAAATACTCTTTTCTCAAAAAAAGTCATGTTTTAGTGTCGCCATTTTCTGACAGCCATAACTTTTTTATTTTTTAGTTGATATTGCTGCGGGAGGGCTTGTTTTATGCGTGACTAACTGTAGTTTCTATTGGTACCATTTTGCGTTACTTGCAACTTTTTGATCACTTTTTATTAAATTTTTTTTGAGACAAGATGACCAAAAATAAAATGCTGTCAATGTTTTTATAAAAAAAATTTACGCTGTTCACCGTGCGGTAAAAATAATGTGATATTTTTATAGATCAGGCCGTTCTGAACGTGGCAATACCTATTATGTATAGTTTTTTTTTCATGTTTTCATTTTTTTCTAATAAAGGAGTTGATCAGGGAAACAGGGCGATTGTTGTTTTTATTAGTTAAAACTTTTATTCATACAATTTTTTTTTTTTACTTTTTCCACTTTTTTTTTTACACTTACCTGGGAACTTGAAGATCTGGTCTTCTGATCCCGGTACAATACACTGCACTACTTATGTAGTGCAGTGTATTGTAACTGTCATTCATAGGACCTAATATGCTTCCATACCTGGGCAACCAGGAAGCCTAGCAACGGCTTCCTGGTTGCCATAGCAACCATCGCCACCCGCGATCCATCGTGGGGGCCCTGGGGGTACAGAGGGAGCTCCCTCCCCCTGTCAACCACTTCTATTCGGTGGACGCCATTGACAGCCGCATTGAAGGGGTTAAATGGCTGCGATCGGCGGTAACTGCTGTCGCCACTTTTGCATTTTTGCACTTTTGTATTACAGCTGACAGCCGCTGAAGATGAAGTGCGCACAGCTCCTGTGCCTGCTTCATCTACAGGGTCGTGACTGTACGCCCGTGTGCGGGAACGCACTTTGAATTTGGACGTACAGTCACGCCCAAACAATCCCTTCTATATTTGAGCTGCAGGTATGGCTCCTGACACCCCTGGCAAACAGCTGATTTTGCTGGGGGAAGCCTCGGCCAGCTATTAATTTCTGCTTAGTTACCAGTAGCGTGAGTAATTCAGCTGTGCTTCTTTCAGACTATTTGCTACCTAATTCAGGGTTTACACATTGCAGACTGTTAATATTTATGGTACATGTCTAACTGTATTTGCTGACAATGGTGGCCTATAGATGAATCCTTTTTTTAGGCAGACTAATTGGTAAATCTATTAATAATTCTTGACTTGTTTGAATGATTGCTTACTCGGTGAATGGGCAGGTAATAATCTATTCAGATGTCAGATTATTTCACAGTCACAGTTTAATGTTAGACCAGAATGCAAAAAATGCTATTATTCCAGAACACAATAATATTAATTTAGCACCATTCAAAATGATAGCCATAATATACTTGGAAATCAAGTTTAATACAAAAGCATCAAATCTTAGAAGATACTGATGCATCTAAGTCAGGGGTGGGCAAACTTTTTGACTCGCGGGCCACAATGGGTTCTAAAATTTGACAGAGGGGCCGGGCCAGGAGCATTTGGAGGGAGTGTTTGGGCCGGATATACTAAAGCATTAAATGTAGTGTGTGCAAACCTCATAGCACAGTAAGAACACTACAACCCAATTTATTAACTGTCTTTCAAATGTGAAAAATAGCCCTTATCAGTTAATAAATTTGTCTCAAGGAATATGCAAGATATGGCATTTACATACTATTTCGCAGATACTGGGAGGAGGAAATGTAAATAGATTAAAATAACATACGCACTGTGATTTATCAAGAAAAAAGTTCTGTTGACTCTGTAAATTAGCTGCCAACCTCTGAGCAGTAGCCGCCCGTTCTTGTGTTGACTGCTTGCTAGCATAGTTTGCATGCTTCGTGGCAAAGTGACGGCTGATATTGTACTCTTTGAAAACCGAAGGGCTTAATGGTGACGTGAAACGAAGTGAAAATTAAAGTGAAATAAAGAGAAATACGCGCCACATTAACCCCTTAATGACCGGGCCATTTTGCACGTTAATGACCAAGGATTATTTTTTGTTTTTTCATGGTCGCATTCCAAGAGTCGTAACTCTTTTTTTATTCCGTCGACATAGCCGTATAAGGGCTTGTTTTTTGCGGGACGAGTTGTATTTTGTAATTGCACCATTTTTAGATGCTTACAATATATTGATTAACTTTTATTAACTTTATTTTAGGAGAGAATTGAAAATAAGCAGCTATTCCAGCATTAATTTTCACGTTATAAATTTATGCCCTTTACTATGCAGCATAAATAACATGTTAACTTTATTCTACGGGTCGGCACGATTACGAGGATACCAAATATGTAAAGGTTTTATATGTTTTCCTATGTTTGCACAATAAAAACCCTTTTAGAAAAAAATTACTTGTTTTTGCATCGCCGCGTTCCAAGAGCCGTCATTTTTTTATTTTTCCGTCGATGTGACCGTATGTGGGCTTGATTTTTGCGGGCCAATGCGTAGTTTTCATTAGTACTATTTTGGGGTACATAGGACTTATAGATTAACTTTTATTTTATTTTTTATGGGGGGAATGGGAGAAAAGAGAGAATTTTGCCGTTGTTTTTTGCGGGTTTTTTGGACGCCGTACATCCGGCGGTTTCATTAATGTGTTCATTTTATTGGTCAAGTTGTTATGATCGCGGGGATGCCATATATGTGTATGTGTTATTTGTTTTGACACTTTTACTGAATAAAACCACTTTTTGGGCAAAAAAAGTAGTTTTATTTGATTTTGACTGTAATTATTTTATTTTTTTTCAACAAACTTTATTTAACTGATTGACATTTTTTTTTTAAGTCCCACCAGGGGACTTCACTATGCGATGTGCCGATCGCATATATAATGCTTTGGTATACTTAGTATACCAAAGCATTATTGCCTGTCAGTGTAAAACTGACAGGCAACCTGTTAGGTCATGCCTCCGGCATCGCCAAACAGGCAGTTGCGGAAGACAGACCTGGGGGTCTTTGTTAGACCCCCGGCTGTCATGGAAACCCGACGGCGACCCGCGATTTGTTTGCGGGGGCGCCGATCGGGTGACAGAGGGAGCTCCCTCCCTCTGTCAAACACATTAGATGCCACTGTCACTATTGACAGCGGCATTTAATGGGTTAAACTGTCGGAATCGGAGCGCGCTTCGATTCCGGCAGTTGCAGCAGGAGCCAGGCTGTGTATAACAGCCGTGCTCCTGCCGCTGATCGCGTGGGTACACTGGCAGTACCCGCGCCATCACAGGACGGATATATCCGTCGTCCTGCGTGAACTAGCAGCTGCTGAGGACGGATATATCCGTCCTTCGGCGTTAAGGACAACGGTCAATGTGTTTTGAGTGCGCCATCTATTGGGAAAACGTGGGCATTGCAGGGAAAGGGGAAAAAAAAGGAGGTTTTTACTATGATTTGGACAAGTTCGGCGGGCCGGATTAAAAAGCCTAACGGGCCGTATGTGGCCCGCGGGCCGTAGTTTGCCCATGTCTGATCTAAGTCATAGGACAAAAATGTGTTCACTCTAGAAGCTGTACTAATCTTCGGTTTGAAATGAACACAATATCATTTCATGGACATGAAATAGATTGCCTTCCTGTTCTTTTCTGGCTTTAGAACAGTGTCTTATATCCCTCTGAGTTATTAACCCTTTAGGCCTCTTGGTCAGTATTTTTGTTTCAGGGTTTGTAAGGCAAAACCAGTATTTCAAAACCTGGAAGAGGTACAAATCTTTCCGTTATACTACTTCCCTTTGTAGGTTCCACTCCTGGTTTTGGCTTAGGCTCTGATCACACCACAATCCCTTATAACTGAAACCCTATATTATCTAGCCCCCCCCCCCCCCACTTATCTTTCCCCTCCACAGTATCATCTCTTCCCTCCCTCTAGTATTATCTGACTCTCCCAGAATTATCTCTCATCTCCAGTGTCGTATCCCCTCAGCATTTTCTTTCCCAAGAGCGCTGCGTCCCTTTATTGTGCTGATAAACATTGTTCGACCTCCATAAACTCTGCTTAAGTCCCAGATAACACATTTAAATATACACCCATCCATGTCGTTATTATGCCTATATCATCAAAGTCCTGAGTATAATGTTGAGTCGTAGGATTTGATTTTGCTTTTGATTTTTTTTTATCAATCTTGGGACTGCCTCTTATTTTTTACCTTTTTGTGCTTTATTAGTGTGTTGGTTGCTATTTTTTTTTTTTACTTTGTCTGTTATTATACAGAACAGTTAATATTAATTCATATACACTTTGTAAAAAAAATAATATAGTATTCCTAAATATGTAGCCAAAATTCCTCAGGGGCTAATTGTACTCAAACTTATAGGTTATGGGCACTTTGACATTGAAAATAAAATTCTTACATATGCTAGTGGTTACCTGGAGTTAAATAAGTTTCATACTCAAATCTCTACGTTCGTTCATTCATTTTCAGACCCCTAATATGCAGTTTGCAACGTGCTCTTAGTTTTAAATCCTACAAAAACTCCAGAGCTCAATGTCTCAAAAAATAACATTCTTTATTAAATACATGCAAATCTAAAAACATACATATGAATGGATCACCCTCCATACAAAATGGGAGCATGGCAAAGTAGCAAGTTCGCCACAGGCCCAGTGAAATACCTTACACCGTAAAATGCCCCTCTAGTGCCTGACTACGCAGAATATTGCCCCAATTGCCGCCCTCACACAGTTTAATGACCCTTTATTGCCCCTCCCACACATTAAAATCCTCTCATAGCTGCCCCCACACAAGGTAATGCCCCTATAATTGCCCTCACACAGGATAATGCCCCTGAAGCAGCCCACACACTGTATATTGCCCCTATAGCTGCCCCTACACCGCATAATGCCCCTATAGCTGCCCCCACACAGTATATTGTCCCATACTTGCCCCCATACCCAGTGCAATGCCCCCATGAGGATGCAGAAACCATTGAAAACAGGACATGCCACCGCTAGGAAGCTGGCCCTGGGACCCACCATCTCAATGGGTCCGGGTCCATCAGTGAGTGACTGGTGACCCCCCAGGGGGTCGCTACCTAGAGTTTGGGAAACACTGAGCTAGCTCAACAGGCTTACACATGTGTGGTTAAACATGGCGGCTGGTGAGTCTGCATAATCTAGTGCTATTGACCTGTAATGTGCTTAGTGCAAACATGTAAAGCATATATCCCCTTTAAAGGGCAAAATAATAACCATGCAGTAATACCAAGATGGCTTACCCTGCAGGAATGATAGTTTGGGAAATAGACTGTGCTCCTGTCCCCTAACCCACGTTTCGCCGTAGCTTCTCAGGAAACAAGGTTTTAAGGGAAAATGTTGCGCTTTAAATGATGGGAGGTGGCCGATGGGGGAAGCTGAATGTTATAATCTGACGATTTACATCCGAACACAGCATCGTGGTGTGGCTGGCACCTATCACTGCTGGTCTTCCCAGCAATTAATACCTTCATCCCACTGCCTGGAAGAGTGCACGTGCAAAGCCATCACAACGAAGACGCATTTGCTAAGGTGATCAACAGTACGCATGAACCGTCCTTGTGGCGATTAAGCAGAAGCCTTTGGTGAGACACAGCCTGTCATGCACACTGCTATAGCTGTAAACTGGACATAGTACGTGTCAGAACTAAATATGAAGAGATTAAGTAAGGCTATTGTCCATGCAGAGGAACTAAGCAGGAGATAATTCGACCACACGTATAGGCATGTTACTATAGACAACACCCCCCCCCCCCAAATAAATTCACATTACCGCTGCTTATTAAATCTTAGCCAGAAGATATAAGGTAAGTTGATTACATTGATCATAAACTCATACTATGTCAATGAATATGAAAATTCATAATGAGACAGAGGATGGGTATAACTCTTCCAGATAAAGTGTCCGTGTGCTATAGAAAGTTATATAAAATTACTCGAATATATTAAGCTGTTGGTGAATATTTTATCACAAAGCTATAATTCATACTTAATGTGCAAGGTAAAATACAATTTACTAGTGATATATGTCACAATCTAGTTCACACTATACTGGACCATTTATTATAAGTGTGCATTTTGGCCTTTATGTTATAAATAAACAAAGTTCTAGTGCAGATGATTTGTGTACATAAACCTCAACCCTAGGATATATCCAGTCCTGGAGAATAGTTAGTTAAGGACAGGACGGCCGCCTCTGCTGGCATCTCTGGGGATGAAGACGTCTGCAGGATGATAGGAGTCTGCGGTCTGTGACCGTGGACGTTACAGTATCCCCCCCCTCTTCTTGGGGCCAGAATGAGAGAGGAATTTATTAATGAGGGAAGGAGCCTCGACGTTCTCCTCTGGCTCCCAGAACCTCTCTTCTGGGCCAAACCCCTTCCAATCCACCAACTAAAAGGCTTTTCCTCTTAGCCTCTTGAAGTCCAGGATCTCCTTGACCTCTAATACATCGGCAGAACCGCTGGGGGTAACTGCAGGGCTAAGAGTCTTAGAGTAGCGGTTCAGGACCACATGCTTCAGAAGAGACACGTGAAAGGAGTTGCGGATTCTGAGGGTAGCAGGCAGTCGAAGCTTATAAGAGACCGGGTTGATCCTCTGGAGGATCTTAAAGGGTCCGAGGAACCTGGGAGCAAATTTACACGACGGCACACTCAGCCGGATATTTCTTGAGGACAGCCAGACCTTGGTACCCGGAAGAAACTGGGGAGGTTCTCTTCTCCTTGTGTCTGCCTTTCGCTTTATGTGGTCGACCGCCAGCTGAATAGAGGATCGTGTTTGCTGCAAGATCTGTAGGAAGTCCCTGAATGCAGTCAGTCAGTCAGTGGGTGTTGGCCGTAAATGATGAAGAATGGCATGGTTCTTGTGGACTCGCTTGTATGGTTGTTGTAAGAGAACTCGGCCCAAAGAAAAAGATGCATCCAGTCATCATGCTGCCTGGAGATGAAGTTTCGTAGATCGTTCTCCATGATCTGATTGATTCCCTCAACTTGGTCATTGGACTGGGGACGGTGGGCTGAGGAAAAGTCTAACTTTATATTGAGGAGTTTACAGAGGGCTCTCCAGAACTTCGAGGTGAACTGAACCCCCCCGATCAGACACGATATGCAGAGGTAAGCAGGTTTGGAGTGAGCAACCTTGTTAGCCGCACACACCATGCAGGGGGAGACAAAGTCCATGATGTCTTTGGGCAGCGTGCTCCACCAGAAATGACGGGCAACCAGGTCTCTGGTCTTTTGGGCACCCGCGTGACCTGCCAGTTTGGAACTGTGTCCCCAGCGAAGAATTCTTCCTCTGTCTGCCAGGCATACAAAAGTCCTTCCCAGAGGGATGTCTCTAACTTGCAGGGGGTTGACAGAAAAAATGCAAGACGGATCAATGATGTTTTGTGGAGAGTCTATGGTGGAGACCTGGACAAGGCATCGGCCCTCACATTCTTGTCAGCAGGGCGGTAGTGTAGTTCAAACTGGAACCGGGCAAAGAATAGCGACCACCTAGCTTGACGGGGGTTCAGCCGTTGGGCCGTCTGAAGATAGGTGATGTTCTTGTGGTCAGTATATATCAGGATGGGATGCGCCCTCCAGTAGATGTTTCCACTCCTCCCGAGCCAATTTGATGGCCATTAACTCCCGATCCCCAAACGAGTATTTGCTCTCTGTGGAAGAGAAAAGTTTAGCGTAATAGCCACATACCACTGCCTTGCCATTGGGACCTCCTCTGAAACAGAAGTATGCCAGCACCAACAGAGGAGGCGTCCACCTCCAATGAAAACGGTTGAGATACATCGGGATGATGGAGGGTTAAGGCTGACGTGAGGGCACTCTTCAGGCTATTAAATGCGGATTCTGCTTCTGGAGTCCACACCTTGGCATTCTTGCTTTCTTTGTGAGGGTAGAGATGGGAGCTGTCCGTGAGGAGAAGCTCGGGATGAACTGCCGGTAGAAGTTATCGAATCCAAAGAAACGCTGTATGGACTTTTAAACCTTGAGGACGTGGCCATTCCATGACGGCCTTTACCTTCTCAGGATCCATCTTGAGACCTTGATCCAAGATGATGTAGCCCAGGAAGGGTAGAGAATTCCTTCAAAACATACACTTCTCCAGCTTGGCGTAAAAACTATTCTCCCTCAATTGCAACAGAACTTAACGGACATGTCTCTGATGAGTCATCGGGGCTGGGAAAAAAAATAAAATGTCATTGAGATAGACCACAACACAGACTTAGAGGAGATCCTGGAAGATGTCATTGACTAATTCCTGGAAGACCGCGGCAGTGTTACACAGGCCAAAGGGCATCACCATGCATTCATAATGCCCGTATTGGGTGTTAAATGCCGTCTTCCATTCGTCACCCTGGCGAATCCGGATTAGGTTGTAAGCCCCACGCAGGTCTAGCTTAGAAAAAATAATGGCTCCTTGGATGCGGTCAATAGTTCTGAAATCATTGGCAACGGATATCTATTTATGACCGTGATCTGGTTGAGGCCCTGGTAGTCGATGTGTGGTCGTAGAGATCCATTCTTTTTGACGAAGAAGAACCCGGCCCCGGCCGGGGAGGATGACATTCGTATGAAACCCCTCTCCAAATTCTCCTTAATATAGGTGGACATAGACTTAGTCTCTGGCAAGGAGAGAGGGTATACCCTTCCACGGGGAAGAGAACCAGTTCAATAGGGCAGTCATACTCCCGGTGTGGGGGCAGCGTCTCCGCTGCCCTCTTGCTGAAGACATCCGCAAACTGTGAATAGTGAGAGGGCAATCCTGCCAATGACTGAGGCTGGACCAGATGGATCTTCCCTAGGCAGCGGTTGAGGCACTTGGGACCCCACTGGAGAACCTCGCCAGAATTCCAGTCCAGAACTGGGGCATGTAGTCAAAGCCAAGGAAGATCCAGCAGCACAGGGTTTATTGCCTTGGGCAGGACAAGAAATGAGGCTGGCTCTGAATGAAGGGCTCCCACTTGGAGCCTCAACGGTTTGGTCACAGCTACAATTGGGCCGGGCAAAGGCAGTCCATTCACCGAGGCAATGATCAACAGCCTCTCCAGGGGGGTTGTGGGCAACTGGAGAAGATCCACTAGGTCTCTCTGAATGAAGTTAGCTGCGTATCCAGAGTCCAGATAGGCAGAGACCTGGTGCGTCCTTTCACCGGACACTATGATGACGGGGATGGACAATTTGGAAGAAAGTCCTTCTTCACCCAACCAACCAACTCTAGGCTCTGGGGCTTTTGGGGGCACAGACAGCAAGATGGCCTCCGAGGCCGCAATACAGACAGAGTCCCGAAGTGCGTCTGCGTTGTCTCTCCTGTATAGACAACTTGAGATTGTCCCTCTTCATAGACTCCTCTGGTAGAACAGCTGATGAGGGCAGCAGGGGTTGCTGAAATGTAGGAGCTAGCCTAGGGAGTCTGCCCTCCCGACGAACCTCTTGGGACCAATCCAGGCGGCCAGAAAAATGAGTTCATCCAGGGTAGATGGCAGATCTCGGGCGGCAAGCTCGTCCTTAATTTCAGGGGACAGTCCCTGCCAGAATGTAGCCACCAAGGCCTTGTCGTTCCAGGTTAGTTCCGCAGCCAGGGTGCGGAATTGAATGGCGTATTCGCCCACGGAT
Organism: Rhinoderma darwinii; assembly: GCF_050947455.1. Taxonomy (NCBI): domain Eukaryota; kingdom Metazoa; phylum Chordata; class Amphibia; order Anura; family Rhinodermatidae; genus Rhinoderma; species Rhinoderma darwinii. Next base: position 232,758,630 of record NC_134688.1, read on the forward strand.
GTGTCCTCCTGGCGAAGGATCAGCAGTACGGAATGTCTGTATAAACCACCGTAACTCACAGGTCTCGGTTCACCAGCGCTTTGCCAGTGAGGAGGGAGATTATAAAGGTGATCTGAATAAAGTGAATGAGTTATGGAAGCAGCGTAACATGCGAGCTACGCTGTTTCCGTAACTACTGTTCAGTTCTATGGGAGTTACGGAAACAGAGCAGCTCCGAGTTACGTTGATTCAGTAACTCCAGATGTAATCAAGTGGCCGAGAGAGCACAGAAAGCTAGAACAGGGTTTAGAGGGGCCTTGTTCTAGAAATAGGTGCAGGTCCTAGAGGTGGGACCTGCATCTACCTGACATTTATGACCTATCCTGTGGATAGAAAATACATTTTAAATGCCGCGGTCGCTATTGACCACGGCATTTAACTAGTTAAAGGGGTTTACCATAAAACACATTTATCACCTATCCACAGGATAGGGGCTACATGTAAGATCGCTGGAGGTCCTACCGCTGGGACCCCAGCGATAAGAACAGGGGACCGAAAGTTACCAAGAGCACTACATGAGAAGCCTGAACTTCCGGGCTCTATGTCCGGCTTATCTGTTCCGCAGCTCCATAGAGATCAATGGAGAGCCGTTCGCGCATGCGCAGAAGAATCCTATTGATCTCTATGAAGCTACCAGACACAGAACGCGGAAGTAATAGCTTCTCATTCTCCTGGTAACTTTCAGTCCCCGTTCTCCTTATTGATCACACATGTGTCCCCTATCCTGTGGATAGGGGATACATGTGTTTTATGGCACAAGCCCTTTAATCTGCCAGGAACAGCGAAATTGCTGTTCCTGGCCGTTAGAGCAGTGTGTCAGAAGCGGACACCTGCAGTGTATGGAGCGGGCTCAGCGTGTGAGCCCGCTCCATAAATCACCACCCTCCATGTAATGACGGGGGGTAGGGAAACGGACAAGTGAGCCCTAGTCTACCCGCCACTCTGTCCCTGCCTACTTGCAACGACCCACCCTAGGCGACGGGGTACAACTGGGCGGCGGTCCCTGCGCTCAGTAAGTGCACGACAAACACGACAAACATACAAGGGAATACAAGCAAGGGAAAGGGGCAGTTGCCCACGGCAACACCGTGAGCAACCAGAGTGGTGAACGAGCCGAGTCAAGCCAGGAGTGTGCGAGGTACCAAACGAAGAGCAGAAGAGTAGTCAGTAAGCCAGGGTCTGTATGGAGCAGGATCAAAATAGAAGGAGCTGTAGCTGGGCCAGGAAACCACACGAAAAGAATCACAAGCACCGAGGGACAGGAAGGGCAGGCTTAAATAGACCGAGGGCGGGAGCTAGCTGAGTCTGGCCAGGTTGCGATAGGCTCTCCCACTTCTAAGCCTGCCAGCCTGAGTGGTGGAAGCTGGAGTCAGTCTCAGGGATGTAGATTCAGGTGCTGACTGATTAATTATGGGAGTTAACCCCGAAGCTGTGCCTGGCAGATCCTTTACACTCCAGCTCCATAATGTGCCGGCACGTCATGGGTCGGGAAGGGGTTAAGTAATGAAGCGGTCATGGCGCCCAGCGCTGCCGGGTCCCTTGACTGTGGACTATAAGACGCAGGGACTTTTTAGCAAGATTTATTCTTGCTAAAAACTGCGTCTTATAGTCCGAAAAATACGGTAGTTTGTTTAAATCCGCTTGCAATTCACTAACATCTTCTATAGAATGAACATTACTACATAGCTTGGTGTCCTCTGCAAAAATAGAAATAGTGCTATTAATCCCATCCTCTATATCATTAATAAATGAGTTGAATAATAGTGGTCCCAGCACGGAACCCTGGGGTACACCACTTATAACCAGGGACCATGCAGAGTAGGAATCATTGACCACAACTCTCTGGATATGGTCCTTGAGCCAATTCTCAATCCAATTACAAACTATACTTTCTAATCCTATAGTTATTAATTTACCCATTAGACGTCCATGGGGGACAGTGTCAAATGCCTTTTCAAAGTCCAAAAACACTATCCAAAGTGGCCCTTCTGTCTAGGCTTCTGCTCACCTCTTCATAAAAACAAATCAAGTTGGTTTGACAGCTTCTGTCCTTAGTAAAACCGTGCTGGCTGTCACTTGTAATACTATTTATTGTCACATAATTCTGTATATAGTCCCTCAACAGCCCCTCAAACATTTTCCCCGCAATGGATGTTACGCTTACTGGTCTATAATTACCTGGGGAAGACCTAAAGCCCTTTTTGAAAATAGGCACCACATTTGCCCTGCGCCAGTCCCTTGGCACTATACCAGTCACTAGAGAATCTCTAAATATTATGAAGAGGAGGACAGAAATAACTGAACTAAGATCCTTAAGAACTCTAGGGTGTAACCCATCTGGTCCCGGGGCCTTGTGTACATTTATTTTGTTTAATATTACTTGGACCATCTCTACATTCATCCAATTCATTATATCAACTGATATACTAACAGCACTGGCACCGGCTGCATCAGCTGCTCTTTCTTCTGTTGTATATACAGAGCTGAAGAACCCATTTAGTAACTATGCCTTCTCTTGATCCCCTGTGACCAACTCCCCATTACCACTATCTAGGGGTCCTACATGTTCAGACCTTGGCTTTTTTGCATTTATATACTTGATGAATTTTTTGGGGATTTGTTTTACTATCCTTGGCCACCTGCCCTTCATTTTGTATTTTTGCTGATTTTATTACCATTTTACAAATTTTATTAAGCTCTTTATCATTTACAAAGTCTACAGCTGAACCCTCAGATTTGGATTTTTGAAATGCCCTTTTTTTGTCCTGTATTGCCCTTTTTACAGAAGGTGTAAGCCATGTGGGGTTTAATTTTAGTCGTTTATACTTGTTACCTATAGGAATATATTTTGCACTATAATTACCCTAATCACCATTATTTGACATTTAGTTCTTTCCAGTCTATACCCTGAATTGCAGTCCTCAACCTGGGGAAATTGGCCTTCTTAAAATTAAGTGTTTGTTTTTTACAGTATATGTAAAATATAACTATATTATGATCACTGTTATCAAGGTTTTCACTTGACGTTCCCAACAAGCTCTGCATTATTAGAAATTACCAGATCCAACAGAGCTTTACCGCTAGTCGGGTCTTCCACAAACTGGCCCATAAAATTTTCCTGCAATAGGTTGGGGAAATGTCTCCCCTTTGCAGTTGAAGCCGAACCATGACACCAATTAATATCCCGGTAATTAAAATCTCCCATTATCACTACTGTACCAGCCTGTGCAGCCCGCTCCATCTGTTTATATAGCTGAACTTCCATCTCCTCTGTTATATTGGGGGGTCTATAGATTACACCAAAAGTAATTTTTTCAGTGTTTACCTCCCTTTGTAATTCCACCTAAAAGGTTTCAACCTCCTCACAATCTTCACCCACTTCACACTCGCCTTAATATCACTTCTCACATACACCACCACCTTTCCTATTTGTCCTATCTTTCCGAAACCGTGTAATACTCTGTAGATTTACAGCCCAGTCATGTGAAGAGTCTAGCCATGTTTCAGCAACACCAACTATATCTATATTTTCTTCCAGTACCAAGGCCTCCAGCTCCCCCATTTTGCTTGCTAGACTTCTGGCATTTGTGAACATACACTTTAACTTGCCTTTTAAAGGGAATGTGTTGCCAGAAAAACATGTTTTTTTTTAAAAAAATTCAACATTTAGTGTGTGGGTGATTAAACATTGTTAAAATTTTTATTTTTTTTTTTGCACGAGTCCAGGAAATATTATAAATTATTTCTAATTTATAATACTACCCATTTTTGGTCACTAGATGGAGCTGTTCCCAATGTTGCAGCATTGCAACATTGGGTTAAAAGCCCTCGCTCTAGTGAGCTCTCAGCATCCCCCCCTCCTTTATCCTGGCTAGTGCCGGGATAAATGAGAGGTTTGAACGGTGTAACCTCCTACACTGTGTGTCGCCATTTTTTGAGCTAACCCACAGTGTAGTAGGTTTACATACAGTAGTAAACACACACAAACACGAACATACATTGAAATCTCTTACCTGCTCCTGCCGCCGCGGCTCCCTCCGGCCCGTCCGCTCCGTTTGCTGCCGCTGGTGCAAGTGCACAAATCCGGAAGCCGCGACCGGAAGTAGTAATATTACTGTCCGGCCGCGACTTCCGGTCCACAGGAAAATGGCGCCGGACGGCGCCAATTTCGAATAGGACTGTGTGGGAGCGGCGCATGCGCAGTTCCCACACAGACGCCGTACACTGCAGTCAATGGGACGGGAGCCGTTCGCAGTCCCTATGGGACTGTGGCTGCCGTATTCCATGTCTGTATGTGTCGTTAATCGACACACACAGAAATGGAACAAAAAATGGCAGCCCCCATAGGGAAGAAAAAGTGTAAAAATAAGAAAAAGTAAAACACAAACACACAAATGAATATAAACGTTTTTAATAAAGCACTAACATCTTTAACATATAAAAAAATAATTTGTGATGACACTGTTCCTTTAAATGTTTCACTTTCAGTATCAGAAATGTAATTATTTGACATTATTTGGGCATTTTTATTTTCATTGCTGTTTTGTAACTAAAGGATCTCCTTATCTTGTTGCCTAGTCCTTTCCCCACAGTCTGGTTCTCCCCACACCAATAGTCTGACCCGTCTCTAACCTAACTACTCCTTTATTTTCTACATTGGCCTCCCTCCCCTGCCCTAGTTTAAATACTCCGCCACCCCAGCTAGAATTCTCTCCCCCAGCACAGCGGACCCCCTTCTTTTTAGGTGAAAATAATCTGCAGAATACAGTTTGTACCCCAATGAATAGTCAGCCTAGTGCTCTAGGAACCCAAAGCCTTCTCCTCTACACCAAGACTTAAGCCATGCATTTAACTCCTTGAGCTCCCGCTGTCTTTCCTGTGATGCACATGGCACAGGCAGTATTCCTGAGAATACAACCTTGGAGGTCCTTCCCTTCAGCTTGTAGCCTAGTTCTTTAAAATTATTCTTAAGGCTCCTCCACCTACCATGTATTCTGTCGTTGGTACCCACATGGACCACGACAGCTGGATCATCACCAGCCCCAGCAATTTGTCCACCACATGCCGAACCCTGGCACCAGGGAGACAGCAAACCATTCGGTTGAGGCGGTCTTGGCGAAAAATTATTCAATTGTCTTGCCTTACCTGCATTACCATCCCGCCGACTACTAGCTGGGCTGTTCTCCCGGCTGTTAGGGAGATCAGTATCCACAAGGGCTGCCATTTCTGAGACTGACACTCCGCATCATCACCCAACTTGGCAATTTGGCTTGGAATATCAGAGACAGAATTGGCCTTCCTGTTCTTGAACCCCTTTCTACTGCCCCTAACTAAATTAACCCTGCTACTTGCCTGATCTTGCTCACCCATGTCTTCACCCTCCAGTTCTACCCCACTAAATTCCTTAAGGAATTTTGAGGCAGATTTGGAACTGCCTGCACGTATTTTTTAGCAGCGGGTTTTGCCCATAGCTATTGAAGCTAATGCATGGACCAAGGGAAAAAACGCAGCAAAAAAAGCTCTGAACTGAGCACAGCAGGTATTTACTTCCTTCCTTTGATTCAATGGGAGGTCAGAGATGGAAACCGTGGCAAGAAAGAACATTGCCACTTTTTTTCCTGCAAGCCGTCAAAAGCACCCTGGCAATAAACTCCTCTGTCTCCCACTGAAATCAATGGGGGGGGTGGGCGGTTTCGGATGTTTTTTTGGCACGGATTCCGACACGTTTTCCGCGTCCAAAATCGCCGCCAAAAAGATCTATGTGAACTGACCTTCACTCTAAAATGTCTGTTATATTTTTAAATATGTGATTCAAAAATATATTTAAGGATATAAATGCCCATTCAAGTTATGGTTTTTGCCACTTGTTCATGTTTGTTATATAGATAGTAAACATAAGTTTCATTATTATTTTTGAATTCTCCTTCCTGCTGTGTGACAAATAACCTCACAGAGTTTGCAATAATTAAATGCTGCTGTATACTTTCCGAGGAGAAGCTGAATTTTCATGTTATACAAGAGTTTTGTTTACCTAGAGCAATTTCCTAACAAAGCAACCGTGAAGTAACAGGAAATCATGCTGTTTGCTAAATAGTTTTCTCTCTGCACCTGTATATTTTCCTCCTGCAATATGAGTAAATATAATTCCATAAATATATAGCTACATGGGTTTATTTTCAATTCATTATTTAAAATTAACAGGAACTAATAAATGTACTTTTCCAACGTTGTTTAGTTTGAAACAATATCTAAATCTGCTGCATGCTACATATATCTTTATAGGTAAAATTACAGGAAAGGGGAGTGGGAAAAGTAGTGTGTTTATAAGAAATAGAAAAAAATAATAAATACTTTATTGATGAATAACTAAAAACAACAATGTTAGATGAGTTATATAGCGCAAGGTCCCCTAACTTGGCACAGAAAGCAAAATGTGTCTGGATTAGATATACTCCGTCATGTTAGATTTAAATAACCTAGCCTACACTAGTAATGTATATATAGTAGGTTCTATGTTAAACCTATCCTTGTGGGTAGAACTAATCTGCCAACAGCCAGTCAAAAAGAAAGACATTGACCCCAATGAATAGAGACTATCTGATCTATTAGTGTGATGGATCGCACAGAAAGGGCTATTAAATTGCCCTAAATCGCAAATAAAGCCCAACAGTAGGGAAACCTTGTTTGATCAAGGATGGTAGCATAACCTTGAATAAAGCCGCATGCAACTTGTTAGCATGAGGACAGACACGGCACTGTTAAGTTGCGGTACCGCACAAGGTCTAGTCTACAAAAAAAAGGGGGGTGACTAGGAGTTGAATTAAAGTAGGCTATAGTACATTGTTAATAGTCTGGTGTTGTCCCTGCAGTTATACTGGAATTATAAGTGTGTCCTCAAACTGATTTTGATTGACACATCCAGTTTGTAGCATATAGAGCGAAAATCAATTAAATCACATTCGATACTGTAGGCTCCTTCATCGTGCTGTAATAGTAAGCCCAGCAGTGGAGGAACCCTTTGCATCAATTGTAGTGACAAGGTGCTTATGTTCACATTAAATTCTATGTGGACAAGCACGGCATAGCAGAGTTGTAATGCCATGCAGTGTCAAATCTGCAAGGAGAGGGAATGAGAGGTAAGCCGCGGTCAGTCGTTTGACAAACACAGCTCTTTGCGGTGCCTCCGCTCACTTAATAGATGAGCGGGTGGCCGCACAGACAGTGTGCTGGCACAGCGATCTCTGGTCAGTCGTGATGGTAGATATGCCACCGGCACGGCATAGCATAATTAGGATGCCGTATTATGTCAAGAATCTGTAGGGAGGGAGAATGAAAGGTGAGCCGCTATCAGCTGGTTGAATGCTGCTGCACGTCAAACACAGCGCAGCGCCTTCCCTCTGTGCATTGGGAATTGAATGGGTGGCCGTGCAGACAGTCACAGCGTACGCTCATGCCTAGCTGGGGAAGATATTCTGCCAGATGAACACTTAATCAGGCTGCTATTGTGCAGTACGGAGTAATGTATAACCATGTAACATTAAGAATGATTAAAAACACCCGACACGTGTTTCGCCGGTACTTCCGGTTTCTTCCAGGGGTGGTGGCCGCCGGACTTACGAACCAGAAATAATAAAAGATTCCTGATTGACAGGAATGAAAGCCAATTAAAACAGTTAGAGATTGGAAACAAAGTAACAGTGCAGCAGGATACTTCCGCCAGAGTCTAGGAATGTATCAATGTTAAAGTAACAGTGCCAGATCTAAGAATTTATCTAATTACGACGGAAAATGAGAGAGACTGGCAATGTACTCAAAGAATGGGTGCAAATGTTATATTTTTAATACAGAAACAAAGATATAGCGACTATGATGGTGATTGCCAAGAAGAACGCCAGAGAGTTCCTGAACTGTCTGGCTATAATGTTAATATCCATCCTTGGGCAGTGCAAACCAACCTGGTAAGGTCATTCGTTTTAGAGAGGCATTTAGTTGATATCACAACCAAATGGATTTCTCACCACAATTCATAGGGAGAGAAAGTGTAGTTGATAGATTGTCTATAAAGCATTATCGATACCTGTGACTATTACCACATTTTATGAGGATGAATCCATAGGTCCATATTACTCAGATGGTATTGCTTAACGTTCGTATGAGATGTAATACTTACGAGAAAATGGTAACAAATGCGGATATCAATTCCAGCCAACTCACTGTGTGAGGTATTTCCTCATATAAATCATAGTCCCTTCAGCTGAATAAGTGATCCTTGATAGGATCAAAGAAAACTGCCAAAATTAAAGTGATCGTTTAAGCCAAACGGCTTAACGGAGTTCATGGGGAAAATCCACTCGCTTTCTCTCCCTTTAGAAGGGCCTCATCCAAATTGCCATCTCTAATGCCCATGTTGACTTTGCAAATTGCCCAACCTTTTAGAGCAAGCCAATCCAGATTGTGTCTCTCTCTGAAATGCCTAGCAATTGGAGTAGGGGCAAATAGTTTCTTATGGAGCTTGCATGCCTTCTCGCTTCTATCGCAGTTTATGATCATCCTAATATGTTCTCCAATCCGGATTTTGAGTGCTCTAGTCATTTTGCTCACATATTTCAAACCGCAGGGGTACTCCAGAAAATACACGACGCCTTCGGAAGTACAGTTCATATGCTCTCTGATGCTATACTGTGCACCAAATCCATCAGTGAATTGTTTGGTTGTGATCAAAATTCTACACGCCTTGTGTAAAGGATCTGCCAGAAACCGCTTCTGTGTCGACGCCCGTGATTACATAATCACAGGCCCATATACCTTTTCTACCCTGGTCCCTGAAGCAACTATGGACCCCCTTGAGACCCTGGCTCAGCAAATGCAGGGTCTCTCCCTACAGGTCCAAGCCCTGGCTCAGAAGGGCAACCAGCATGATGCTACCTTTGTAGTGCCCCCCACCTCACCTCTTGAACCCCACCTCAAGTTGCCTGACCGGTTCTCAGGGGACCGGAAGACTTTTTTTCTCCTTTCGGGAGAGTTGTAGGCTCTATTTCCGTTTAAAGCCCCACTCCTCAGGTTCGGAGAGCCAGCAAGTGGGTATAATTATGTCCCGGCTCCAGGACGGGCCCCGAGAATGGGCCTTCTCCTTGGCTCATGACGCCCCTGAACTTTCCTCTGTTGATCTTCTTTTTTTTTTCCGCTCTCAGGCTCATATGACGAGAATGACAAGACTGCCTTTGCCGAGAGTCAGCTGGTGACCTTACGTCAGGGTAAGGGACCCGTTGAGGAGTACTTTTCTGACTTTAGGAAGTGGTGTGTAGCTTCTCGGTGGAATGACCCTGCCTTGAGGTGCCAGTTTAGATTGGGTCTGTCGAACGCCCTGAAAGACCTCTTAGTTAGCTATCCCTCTTCTGACTCCCTAGATCAGGTTATGGCTTTAGCGGTACGTCTTGACCGACGTCTCAGGGATTGATGACTGGAACGTTTTTGTGCCTTCCCCTCTGACCCCCCCATGATGGCTCCCGAGGTTCCGTTGCTTCATTCTTCCACGGAAAACTCGGATGAACCTATGCAACTCTGGGCCTCCGTCTCTCCCCAACAACGTAGAGCGTTCCGCAGGAAGAATGGTCTCTGCTTCTACTGTGGGGATGACAAGCATCAAGGGAACAACTGTCCTAGGCGTAAGAATAAGCAGCAGGAAGAACTTCCACGCCTAAGTGACCATCGGGGAGGTCATTTGGGCGCACAGGTATTTCCTGTATATATGAAACCTAATAAGATCTTGCTGACCTTTCAGGTCTCTTTTGAGGGTAGGTCTGCCACCGGCAGTGCCTTCGTGGATTCAGGGTCTTCTGCTAATATTATGTCTGTGGAATTTGCTATGTCTCTAGCTATGCCATTGATTGATTTGCCTAAACCTGTCCCGGTAGTGGGTATCGACTCCACTCCTCTTGCTAATGGTTATTTTACACAGCATTCCCCTGTTTTTGAACTCCTTGTTGGCTCCATGCATTTGGAGCAGTGCTTTGTACTGGTGATGCAGGGATTATCGTCCGATTTGGTTTTAGGCCTTCCCTGATGGCAGACGCATAATCCCTCGTTTAACTGGAATACTGGGGATCTTACCAAATGGGGTAATGAATGCATGACATCATGTTTTTCTGTTAATTTTATCTCTCTCCCTGAGGAGGTGAACACTCTACCTGAGTTTATTCAGGACTTCGCTGATGTTTTTTTCTAAAAAGGCCTCCGAAGTGTTACCTCCTCATAGAAAATTCGATTGCGCAATCGATTTGGTACCAGGAGCTAAGCTCCCTAAGGGTAGGATATTTTATCTCTCTTGTCCCGAACGTGAAGCCATGAGAGAGTATATCCAGGAATGCCTGGCCAAGGGTTACATTCGCCCCTCTACTTCTCCGGTCGGTGCTGGCTTCTTCTTCGTAGGGAAGAAGGATGGTGGTCTTAGGCCGTGCATTGACTACCGAAACTTGAATAAGGTCACTGTAAGGAACCAGTATCCCCTTCCTTTGATTCCTGATCTCTTCAATCAGGTTCAGGGGGCCCAATGGTTCTCTAAGCTTGATCTACGGGGGGCTTATAACCATATCCGCATCAAAGAGGGGGATGAGTGGAAGACTGCCCGAAGGTCATTTCGAATACCTCGTCATGCCCTTTGGGTTGTGTAATGCTCCCGCGGTATTCCAGAATTTCATGAATGAGATTTTAAGAGATTACCTGGGGGTATTTCTTGTAGTGTACATTGATGACATACTTGTGTTTTCTAAGGACTGGTCCTCCCACATTGAGCATGTCAGGAAGGTGCTCCAGGCCTTTTGGGAAAACAAACTGTTTGCTAAAACCGAAAAATGTGTGTTTTACCCAAAAATGGAGATACCATTTTTGGGTAAAATCCTCACTCCTCATGAATTCCGCATGGAGCCTGCCAAGGTCCAGGCTGTGGCTGAATGGGTCCAACCTGCCTCCCTGAAGGCGTTACAGTGCTTCCTGGGGTTTGCTAACTATTACAGGAGATTTATTGCTAACTTCTCGGTCATCGCTAAGCCTCTTACGGATCTTACTCGCAAAGGTGCTGACCTCCTCCACTGCACCCCTCAAAGTATTCAAAACCGCATTCAGAAAGTGTTTTAACCCTTCAGGTGTTTCACAGGAATTAAAGCAAAGTAGAGGTGAAATTTACAAATAAATTTTTTTTTTTCGAAAATTCATTTGTAATAATTTTTTTCTGTACCACAGAAGGTTTTACCCAAGAAATGCAACTCAATATTTATTGCCCAGATTCTGCAGTTTTTAGAAATATCCCACATGTGGCCCTAGTGCGGTAATGGACTGAAACACAGGCCTCAGAAGCAAAGGAGCACCTAGTGGATTTTGGGGCCTCCTTTTTTTTTTAGAATATATTTTAGGCACCATGTCAGGTTTGAAGAGGTCTTGTGGTGCCAAAACAGTGGAAACCCTCCAAAAGTGACCCCATTTTGGAAACTATACCCCTCAAGGAATTTATCTATTAGTATAGTTAGGATTTTGAACCCACAGTTTTTTTGCTAAATATATTTGAATTAGTATGTGAAGATGAAAATCTGCTTTTTTTGTGAAAAAACGTAGAAATTTGTAATTTTTGCAAGGAATAAAGTAGAAAATACAACCCAACATATGTAAAGCAATTTCTTCCGATTATAGCAATACCCCATATGTGGTAATAAACTGCTGTTTGGACCCACCGCAGGCCTCAGAAGCAAAGGAGCACCATTTGGTTTTTAGATTTCTGATTTTGCTGGAATAGTTTTCAGTGCCGTGCAGCGTTTGCAATGCACTGGAGGGATGAAAACCGTGAAAACCGCCCAATAGTGACCCCATTTTGGAAACTACACCCCTCAAGGAATTTTTCTAGGGGTAAAGTTAGCATTTTTGACCCCACAGTTGTTTTGCTGAATTCATTGGAATTAGTCTGTAAAGGTAAAAATCTACTTTTTTTCTGTAAGAACTTAGACATTTTTTATTTTTACAAGGAATAAAGGAGAAAAGGCACCCCAGCATTTGTAAAGCAATTTCTCCTGATTACGTAAATACCCCATATGTGGTAATAAACTGCTGTTTGGACCCACACCGGGGCTTAGAAGGGAAGGAGCGCTATTTGGCTTTTGGAGCTCAAATTTAGCTGGAATAGTTTTTGGGTGTCATGTCGAATTTGCAAAGCCACTGAGAGACCGAAACAGTGGAAGCCCCCCAAAAGTAACCCCATTTGAGAAACTACACCACTTAAGGAATCTATCTAGGGGTATAGTGAGCATTTAGGCCCCAGACGTCTTTTGCAGAATTTATTCGAATTAGGCCGTGAAAATTAATATCAACATTATTTCCACTAAAATGTTAGAATTTTTTCAATTTCACAAAGGATAAAGGAGAAAATGCACCCCAACATTTGTAAAGCAATTTCTCCCGAGTACGGCTATACCCCACATGTGGTCATAAATGTTTTTTTCATTAGAAAGTAATTAACCCTTTCCGAACTGAACCATGTTTTGCTTTTTCTTTTTCGTTTTTGCTCCCCTCTTTCCGAGAGCCACAACTTTTTTATTTTTCCGTCAATAGAGTGGTGTGGGGGCTTATTTTTTGCGGGACGAGCTGTAGTTTTTATTGGTACCATTTTTTGGTACATAAGACTTTTTGAGCACTTTTTATTACATTTTTTGGTAGAGCGAAGGTGACAAAAAAACTGTGATTTTGCAGTTTAAAAATCTTTATTTTTCACAGTGTTCACCATGCGAGTTCAATAATGGTATATTGTAATAGCTTGGACTTTTACGGACGCAGCGATACTGATTTTGTGTATTTTTTTTAATTTTTTTACAATACTTTAGAGAAAAAATTTGAAAAGGGTTTCTTTTTGGACTTTATTTATTACATTTTTTCCACTAATAATAACAATTTACTTTTGTTTTTACACATTTTATTAGTCCCCCTAGGAGACTTGAACCAGCAATCATTAGATCGCTGATAGAATACACTGCAATACTAATGTATTGCAGTATATTGTCATTTTTACAGGCACCTGTAACAGCGTGTTCGCTGTTTCTGTCCGTTAGTCCCGGCTATCAGCTGTAATACACAGCTCACACCCGCAGAGTATGGCGCGGGCTCAGCGCATGAGACGCTCCATATATCACTCCCCACACCACGACATGCTATTAAGTCATGGTGCGCGAAGGGTTTAATGCGCAGCGGATGGTGCAGAGTGAAAATTACAATTTTCCTCTGATGTGTCATTTTAGTGCACTATATGTTGTGCCCAGTTTGTGCCACAAATACCTCATAAAATTTTAACCGGGTTCTCCCGTGTATGGTGATGCCATATCGGTGGACGTAAACAGCTGTTTGGGCACGCTGTAGGGCTTAGAAGGGAGGGACGCCATTTGGCTTTTGGAGCGCAGATTTTGCTTGGTAGTAGCTCTGGCGTTTTGCTGGTATTTCAGTTTATAATGTGGGGGCAAATGTAGACTGGGCAGAGTACATCAGGGGCATAATAAGAGGGTATAATAATGCGGTAAATAAATAATCCGCAGATATGTGGCCTTTGTGGCACTTATAAATGGTGCCTGATCTTATCTGTTTTTGGAACACTGCACATTTTGCATCGCCATATTCTGGGAGCCAGAACTTTTTTTTATTTTTCATTTTAGGGTACATGCCATTTTTTTGATCACTTTTTATTCAATTTTTCGACAAGCCAGGTGACCAAAAACCATCAATTCTGACAATGATTTTTATTTTTTACAGCGTTCACCCTGGGCTATAAATGACCATTATATTTTATTCTGCGGGTCGGTACGATTACGGCGATACCATATGTATATCATTTTTTTATGTTTTGCAGCGTTTGCGCAATAAAATAACTTATTTAGAAAATAATTTAGTTTTTGTGTCACCATATTCTGAGAGCCATACATTTTTTATTTTTCAGTCAAAAAAAGCTGTGTAAGAGCTTGTTTTTTGCAGGACGGGTTGTAGTTTGTATCGGTACTATTTTGGCGTACATGCGACTTTTTGATCACTTTTTATTGTATATTTTGGGAGGGGTGGTGACCAAAAAATAGTGATTCTGGCATTGTTTTTCGTTTATTTTTTTTGCGGTGTTCACCGTGCGGGAAAATTAATATTATAGTTTTATAGTTGGGGTCGTTACGAACGCGGTGATACCAAATATGTGTATTTTTTTTCCTATAATAAAAGACTTATAGGAAAAAAAGCAGTTCTTGTTTATATCGCTTATAACTTTTATTTTTACACTTTTTTTTAAAAACATTTTTATTCTTTTTTTTTTTTACTTCACTGATATTGTTTGTTTCATGTTTCCCTCTAAATTGTAAAGTGCTGCGTAATATGTTGGCGCTATATAAATAAAGATTATTATTATTACTTGTCCCACTAGGGGACACTTGGACTTGCAGCTCTGATCGCTGCTGGAATACATTACACTAAACACATAGTGTAATGCATTCCAACTGTCATTGTGACGTAACAGTCACACTGACAGGAAGCCTACGACGACCACTCTCCGGGTGGTCCTCATAGGCTTCTGTACATGGCAGCCCGGAAGCCATTGTCTGGCGTCCGGTTGAGATGGGTACCATCGCCAGCCCCCGTGATTTCACATGGGGGCTGCCGATCGACGCTAAACACCTTAATTGTGGCGTTCAAATGCCGCAATTAAGGGATTAACTGCCGAAATCAGCGGAGATGGGCCGCTGATCGGCAACGGGGAATGCAGGGCAGACACCCTGCACAGTTAACCGCCGCTGCAGTGTAGCGCCGCGCGGCGGTTAACTGTCAAAGCACTAACGTTACTGCAAGTCAAGGTGCGCGAAGTGACTGCTCACATTGACGTGCATTAACGTCAAGGTGCGGGAAGGGGTTAAAAAGTCAAAAACATTTTTTTTATAAAATACAGTTATAAAGTTGCCTAAAACACCATAATAAATTGTTGGATATATTTAAAAAAAAATTCTAGGCGTTCAAAGTAAAGGAATGATTTTACAATAAAGTCAATTTATGTGTCTAAAGACACTCCTTAATAAAATATATTTTAACATAAATCTAAATCTTGCCTAGTAGATTTACTATTAAATCAGACAGGTTAAAGGGAACCTGTCACCAGCATTTCACCTATTGAACTTTACTTCCCTCACTGGCTGCTGCTATCAAAAGTTCATTGTCGTTATCCCCTCTCCTAAACTCCTCCTCTGACTGTAAATAACTGTCTGCAAATATTTCACGCTTTTTATTGTAATAATCCGGTATCCCTTTGTGTGCACACACCAGAACAGGACAATATTGCACAAGTGCAGGATTTTGTGTGCTGGGGAAAGGTGAGGAGCTGTCGATCAAAAGTAAGGAGGCGGGGTAAACTAGGAAAGACTTGAGGAATACAGATATGACTCTTTTCAAACGAAGATTTGACTCTT